>NC_044906.1:68087062-68687062 GCF_001633185.2 Quercus lobata | reverse complement strand
TTGGATTTGAGATATTATGTGATTGGATTATTTTATGAAAAATGCTACATTTACAACATTTTTATAATAATTTTACAAAAAATTCTAATTGACAAGTTGTTATTTATTCTAATATGGGCTCATCATTGAAATTATATTTTTGCTCACCAATAACTGCCAATAATAACTTTTCATCTAGGATTTGTTGTAAGATTGTGTGAGAGTGCCTTTTTTTTTTTTTGACACTTAGGCCCAAGGATCCTGGGCCTAATAAGTGGTTTGGTGAACCGGGCCTTAACTCACCCCAGCTAACAGGCTATTTAAGAGTCAAGTAATGTACAAGGGATGCTTCCTACAATATAAGTAAAATGACAAGTAAGGATATTCGTATTGAAAGACATGCCAAAACAACAAGGTAAATTCAAAAAAAAAGGATCAACAAAGAGGCACAAAATAATGCTAAAAGGATCCTTAAATTACTGAGACGTATTTCATTAATATGTTCTCTGTTATGGTTACAGAAGGCTCACTAGGACATGATACAAGGTTCAATCAAGCTCAAAAATTACAGTCTTGAATGGCTATTTCAGCTTTCAAAACTTGCAAAGTTTGATTCTCTTTGAATCCGAGTATGTGCAATAGTGGCTTTTACAGGATACCGGGAAGCAATATTCATTTTTCCCTTAGTATTTTCTTTCTTTTCACCGCAACTTTACTGATAGTTCTTTTCTCTAAAAAAATCTCTTTTTTCTCTCTTTCTCCCCTTGGTTTGTCTTCGTAACCTACCCCTTCCTTTTATAATGAAGTTCTGGCCTCCTAGGGGAGAAAGCCATTGGTTCCCCTGTTTTGCCTTATGGTGAACAGAGCCTGTTCCGTGCCTATCACTTGGTAGGTTCTATTTCCCGTTTTTCTCATTCTTTCCTTCTTTTAGCTTTGATTCCTTTGAAAGTCCCTGGTTGGTTACCTTCTTCAGGATGTGCTGAGGTATGCCCTTCTCGGTCTCACCGTTTGGCAGTTCCACTTTTCCCTTTTTTTCCCATCTGGGCGAAATCCTATTCTGCCAACTTGAAAGTTGCCTGTTGCCATTCTCTTTTTCGTATTTCTCTGTTCTAGTTCCCCGAGACGCTTTCTGCTTGTGCCATGAGAGGTCGCTGGGTCTTTTGGCGCTTGTGTTTTTTGCTCTGTTTCTTATTTTCTTTTCCTGTCCTTTTCTTTCGAGCTGTCCTAATCTTCTTTTGACTGTGCGCTTGGAAGGATCCGCGCCTCTTGATGGTTGCTGAGGATCCTAGCTACTTAACCTCTTGCTGTGGGTTTCTTTTTCTTCTCGATGTTTCTTCGTCTGGGCTTCAAGCCTCCTGGGCCTTTTTATTCTTTCGTGGTCCCCTTGCACCTGCTTCTTTGGACTTAGCTTGTTTTTTTTTTTTTTCTTTTGGACCTGGCTCACTCTTTTGGGCCTCTCTCACTGTGATCCTTTTAGACCTCAACAGATTTTTATGGACATAGTATTTCTCATTATTTCATATTTTCATTTCTTTGCTTTTAACTCTAGATATGGATTATAATTCATATCTTTTTAGATAGGGATCAATTTCAACATTATTGATCTTCAATAATTTTTTTTTTTTTTTTTATAGATTATCTTCATTTAAGGGTTCTATGGGGATATGATCTTTAATTCGGTTGTTATATCGTGTCCGTTTAGCATGAGCTTATAAGCTCAGCTTTTATCTTTTAACTTTTATGTACATCTTTTTAAAACCTCATTTTTTTTCTCCTTTTTCATACATTTTCAAACTATAAGTACATGTAGAGATAAAGGGCCTAGAAATAAATATTGGGCCGTGGGCCATATCCGAGGACATTAAATCGTCTGAGGACAGGTAGACACTAACGGGGGCATATAAGTTAGTAGTCCATGGAAGAAGTCTAGTCGTGAGGGATTAGGAGTGTAGTCCGAGGAGAAATACCTCCTCGGCTAAGCAGAGTAGAGGTCAAAGGTCCGACCTTTTGTCAAAAACAAGGTACCAGACGATCATACTGGTAAGGATAAGCATTAAAAGGGGATAAGACAAGGGAAAACTGAGAAATATCTAAGAAGAAAGCTACTACCACCACATTGAATGCTCTGCAGCTAACTCCTTGACTACATTAATGTGGAGGTGATGCCTGAATAGTAACATTCAGCCTTACAGCTGCCCACAAAGATTTCAAGAAGATGCTAATGCGACAGGCATCAAAGCCAGCAATCTGATCTACACGTGGAAGGCTGAGATGTAGTAAAGAAGAAGAATATAAAGAAGAAAGGCCCCATTACATTGGGGGGGGGGGGAGATAATATGGAGAAAAAAGAGGACTGTACACTCAAGAACTATAATGTTATTTAGGTTTGTTAAGGTCTAAAAAATCATAACACCAAGTCCCAAAAGTAGCATAATAGGCCAACCCTATAGAAAGTAATATTAAAAGAGTTGAGCTCACCACAAGGGAAAAGAATGGTAAGCCCAAAAGATTTAAAACCCAAAACCTATGAAGGGACAAGTCTTAGGGCCCATGAAACGAAAGGAGGAAAGAAAAAAGCCCAGCCTATCCAAAATCAAAAACGAAGGGAGTCTAATGAAAGAATTGGGCCAGGATACCCAGAGGCTGCTAGAGGCTCAGGATTCTCGGGACGTGCAACACAGCTAAAGTGGGATTGAGACAGATCAAAAGGGGTGCCACGAAACACAAGAAACGAAGAACAGATATGTCCTTCTCAAGCACCCAGTAGCGCAGCAAAGAACCAGAAGGTTTGAAGAGTAACAATTCATGAACAAAATGCTGGTACCTCGGGAAACCCAGGAAAAAGAATCATAAGGGGAAGTAGTTGGGAAAACCTTCACCCTGGCAGAGATGGTTTGGCTCACTTGGGAAAAATGACAAAAAAGAAGGACAGCCAAAAGTTGAGTCTAAAAAGGTAAGGTTTAGAAGCCTTGAAAGAGGAGAGATTGAAGTTTAGCCCGGCCTCCAAGGACACCCCAGAATAGAAAGTCAACAAGAGGCTTTTAGGGAAACAGCACCAAAAGAAGAAAACTATGAGAAATAAGGAAAGAACCAGTTGTTAGAGTGGCTAGCACAGTAGGGGCTCTAGTACCTAGGGGAGCCAAGGAGGAAAATCAGTGGTACCCCGGAGCTCTAGAATGACATTATAAAAAGGGGAAGTAGCCAACATTGAAGGGGCATTTAGCAATATTAAATTACAACAGAATCATTGAGAAAACTCTATCAAAAACTCAAAGAAAGTAGGGAAATATCGCCCAGTATCCCAAAAACAACCACTATAGAACATACTTGGATTCAAACTTTGCAAGTCTTAGAAACAAACTATTGAGGATCAAAATTTCACAAGAAAGCCCATTCCATGAAAAGTAAGGAAAGACCATGGGCCTTAACAAAAGAAGGCCTAATTCAAGAAGTTAAGAAGGACCATGAAGGCCCAAAATCCCAAAAAGAAGGAAAAAGAAATGAATAATAATAATAATAAAGAAAAAAGAAGAGGATCTCAGTCAGGCCAGAGGAAGGATCCCGACGGGCTAGAGGATATGCAGCAAGAAGAAGGATCCAAGTCAGACTAGAGGATATACAGCAAGATGTATGTTCATATTTCCAACAAAAGCCATTAAAAATTCAGCAAAATCAGGTATTATCTTTGTAACCCATGGTCCAAGCCCGTGGGATCCTGAGTGGATAGTAAGGGAGAAATGGTTTGGTTGGTAGGGGAGTGATTTTTGGTAAAAGGAGGATCCTGAAGGTTTCCCTTGATTCATATATTTGCTTGGAATGCATGAACCAATGGAAACTCAGTTTCCCCATGTGCATGACACCTCCTCAGAATTTCCTCTCAATTGTCATGTGCATGACACCTCCTCAGAATTTCCTCTCAATTGTCATTTTTAACTAAAGTTGTCACAATACACTGAGCAGCCCACCCACTCATTTGACTTTCCAAGTAGGAATCTTTCATTTATAGTTAAAGCCAAATGCCCCATTTTGAGTTATAATTGCCTAAATCAGCTAAACCTTTGCCCAATGCAACTTTTCAGGTTCTAGAGGACATGGTTTTACCCAACAAACTTGGGACGTCCTTGCCCGGGGTACCAGACCAGGTCTGCTATAAAAGGAACACTAAGGCATAGCAACAAGAGGGATTTTGGAGGGGAAGAAAAATGTGGAATTAGAGGGATAGTTCAGAGGTATAAAAGATATATTATTAGAGCTTTAATAGCCCAGCAAAGAAGAGAAAGAAAGAAACAAAATAAGAGAGCCAAGGTGAAGGAATTTGTCCCATATCTTTGAGATCATTCAAAATATCACTTAGCCTCCAAAAAAACATATGCCAAAACATGCACACATCAGATATCACTTTCTCCCACAAAAATCCTCATCACCTAACTATCTTGGAAGGCAATGCCCAAGTAAAGCCACTTGGACTTTGTTGAGGTCTAAAAAAATATCACAGTGCCCAAGCCCAAAGAAATAAGTGCAAGGGGGCCACGAAAGAGAAGAAATGGCAGGCCCAAGAGGCTTGAAGCATAAAAAGGAAAAAAGGGAGGCCTAGAAGCTTATGAGAAAAAGAAGAAAGAAAAGGAAGAGAAGCCCATGTCAGGGGATTGAAGAAGAGAGCTGAGCCGGGATCCTCAGCGACCACCAAAAGGCTCGGATCCTCCTCGACGTATAAGTACAAATCAATGAAAGATTAAGACAGTTCGAAAGAAAAGGAAAAAAAAAAAACACGAGAAACAGAGAAGAAGCCACAAGCGCCAAACGACCTAACAAGAAAAGAAGAAAGAATCAGCGACCTCTCATGGTGCAAGTGGGAAGCGCCTCGGGGAACCAGAATGGAGAAGTATAAAAAAGGGAATAGCAGCGGATGACTTTCAAACCGACAGAATGGGATTCTGCCCGTCTGAGAAAAAAGGTAAAGAAGAAGAACTGCCAAAAGTGGGATCGAGAAAGGCGTGACCTCAGCATGTCCCGAAATAGGTAGTTAGCCATAGACTTTCAAAGAAATCGAAACTAAAGGAAGGAAAGGATTAAAAATAGGGAATAGAACCTACTGAGTGATGGACATGATACATGCCCTGTTAACCAGAGGACAAAACAGGGGAACCATTGGTTCCCCTGGGACTCCAGAATATCACTATAAAAAGGGGGGAAAGATTGCGAAGAAGGAAAAAAAGAGTGAAAGAACTATTGATAAAATTCTGTAAAGAAGAGAAAACTCAGGGAAAATTAGTAACACTACTTCCAGGTATCCTAGAAAAGCTACTATTGCACATACTCGGATTCAAAAAGAATCAAACTTTGCAAGTCTTGAAGGTTGGAATAACCATTCAAGACTGTAATTTTTGAACTTGCTTGAACCTTGTATCACGTCTTAGTGAGCATAATAAAGAAAAATTCAATGAAATACTTTCCACTGATTTAAGGATCGTTATAACATTATTTTGTGCCTTTGTTATTTTGTTCTCTGCATTTACTTTGCTGTTTTGATTTGCCGTTCAATACAAATTATCCTTGTTTGTCAGTTTATATGTATTGTAGGAAGCATGCCCTGTGCACTACTTGATTCTTAAATAGCCTGTTAGCTACGGTGAATCAAAGCTCGGTTCATCAAACCACAACTATTCAGCCCGGGATCCTTGGACCTGAGTGTCACGAAAAAAGGCACTCTCACAGACTTGAGTTCCAAATCCCACAAGTCTTGTGCAAAAGCACTAAGTTTGTGAGAATTAGGACCAGGATCCTCGTGGCTGAATCATTCTTATGAAATTCATTTACATATATGTATATGTATTAAAATGTATATCCTAATCTAAGAAACTAACAATTATTTGAAGATATATGTGTATTGTATAGTGTGTTCTTATGCAAGACCTATAGAGGTAAAGGGAAATGACAAAACTCTATTGCATAATAAGCATGGAGAAAGATCGTATAGTTTAGAGAATCAACATTTTGGGTTCTTACAGGCCTAGTACTCCTGGGAACCACGACAGTACATCCAGGGTACCGAGTGAAAGAACTCTTTTAAATGTTTTACATAATAAAAGATAAGCCTTAAATATTCTATTTCATTCTCTTTCTCATTGTGAATATTATGAATAATTATTTTACTTGTTTCGTAAGAGTAAAAGGTTATTTTATGATGCTAAAACACTTATAATTGTATTTTATTGCTTAGGAGGAATCGCATTTTTGCCTTGAGGAGTTTTATGTGACTTGCACACAACTTGGTTTGTAATCAGCCCCCATTTAGCTGCAGTGAACTAAGCTCAGTCCACCAAACAACAAATAAAGGGTCTAGGATCCTTGTTTCTACTTGGGCCTGGGTACTGTCCAAAAAAGGACCCTCATAGAGCCTTAGATAGCCATCTAAGTCTGTAATTTTTGAGCTTATTTGGACCTTGTAACACATCTTAGTGAGCACATTGTAATCCACAATTAAGAAAAATAATGAAATATTTCATACTGATTTGAGGATCCTTAACAGTTATTTCATGTATTTCTTTATTACATTGTTTTCCTTTGCTGTTTTTCTTGTTGTTCAATACATATATTCTTGCTCGCTAGTATGTACGTATTGTAGGATTCTTGTTCTATGCACCACTTGATTTGTAAACAGCCCATTTTAGCTGCGGTGAGCCAAGCCCGGTCCCTTCAAACTACAACAAGAGGGCCCGAGGTCCTTGCTTCAGCTTGGGCCTAAACACTATCCAAAAAGGGACTCTTTTGTTCACCGCAGCTAAAATGAGCTATTTATAAATCAAGTGGTGCACAAAACAAGAATCCTACAATACGTACAAACTAGCGAGCAAGAATATATGTATTGAACAACAAGAAAAACAGCAAAGGAAAACAATGCAATAAAGAAACACACGAAATAACTGTTAAGGATCCTCAAATCAGTATGAAATATTTCATTATTTTTCTTAATTGTGGATTACAATATGCTCACTAAGACGTGTTACAAGGTCTAAATAAGTTCAAAAATTACAGACTTAGATGGCTATCTAAGCCTCTAAAACTTGTAAAGTTTGAATCTCTTTAAATCCAAGTATGTTCTATAGTGGCTGTTTTTAAGATACCAGACGATATTTCCCTACTTTCTTTGAGTTTTTGACAGAGTTAATTTTCTCAATGATTCTGTTGTGATTTACTATTGCTAAATGCCCCTTCAATGTTGACTCCTTCCCCTTTTTATAGTGTCATTCTAGGGTTCTGGGATACCACTGATTCTCCTCCTTGGCTCCCCTGAGTATCAGAGTCCCTACTGTGTCAGCCACTTTAACAACTGGTTCTTTCCTTATTTCTCATAATTTTCTTCTTTTGGTGCCGTTTCCCCAAGAGCCGCTTGCTGACTTTCCATTCTGGGGTGTCCTTAGAGGGCTGAACTTCAATCTCTCCTCAAGGATTCTAAACCTTACCTTTTTAGACTCAGCTTTTGGTTATCCTTCCTTTTTATCATTTTTCCCAAGTGAGACGAATTCATCTCTGCCAGGGTGAAGGTTTTTCAAGCTACTTCCCCTTATGGTTCTTTTTTCTGGGTTCCCCGAGGTACCAGCCTTTTGTTCATGAATTGTTACTCTCCAAACCTTCTGGTTCTTAGCTGCGCTACTGGGTGCTTGAGAAGGACATATCTGTTCTTCGTTTCTTGTGTTTTGTGGCACCCCTTTTGAGCTGTCTCAATCCCACTTTAGCTGTGCTGCACGTCCCGAGGATCCCAAGTCTTTGGCGGCCTCTAGGTATCCCAACCCAATTCTTTCACTAGACTCCCTTCGTTTCTGATTCTGGATAGGCTGGGCTTTTTTCTTTCCTCCCTTCGTTTCATGGGCCCTAAGACCTGTCCCTTCATGGGTTTTGGGCTTCAAATCTTTTGGGCTTACCATCCTTTTCCCTTGTGGTGAGCTCAACCCTTTTAATATTACTTTCTATGGGGTTGACCCATTGTGCTATTTTTGGGCCTTGGTATTATGATTTTTTAGACCTCAACAAGGTCCAAGAGAAATATATAAAATCAACCTTCCTCGGACTTTGCCGATGATGATTTTCTTTGCACAAAACTGTTTATTTATACTTTCAAGCAACATTCAATCTACTGTAATTGTTGTCCAACTCTTGGAGTTCAGTTTCTAGCCCACTCTTTACAAATTCATTATTTTGAGCTCTTTGGGCCTTAGTGTTTTTCACCTTTGGACTTTCAACTCAAAATCGTTCCCTTACAGTACATTTTTAGCACAATTTTTTTAGCAAAAAGTTAGATAAGTTGTTTCCAAACAGACAATTTTTTTTGCTTGTTGTAGATTCCAAACAAACCCCTAAATGTTGATTCTTAAGGCATATATTTAAATTTGTTCATTTTTTTTCTCCTTATATCTACCTTTTTTCTATTATCCAATATCAACTTCTTTAATATATATTTCTCTCTATTGCAAGTGAAATTATGAAATTCTCAACTATAAGTTTTCACTCTCATTTCTCTTTTAAACCATGATTAATTTTAAAGAATAATGATCAAAAGACAAACCACAATCTTAAAATATATTTTTTTTATAATAAAAAAATTATACTTTATTACATCACAAATAAAAGAAATTTTTTTTTTACTTTTTTTTTCCCCTTAATGCGGTTATAGATGTAATGCAGGCTCCAATGAATGATGAATATGACTATATTATTGAAAATAGAGGGTAGATGAAATGTGTTGTGAGAAAAAGGCTTCACTAGACCATCTCATAAAATATTTTATTTCTTTATGATTTTATATACACACAAATTATGAACATCAAGTCTATCGTCTAGAAGGAATTGTCTTGACATACTACACAGTCAACATCATATTTTGTTTGAATGGAATGGTGATGCCTGTTACCTCCTATTTATGATATCCAATTTCACATACTAGTATGAGTATTTAAATTTGTTAGGAAATTAACCTAATTCTTAGAACATGTGAGATGTGAAAATAGAGAAAAATTGGCAATCACACCTTACAAATATTTTTGTGATTCGGCAATGTGTCTACATACGTCTAGGAAATACAACAATTTTCACTATGTTAAAGAAAAAAAATACAAGGTTGTACAACACATTAATACATCAAACCCTAATTTTGAAACAAAAATGTGTGTGTATATATATCTCCCAAACAACAAATCCAAAATAAGCCAAAAGTGCCGAAGCCTCCACTCTATGGACCAGGCCTCACAAAATCTCTTAATTAAAACAGTAACATTTTCAAGTTGGATTGGGTCACAAACTAGATTGAACATAAAACCAAGCTCTACGTAACCTAACACAACTTTCATGTTTGAGTTTTTTGTTTTTTGTTTTTCCAAAGAGTACTTAACAACTTGAGCGGATTGGAACTTTCACACTCACCATCCCAATAAACACATGGAAGTCAAGTGCCTCGAAAGTATTGAATCTGCCAAGATGAAAAACTGTTAAATAGCTAACTAGGTTTTGACAAATCCATTTGAAATGATTACCACTAAGCCCTACTATTCTGTAAAATTATGTTGGAAGTGAAGTGCTTCGAAAGTAAATCAGAATTGAAACGTTCTTTTCCATGAAAAAAGAAAGAAAGAAAGAAAGAAAGAAGATGATGTGGGAATGTGCGAAAGATTTAACTACTTCCCACCCAAAAAGCAGGCAGGAAAAAAGTGTACACGGGAACATAATAACTGGGTATTTTATCTTGGTTTCCTTATCCCTTCTAGTGGGAAAAGACTCAACTGATGATGGGGATGCAAAGAATTATTAGAATGAACACAGTAGATTCCCAATACCATGACTTGCCCTAAGGTCAAAAAGAGAATATTTTAATACCAAAAGAAATCACCAATAATCAAATGTTAGGTAAAGCATACATACTTAAACATAGTTGGGATGGAAAGCTATTGAACTTTAGAAAAAAAAAAGTTAAAAAGTAAGCCAGAGATTAGATTATTTATTTGTTAGTTTATTGGCGCAAGTATGTACGGCTTTTCCCTAGTAACATTACTGTTAGCGATACACTACCGTAAGGTGTGGCCTGATAATAGGAGTTTTTAATTATATCACTTCACTTGATAAGTGGTTTGAGTAAGTCCTTATTCATTGCTATCACGTGGCATAGGGTCGATAAGTCCACATTAGAAACACCCTTTTTTATTCAACAAAAAAAAAAAGTTAGTGTTAGCAATACAAAAATGTTCATAATTTATTTTGGTGGCAAATTATAATATATACAACATCACTTTTATATGGAACATCATTGAACGGATTAATTAATCATCTATTACCATATGCCACCTCAATAATTATATAAAAAAAACTATTTTAATTGCTTTTTTTGTGTGTCACTGGACTTTTCTTTTCCATAATGGGGCATGCCTTTCACTTAATAACATATTGACACAAAAATGAAAAACAAATTTGATTACCACTTATATTATCTTGGCCTAGTTATAAGCACATGGAGGCAAAGTATATCATGATTTAAGTGATGTTGCTAATCACAACTACCACATTAACAATTATGAAAAGAGTTAATGAAAAATATTGTGTCCATATTAGTTCTAAATTAGAAGGGCAAATTTGGGCAGATCAGAAGTTTTATCAAGCTATTAGGGGCTCACAAATTGATCTCATGAACAGGTTTCCAAAGTTCATTCAAATTCCAAGCCCAGCTTTTAGTAATTAGTATTTAGTACCCATTCATGGAAAAATTGAGAACCCTCTTGAAACTGAGAATATCAAACATGATCTTGTAATCCAGTGTGAAAGTGAAATAGGGCTTTAAAATTCATTCTTTTAAGACTGAGGCTATCTTGAGTCACTATGTTTAGAGTAATTTAAGGGATACAAAAAATTTTCATATATATATATATATATATTGGTACATAATAAAAGTGATGTTAGTAGTTAGCCAGTATGAAAGTTGTGCCACAACAGCCTACACACACAATTTCATATTTGCAAGTTTTGAAAACGATTTAAAATTGTGTCCTAGCATTACTTGAATGAAAATATAAAAATTTAATTATGAGCAATTTCTTATTATATGGGCTCGCTCTTTATTACTATTCTTTGAATTGGATAGTATGAGCTGAATTAGGTGTGTGAAAAATTCAAAAAATGTAAATAAGAGTGGATTAGGATTGAGATTTAGAGGTTAATTAGTTAAGGTCCAATATCAATTAAGTTTAAGGCCTGATTTGAAAATTGGGCCTTAAGAAACATGTAGTCAAGTTTCCACCAATTCTAGGACTATGAGTCAATAAGTGGGGTTTACATGGAAATTTCCTAAAACTTGGTAGTCACTTCATAGAATGAGAAAGATTGATAAGTAATCCTCTGCACAAAGAAGCAATTTTTTGATTTTTTTTCTCAACTTCATGTTCTTTGTACAGTTCTGCTAGCTGTAGCTAGCCAGGTCCTTTAAGTTTACTTTTTGTAAATTTCCAAAATCCAAGCGCAAAGTAAACGCGGCGACCGACTTTGACAAAGTAACTGTATTCTTTATTCCGGAACTTCCACGAAATTTGGAGTCCTGCAAACCAACGTATCCTTTTATGTCTTTATGTGATGGGCTCATCTTGGCCGGCAAGGTCCTTACCTTTTTTTTCTTTTTCTTTTTTTTCTTGTCAGGAAATGACTGAAAGAGGGTATTCGGATCTTTTCAAATACCTACCTATTATCTAACTTGTTTCTTTAAAAGGTTGGTCTTTTCTTGGTTGAAAAGGAAATATATATATATATATATTTTTTTTTTTTTTTTGAGCGAAGAAAAGGAAATATATTAAAAACAAAATTAAGCACAAAATCTTAAAATTTTGGGATTAATTTTTAGCTAACAAGTCAAATAAACTTTTTTTTTTTTAATTTGTAAATGAATATATATTTATATATATATATATATATAAGCAGAGACCTCACACAAGAGTATGAGTTTCTATTTTGAGATGGCTACAAATTTGTTGCAAAGTTACTAAATTAATTTTTAATGTCTCAAAATATATGTATTTATTTACTCTAATTTAATTTACTTTTTCTTTATAATATATGTACAATATTCTCCAAAATTATTTTACATAAATATTACAAAATTATCCGGACAATTTATTAGTTGCAATCAGAGATAAGAGCACTGTAAGAATGACCATTCATAGCATACGTTAGCACAAGATGATCATATACTGATATACATATATTTTGTTTGTCAGTCAACTAATATAAAATAAAATCAACTAATATAGTCACTTTCTCTTTGGCGTGGTGAGTGTGATTTGCTGGTCAAGTGGTTTTAACTATTATATTACTATATAGAATAGTTCTTCTCATGCCTATTAGAGACAATAAAAAGTATATACTATTTTTAACAAATGAAATGTATTAATCTCCCTTGAATCATTACTTAGCATTTTAACTGATCATAAATATATTTGGATGAAACATTAATATATTTAAACAAATTCATAATTATCAAATAAATAATTTGATTGAATGTAAAAGTCACGTGTGGTCATTTGAATCGGCAGATAGTAAGTTGCAGGAAAATTCAGCACATAAAAAAGTACTATAAAGTATAAACCTTCTCATTCTTTGTACCTAAATATTGAGACACTTTCATATCCAGAACCGAAAGTTATGTAGGTTTATATTAATCTTTCACGTTTTGTATTTTCCTTACACATGGAGTTCGGACTTCTACTCCCTTATACACCTAACGATTTCCTCTTCGGACTCATTCTGCTAATTCTTTTAAGATTGTATGAAGAAAAGTATTGTTTAATCTTCTAGAAGATTGAAAAAACAAATTTGGGATGTTTCCTTGTATTTACAGAGCAGAAAGTTTTTTTTTTTAAACAATTAATATAGGACAAAAGGAGAAAGCATGATGCTTTGAATAGTTTTATTTTCTCAAATTATTATAAATTAAAAATCAATTTATAATAAGAAAATTGTTTGTTCTTCCTCAAAAAAAAAAAATTGTTTGTTTATTGTTCTTTCAAATCGAGTTACTTTAAAAAATTAATAATTTACACATTTGATAATGCATTTTCGTATGAATTTAGAACCAAGATATATAAAGATGAGATAAGAGCATTATCTTATGTCAAACTCCCGTGACTCGAACCCATGACCTTAGCTCTGATATCACTTGTCTAGCCGTGAGTTGTGTTATTCCACCTCAAAACTAATTGGTGATAAGGAAAACACACTCAAATCTTTATGTCTTTCAACGTTATACCATACGGGCCTGCTTTTAAAGTGATTATAAGGAGTCAAATTAATAGAGTTCACACACCCTAGACGGTAGGTTCCAAGAAAGTATCTGGTGAGACAGAGTCATACAAAGCTCTTCTCACATTTGGTAGGCTCCATGAAGAGGGTTGTATAACTCTATCCCATATATAAGATTATGTTTTCCCTAGAGATATGAATACAACTTTATACATGCAAGATGCTATCTCCAAAGCTTAGTGAATTCTTCAGTAGAACCAGCTAGCTAGAGCTTTGTCATTGAAAATTCTTCTGCAACATCTTTCTTATTTCCAAGAAATTTGGAGCCATATATGACAGAGTCACTTTACCCCCTCAAGAAGCAAAACTACGTCGTTGACGCGTTTCCTCCATAAATTAATAAGCGGTGTCGCTTTTGTTGACCTTTCTCTAGAAGCTAACAGCTGATTACTTTTTAATCCTTAAAACTCAGTTACATACATCCTTTCATCACCAGCATACCTCATATCATATGAAAAATCCATCGAATACAAAGCCCCCGTGTACAACATTATCAAAGTTCTTATCTTTGTGTTAACATAGAAAAGATGGTAGTAACAAACACTAGCTTATCCATTAGAATTCTCGATTGGGTCATTGAAATACACAGTTTCTTCTCAAAGTTGGTTGCGAATACCTTCACTAGATGGAAGTTTCGGACCAAGTTGGCAATGAGTGAGAAGTTATTAGAGGATGAAAAACTAAGCGAATCGGATGTGAAGAAGGTGATGGATGAACTAGGAGTAGCTTATAACCCAGATAGCGATATTATTGATCAAGAGAGAATTGGTGCACATGAACTCTCACAACTGTTTGATGAGGAGCAGCCTAGCTTGGAGGAAGTGAAGGAAGCCTTTGAAGTGTTTGATGAAAACAAAGATGGATTCATTGGTGCAACAGAGTTGTTAAGAGTTTTATGCAGTTTGGGCCTTAAAGAAGGGTCAGAAGTAGAGGAGTGCACAAAGATGATAAGAGCAGTAGATGAGAATGGAGATGGATTGATTGATTTTAACGAGTTTGTGAAGTTTATGGAGAATTGTTTTTGCTAAATGCTAGTTAGCTCTTTTGTCATCTACATGTACTGCTGCTTATTATTACTCTTTTTTCAAATAATTTGTGTCATGGTTATTATTACTCTTTTTTTTCTTTTTCTTTTTTTATTGCAGCCTTGCAATAACACTTTTTAGAATGTGTTAAACTACTTCAAAATTGTGATTTCAAGTATAATTTCAACTACTTTTTAGAGTATATGTAAAACTGTATGTATAAAACAGTTTGTGTAACAGTACTATTTTAGAATAGACATATTTTGGAGTGTGGTAGTGTGCCAATTGCCATTCTCTTGGTCTTTAGTCTAAGATTTCAACTATATTCTTATCTTCTTATGTAAGTTTTCAATATTGTATGTTTGTTTTAGAGTGTATGTAAAACTATACGTATAAAACAGTTTGTATAACACTACTATTTTAGAATAGACATATTTTAGTGTGTGGTAGTGTGCCAATTGCCATTCACTTGGTCTTTAGTCTAAAATTTCAACTATATTCTTATCTTCTTATGTAAGTTTTTAATATTGTATGTTTGTTTTAGAGTGTATGTAAAAATTTACGTATAAAATAGTTTGTATAACACTGCTATTTTAGAATAGACATATTTTAGTGTGTGGTAGTGTGCCAATTGCCTTTCTCTTGGTTTTTAGTCTAAGATTTCATCTATATTCTTATTTTCTTATGTAAGTTTTCAATATTGTATGTTAATTTGTTTACTTGTGTTCTGAGTTTCAATATGATATAATTTTTTACATTCTCTTCCTTGTACTCTTCATAAATTAAAATAAAACAAAAACTTCATTTTATTTTTGTTCCTCTTAAATATTTTATTATAACATACATATTCTTGTATAACTAAAAGTGTTTTTTTAAAACATTTATCTTATAAGTTATGCATTTAAAAATCTCATGACTAATTTGTCATTTGAGATTTTATATATATAAGGTCTAAGGCTATATTTTTAAGTGTAGATTTTGTATTTAAATATTAATTATATAAATTTATTGAATACTAACAAAACCATGGTTAATTTGATGAATCAAAAAATAATTTTATGAATTAATACTAACCAAGAAAATTTTAATTTTATATAGGGAATAAAATATCTCAAGAATAAAATTTAACAAAAAATTATTATGTTAGAACAAAGGTTTACTTTATCTTAGATAAGGTAATGCATCGTAATAAATTTTGATTTTTGTGTTAAAATATAAGTAGAGATTATTCGGTACGTAACCAACACAAGATTAGATGAATAATATTGAAAATCTATCATATAGAATATTGGCTTACAAAAGATAAAACATCAAAACAATCCCCCCCCCCCCCTCCCCAAACAAAAGTTTATGATTTTCAATTGGGTTGAATTTTGTTGCTATAATATTTTGGAAACCATTTAGAAGGTGAGAAAAATAGAACACAACCTTTAATTTTTTTAATAAACCACTTATTATCATATAATCTTGAAAAATGCTAAAGTTACTACAAAGTTTATTACATAAAACACAAATTAATGTGACAATAAATGTGATAAGATATGGCAATGATGTGATTAGTAGATTTCAACCATTTAACAAATATATGTTTGAATTTTTTTGTGATTAATGACACAAAAATTTGCAATATCTTTAACATCATTCTACAATTTTGGGTATTTTGATAATGAAATGAGCCATTTTTTAGAAGGTTGAAATCTTTTAAAAATTGAGGCCTTAAGCCTAAGCCTGAACTGCCCGTGTGTGTGAAACTTAGAATCACTTAATTATAATACTATAGTTACAAATATTATATTCAAGTTTTTCACTACTCTATTTAAATTATTTAATTATTAAAAAAATACATTTATCAACACATATGAGATCAGAGTTTCTTAAAAATTTGTAATTGAAACATTTATGATAATTGTTATATTTTATGTAAGAAAATGGTCAATCACTATTTCATAAACTACATAAATTAACACAATGTTTATTACTTTCACATTTATACAATATATGGACGAGTAAAATTAGTTTATGACATTTATTGCCTTGTTATTAGATCTTGAATTATCATGATCAACTATTATTCAAATAAGGTAATAACTATATATTTTTAATATCAATATATAACCTTGGCTCCCTTTTGGAAAAATAATTAATTAATTAAATTATTTATTTAAAAAAAAAAAAAAAAAAAAAAACAACCTTCTAACTTCACCGTTAGTCATTTTAGGAGCAAATTAAAAGAAACTCTTATAATTTATTTATTTTTCTCAAAAATATATATATGGGATAGTTATGAAAACCTTATTTGAACATGATCATAGTTAACTTATAAAACCTAAATCGTAAGAGATGCGCCTCGTAAGGGTTTCAAGTGCATGCTCCCTTATAGTTTATGAACATCAATATGAACATTGTATACATGCATAGAAATCTATGGTTGTGCCTATGATTTTATATGTCCATGCACACAAAATGGACGTAGATATGCTTATGGAAGAAATTCAAGGCAATGAAAAGGTTGTGCAAGTTAAATAGGGCGGTGAATTGTCACCCAAAAGTTAGATGCTGAGAGTTGCTTGATTTGGGTAGGATCAAAATTATCAATTTGTTCTAATATGCATAGGTTTCCTAATTAAAATTAAACACCTATGTGGATTGGATTTGATTTTCCTTGAAAAATACAACATTGATTGTATTTTATTGGTCAAGATAATTAGGTATTTGAATTTAATTGAGAAATCTAGTGTACTGCACCATATTGTATATAAATTTATATATATATATATAGATATATATATCAAATTATACTAATTACAACTTGCTTTTTATGGATGAATGTCCTTACAAATAATGTCTGTGAATGTGATAGGTGAATAGACTGAATGCCCTCTTAAATACCTAATTTATGATAGGAAAATGCTCCTACAAATACTTTACTTAAGGCCACATTCACTCGCAGAAATATCTTCCCAATAATAAGTCGGTTACATCACCAAATATCAAGATTAACAAAATTCAACCTTATTTCACCTAAAAAATGTTCATAGATGTGGTTTCTCATATCCTAAAAATCTATTAAGGATATGAGTTTTGGGTTAGGCAAAGACGAGATTCGATCGACATCCTAAAAATCCATTAAAGATATGTGTTGTGTGTGTGCAAATTGAAATTTGCAAAAATAAGTAAAATAGACCGAAACAAACAGAAATTTTAAGTGATGAAATATTGAAATAATAATTTCTTTATATAAAAAAATAAAAAATAAAAAAAATACCACGTACTTAACGGGAGTAGTGGACTATTTCGTGGGCCTCTGAGTTTTTTTGAATACTTTAAAATTTTACCCTTTTTTGGGCTAAATAACAACCCTGCTTCTTTCTGCAGATAGTTGGGCTTTTCCAATATCAATTATAGCCCAAATTATACCCAGTTGGGCTGACCTCAGGTTGAGAATAATACAGCCTAGCTAGCCCGTCTTGCCCTTACGTTTTCTCAATAGTAGCATCATTTCAGAAATACACAATTCTCTTCAAACTAAATATATAATTCTAATGGGGCTTTTTCTTTTATTTTTTTTAAAGAGAAGAATCCTTAATTTTGGTGAATTTCATACCTACAATGGTCAAGAAGGTTTGCATGCTGTTCGTGTATATCTCTAATGTATGACCTCACAATTACGTAGAATTTACATATACGAGAAAGATGATACATATAACAGATGTATGAGATAATTATTGATAAGGGTCAAACTTTAGAAATCGGAAAAGATCAACTTAATTTTTTTTTTCAAACTGGAGAAAGTACATCTCATGGTGTTACTACATAATATTTATGTAAACGAAATCTGAACCATTAAATGAACCCTTTCCATTAATTCATAAGGATTCTAATCCTCCTAATCCCCATAGTTCCACCATAAATGAGAGCAGTATTGCTAAATTACAAATCCAAATTCATGAGATCTTGCATCACATGTGGTTAAATAAATCAATTTTATTATTATATTTTACAAATTCAATAATTACTTACCATTAGAGAGAGAAGATTCAAATCTTAGATGTCTCCAGAACTCAGTTTATTCGAATCCTATGTCCCACCCCTCAAATGTGAAGCATGTACTATTCATTACTTTTCAAAGAGTTAAGTACTTCAATCAATAAACTACTGTTTAAGTCAATCAATGAGTTAATATGTGCATCACACTAGTAACAGTTTTCGTCTTGGCTTTTGAGAACAGTTGGATGTATATCATGTCACTGACCCTATTTCATGTTTCTTTTGAATCAGCAAAATATTTAATATCCTAGAGAATTTGCGGAGCATCCTCACTAAGTATAGTATGTGTAACAGTTTCAAACAGCTACCCCCATGTGAGTAGCATGAAGTCTCAGGAGATTCTGCTGATGAAGGAAGGGTGTTAAACAGTTTTCGTCATGAATGCATAAGATGTGGGGGTCTTCAGTTTCAGAATTTGTGCCTGAGCTCTTTTGCAGGCCCATGAGAAAAGGATGTTCCAAATAGTTCCAATTCTTTGTTTTTGTCATTGCTACCCTCATCATTTTCATCATCATCCTCATAATTTTCACTCTCCCACACATTTTCTCATCCTTGTCTTCCACTTTGTTGTAACAAGGACATTCAATTACAATTACAACCATGTTTAATATATATTTTTTAAAATAGTAACATAAAAATTAAATAGGATGTTACAACGGAGACATAAATTGAACTCAAAATAGTAAATTTAAGACCATTTGTCCATTGTTCTAACTTTTAAACCTTTCAAAAAAAAAAAAAAAAAAAAAAAGCTTCTAACACTTTGAATATTCAGCCAAAAACTTCTAACACTTTGAATGACACATGTTTTAAGTTTATGGGATTCTGACTGTTAACAATTTTTTGTTTTCTAAATAATTCTTCAAAGTAGAAATGTTTTGTAAGAGATTATAGATCAATCACTCGTCTTGTGTTCTCGGGCAAGGCTCTTTCCTTATCAAAAGAGACCAATGAAAGAAAATTTAAAGCCAGAAAAAAATAAGAATAAGGGAAAGAAAAGGTGACTTGGCATGTTATAAGAATAATATTTAACTTGATCTTTCACCTTGTGAAAGTGCCTCTCCTGTGAGAAAGGGAGTTACAAGAAAAAGATGGTGAGATATGACCTCAACAAACTGATGCAGATTTTCCCACTGTCCCCCATTTGCAACAACTATCCTTTCTGATTACTTCTAATGGTTTTTGGACCACACCCACATTGAGGCACTCTTTTGACGATTCTGGGAAAAGCTTTTTCAGCTTTACATTTGCTTGTAACTTCATGTGGCTCCTACTCCAAGAAAGTCAATGAATGGTGGTGGAATGGTCTCAAATTGGCTGCCAACTCTGGTTTCTGTAGCAGATGATGATGAAGGTTCACTGGCTGAAACTTGAGGTATTGGTGTTGCTGATGGTTCTAAGTAATCATAAGGGTTGTGATTGCCTGACTGTTGCATTGCCAACATAAATGGAGGGTAGTGGGAATAGAAACCAGTTAAGTTAGCTTCATCACTTGGCCTATCCCAAGATCTCCCATGGCTGAAGCTGCCCATGATGTCACTACTGTTGGGACCTAAAGAACACGATAAGAGAGCTAGTGAGTTAAGGTAACAATGCTACAAATCAATGCATAAATGGAGCAGCACAAGAAAATGATCAAACAATGGAACAAGAAAATGAGGTTAAGATTCCAAAAAGGCCAACAAGGAGCAGCACAGAAACCCAAATGCACAAACTGCAGGAACTACAAAAAGGTTTAGAGGGCAAGGGAGGGGATTATGTATATAAAGGACACACCAGTGAAGAAATCAAAAGAAGTTTGTTGTAGCGCACAGAAACCACCGTAAGGAGGGACCTTGGTGCTTGAGATTGCTTCTCCACCATTGGTCATGTGGGGCGACCCATTTAAGCCATTTAAGTTATAATCAACCCCACCACCCCCACCACCATTATTGAAGGCTCCAAAGGGGAATCTAGTAACATTATTGTTGAGTCCTCCATTAGGGAGATTGAGACCGTAAGTTAGTGGTTCTGTTCTTGTGGCTGTTTCTCCACAGACGAAGGTTGGATTTTCATCCATCCTTCGGTATACAGATTGACCAAGCTTCCTCCTCCTGTAAGCATTGGATTGTTCTCTATATTTCCTAGCCATTATAACATGCCAATGGTTCTTGACTGCATTATCAGTTCTTCCAGGGAAAAGCCTAGCTATCATAGCCCATTTATTGCCATAAATTCTATGAGCTTGCATTAGCCTCTCTTCTTCTTCTTCAGTAAAAGCTCTTCTATTGATTCTTGGGTCCAACTGATTAAACCATCTGAGTCTGCAGCTCTTACCTTTCAACACAAATAACCCAAGAAAAGAAATGAGGATGTAGTCAAAAAAAGTAACATTAGTATTTTAAAATATAGTACAAAGAACAAGAACTAGAATGAAATAAAATAATAATTTTAGTGATCTTGCCCTCACTTCCTTACCTGATCTTCCTTCCAACTTCTCTGCTATAAGGTTCCAGTTTTGAGGGCCATAAAGAGCCACCAGTTCCTTGAGCTTTGTATCCTCTGCAGGCCTCCAATGCCCTCTAGCACAAAGTTTTGACTGTCCACTATCTACATCTTTCCCACTGACCAAGTTCTTATCATTGTTTTGCTCAAAACCATCACTGCTGTCGGAGACCTTACCTTCCCCAGCATTGCTGTTGTGGTTTTCCTCAAAGCTTCTTGTAATATTGGAGTTTTTTCCCATGAATGGAAGAGCACCCCAACAAGGCCTCCTATGATTTTCCACCTCATGAGAGCTCTTAGAGAGATTACTTTCTTGTGAAGAAGAAATTGCTGAAGCTACACCGTATTTGGGACTGAGGGAGAGAGAACCCATGTCTGCATAAACCATCCCCATTGAAGACGAGGTAGAGCAAGGAGTGGATGAGTAGCAACTAAGACCATTTGGGTTATTTTCTGGTGCATATATAGCATAATTGTTGGCCATGCCTTCATTCCATTTCCACTCTCACTCTCACAAATGCTAATGACATTAAAAAAAGACTGTTACAAAGTCATCCCACAGGAAGAAAAGAACATGAGAAATGACATGTTAGAACAAAAGTGAGAAGCAAATGTTTGACAGACAGATTAGAAGAAGAAGGAAGGAGATTTGTTGTGTGAGAACCTCTTTTTTTTGTTTTTTTTTTTTTTTTTTTTGGATGGTACGTTGTGTGAGAACTTGAAACTACAAGAAAAACGAGGTGTTTTAATAGAAACCTACAAGGCTTCTCTCCCAGTCACACTTCTTTTAATAAGTAGTTAACTACCCTGTCTGCTGAATTGACCTTTCTAATTTAACTAGCTCTTTTTTTTTCCTTTTTCTTTTTTTTTGATGAATAACTAGCTCATATTAATATATCAAATTATCAATAAAGATATAAAACTTTCAAGACTTGTGCACAGGCACAGACACAAAATTTTCAGATAGTAAACATACAAAAAAATCATATCTTCTTTAACCATGGGAGATCATTTCATTTAGTTTATAATAAGCATAGCATTAGCCCAATATAAAAATAATATTATTTCAATCATAACTTGTTACCTTTAAAAATTGTGAAAAAATATTTTCTTAACATTATTGCTTTTCCTTTTTTTTTTCTTTTTAATTGTGCATGTGATATATTGTGAGTAATACATAATAAAACAATGTCATTAATAAATCTACATGTGAAAAGTGGTAATCCAAACAAAGTTGTGAATTTTTTTATTTTTTTTTATTTTTTATAGTAACAAAGTTGTGAATTATACATAATAAAAAAGATGTCATTAATTGATTTGTGTGAAAATGATATTCCAATCAAAAATTGTCAACTGAACTAATTGTAAAAAAGATTGTAAAAGCATCTATATTGGTGGTGTCAAAATACTAAAATACTATTTTTAGCATCACAATATACAAAAAGTGTACTACATTGGTGGTGGTATATGTAAAAAATTTAACTACTCAAATGTTAAAGCAAATAATATATTTTATTCTCCCTTCAATTAAAATAATATTTATTTCCTTTTTTCTCTTTCTTTTTTTACTAAACTCACCGCCGACCCAAGCCCCAAGCCGACCCATCTTTGTTCTCTCTTCCTCCACTTTCACAGACCCAAGCCCATTCTTCCATCTACCCTACCCACTCTGATTCAACCATTATTCAGTGTGGGTCGTTGCTGGAATGGGTTTGCTGGACTTGGTGAAGTTGTATTCAGAAGTGGGTTAGTGTTGTGGTTGTGGGTAGGAGTTGCGGTGGTTGTTGGTTGTGGCGGCGGTGGTGGTGGTGTTGTGGCTGGGTTTGGAATAATTTTAGGTAGTGGTTTTTGGTTACGGGATGGATTTTGTGTTGTTGATGTGGTGGGTTTGGATTTTGAGGTTAATGGATTTTGTTTTGAATTTTTTTCTTTCTAGTTAATGGATTTTGTGGTGAATCGTGGTTGGGTTTATGGTGGTGGATCGGTGGTTAATAGTGACTAAGTTTGTGATGGTGGATCGTGGCTAGTGGCAGATTGGTGTTGGTTGTGCCGTGAGTGGGTTAGGTTTGAAGAGAGGGAGAAGATAGAGATAGAGATGAACATAGAGAAAAAATAATAAACAAATAAATAGTGTTTAACTATCATGTGAAAATAAGAGTATTGATATGGCGTGAATTGTGAAATGGTAAGTTAAAATAAATAATTTTTTTTTTTTTAAGTGCTAAAAGCTAAAAAATTATTTCTATCAATATGGATGCTCTAAAAATGGGTATCTTAAAACTGCCTCTATTATATTGTTAATCACCCTAACTACTCAACTTGACCTTTTAATTTAATTAAACAAATTTTTATTTTACATTACTTACTAATTGTGAGTAAAGGAATAACAACTTTCAAGTAAACTCATTATTGGTAACATTTTTATTAGTACATGTTATAATAAGTCGGAATTAATATTTATATAAAAACATTATATCCCTTTCTTTTTTTTTTGCTAAAAAAAAAAATGTATCACTTTGATTTATTAAATTTAACTCGCTCATAGCATTATAGTACAATTCTTTTTTTTATTTTTTTATGGACACAATTCTTGTTTTTCTTTCCACATTTCCCACATCTTTCACTTGTGTGAAAGTGAGAGGTACAACTAAACCTCTCTCTCATGGGGTTGAAGTTGAAGGTTCTTAGGCTGTCCCTCTCTAAATTGACAAGAAAGACTCATAATGTGATGTGTGCTAGCTTGGGCTCGTGCAGTACCTAGACACCTTTCTTTTCAAGGCAGAAGAAAATAAGACTTTGACACAACAAACCCCCTGTAACACTAGTAAATAAGTTGTAGCCCCCATCTCCATCAGTCACCTTTTTTTTTTCAAAACTTTAAAGGTTGTTTAACCTGGGTTTCAGCTTAACCACCTGAAGTTGACCCAGCAACTAAACCCCTATGGCCAAGAATTACTCGATTGTGTCCCTTCTTGACAACTAATCATGACACTACAAAATGTAATTAGCTTAGCTTCACAATAAAATCCCACTTGTTTTATGTCTCTTCCTTGAGTTTCATGTAAGAGAAATTATAATTCAATACATATAAATATTGATTAATTTTAAGATCATAATTTTTATCACATCTTTCTTACCGTTATTTTATGACGTTTTACTATAATTAACTGTCTCTTGTTTTCACATGAACCCACTATTTACAACCTTATTAAATTTGTGATAAAGTTGTGGAAAAAAATTATGTTATTAGATTTTCTTAGAAAGATTTTAAATTTATTAACCTTTTATGAACTTTTATCATGTTTAACATGCATCCATTTTTGAGCTGAAATTGTCTACAAGTGAATTTCAAGGACGAGAAATTATTAGATCTATTAGGAGGACTGCTAACGTGATCTTCTCTGGCTTCCCAATTAATAAAATGTTGTTATTTATGCAAATATGACATTATTTGGTATTTTTTATTTTTTATTTCTTGTGCTTATTAAGAAGCCCACACATACATTTACATAAATGACATCATCTCATCGGTCAGGAAGATTACATCAACCGCCATTCTGGTATAAATAATAATTTCTCCTTGAAAGTAGGAAAATAAACTCAAGGTATTTAATTTTCTTTTTTTTTTCTTTTTTTTTTTTATCTGGTTCAATTTAACCGTCCTGAGGATCCCACTTGGTACACCAATAATATTATCAAATCATGATGACTTTTAGAACACTAAAATGAATGTAAAGTATTTTTTTTTTTTTTTACAAGATAGAATTTCTACTCTAATTTAATTTAAGTGTATATGTGTGTAAAGCTCTCTCCTGGAGACTTGAATCCCGGTTCTTACCCCCACACCCTACAAACATTTATACTTGTGAAATGATTATCACACTAAGAATATGCGGTGATAAATGTAAAGTCCATAATGGGAAACAATTGGCACATTCTAAAGAGAGCCTCAATAAATCCACCGACCACAAGCCGGTTAAAAGGATGGGCCGTGTTTCCATGTAAGGTATGTTCTAGACTGCCTCTCATTGCCTAAAACTTTTACCCAAAAGGAAAAATATAAAAACAAAAATGCTACTATTTAGTATAAACGAAACTGGCCTCATACATTAAATAATTTTTCTTTCAGTTTTCACTCCCTGGAAAACCCAATGGCAGACGTTACATTTAAATTTTTGTCACAGTGTAACAGGAATGTACTATCTATGCTATGAAGAACTGATTCAACTGAACAGCTTTGGGTCAAAGAACTTTCAAAACCCTGACTCTTTTTTTTTTTATTGGAAACAGCCCAACTAAACTGACCCCATCAACTGTAATTTGTAATTGCCATCAAACAGTAAAAATATAAACCACAAGGTGGAGTTTGCTTCCAAGTTCCAACCTCCATAACTCTCTCAGAACATAGGGTCCCAAGCATAGGAGGCATGTTTGTGTATATCTAAATATTTTTCCTTCCCTATGAGGTTTGAATCTGTAACTGTAATTATTCATGCCAATAGCATTTAAGTTGCATATATGTGCATGTGACCATGCTTATGATATCATTGGAGTCTCCTAATGTCATTAAGACCATGGACACTAGTATTATACATCCAAATATATTGATTAAAAAAAAAAAAAGTAATTACAGTAAACCTACTTGTGATTAGGTTCAAATTTACATTGTCTATCCGTGATTTGAAAAATGTTACTCTGTCCGCGTAAGTTTTGTAAATATTAATGTGTAGATGGTCGATCAAAATACAACCAAACCCCAAATACCAAGTGGGTTTACTAGTGTCCATGGATTCTTTTCATTCAATTCAATCGACCAAAACAGCCATCCATCCTAATACGACATGGCCATATCGACCATTGGATTTTTTTAAAAATCATTTATCACTAAAGTAATGGATGTGCCGATTGGCCAAACACCATTGGCAATGGCCTTTTGTTTTGTTGAGTTCATTGTGTTAGATTGGCAAATTGGTAACAAATTTAACCTTAAATTAGTGTCTTGTGGTATGTTTGAAGTCTATATGAAGGCCAAGACATGTTTCGGTTGTTGCTCAAGAGAAATTACAAGTATATGTTGCTTGACACCTTCTCAACACATAATAGATCAATCGAAACTTATCAATTATGTTGATCGATCAAAAACTAATGTAGATTGATAGAGAATCATGTTGACGAACTTCAATTTTAGCTCAATCAACCGTCAGTGCTTCTAGGATTTTGTGGATTTCAAGTCATTTCAAAATTTTGAAGAGTCATGCATTGTACACTTAGGATTAGGGTTAACCAAACTCTATCAAAGTATCAACCAGATATCAAGAAGAATTCAAAAGATATGGTGATCCAGTTAAAGTTGGAGCATCTTGTGTACATTCAAGCGGCTGGAATGAAACTTCAAGAAAGTTCTAGAAGTTATAATTAAGCGGATGTCTATGTTCGATAAAGTCCACAAATAAAAGAATTAAAGGATTTGAAGCTGCATGGGGTTACATTAATAAGTCTACATGAGATTGATAGAAATAAATTTAAGGTTAAATCTTGTAAAACTTTTATTTTATTATTGTGGATATATTTTTCTTCTGGGGTTGGTGGTTAAGCTATTACTAAAAGTAGTAATTAAATGGTATTATACTTTCTTATAAAAAAATAAAAACACTGTGGTAGAAAGAGATGAAATCCAATTCAGAATGACTGAGACTTTTTTTGTTAAATGATCATATCAATGGACCATGTTAGTTAGAACTTTGGACAATGTTTCTTGGCACATGATGAGGCCAAATAGAAAGCTTCCAAATTCCAGTGGACCATATATATGTCATATTTTTAAAAGAAAGGACAATGGATCACTTGGTCTCCAACTTTTCAGACCAGAAAACGCAAAGTGAGTGAACCCAAATGTAGGGATTGACAGGTAAAAATTTAAAAAAACTGTCCAGTAGTCTTACAGAATCTATTGCTTTCATCATGCACATGTATGTTAGTATTATCCTCTTTCATCTTTTGCCCAAACCAAATCTGAAATCCCATGCTTTTACTTTGTTTTCTTTTTCTGCCATGTTATGTGCATTCCAGTGAGTCACACGTGCACCACTTATTGCACGTGTAGATCCTTGATTTGAAAGGCCAATTGCTTTTGCTTGCTTGCTTGCTTGCATGGAGGGGCCTTCAGTAGAAGAATTATTGGGACTGACTGACCCCTGAATCTCTGAATCAATCAAACTTAGGATGCCTCTCTATTTAACCCACTCAGCCTATAGTCATTTTTGTCCTTCTACCAAGCCCCACGTCATCAATGTGTGGCCTCACGCCCCAGACATGCATTCCATTCCTGTGTAGGCTGTGGCTTGATTGCTTTTAAAATCTCATCTTCAGCTTTAGATTATTTGATAGAGCCATTATCATTTATGGACTTTACAAAACTGGAAAGAGTAAGGGTCTGTTTGGATGTCGCTTATTTATTAAAAATTAAAAATTTATTATTGAAAATATCGTAGCAAAATATTTTTTAAAAAATTAAAATACTGTTCACGCGTTTTTGTGCTTTGGTTGGTCCATGAATAGTGCCATGGGACTAGCCAAAAAACGCAAACGCTAGCTTCAATGCAGACATGTTGCTAAACAAACGTACACTAATTAGTTGTGCTAACATTGCCTTTGAAGCACTGCAAGTCACCACTGTTAGGCGCGACTTGATGGTAAGAGTCCTCATATCGTTTCATTTGGTAAACAGTTGAGTGATAGCCTCATCAAACCCTAGTGATACACATGCTATTACTTATTGCCGTCTCGTGAAGTGATAGCCTCATCAAGTCCATGTCACCCACTCACAATCATGCAAGTCAGCAAGTTGTGAAATCGAGTGTGTGATTAGATGTGTCTATAAAATATATTATTTGTTATTCTAGTTTCTTTTGTCTAATTATCAATTTAGAGATAAACTTTTTCTTTCTTATAAGTATTTAGTGTGTATGCAAAGGACTTATATTTTACCTGAGAATCTGAGACATTAGTAGCAGATACAATAATGAAAACCAATTAACATTAGAAAGACACAATGGTTAGTTAATTGCAGCCTATTTAAGATATAAGCATATAGTTTATGCTTAATCAAGTTTGCCTCGTGAGAAAAATTGCAAATGTTAGCATGGCCACTTTATCTATAGAATGTACAAAGTGTTCTGATTTATACATATAGTTTACTAGATTGGTAAGCGACATATAGTTGACTAGTCTATTGCAACCAGAGTGGAAATTTGTAGTTTTATTATAATTAGCATGTAATTTAAGTGGTTTTAATTCATTTGCATGTGTTTAATGTGTAAAGAATATTTACTGCAATGCCATTGAATGACATGCAAGTCTATATGTTGTAATTTTATGCCATTGAATATAATAATATGTTACATATTTACATAGCTCCATAACTCTTTTACTGCTTGCATGGAAAATTATAAACCTGAATTAAACCTACCACAGCTTTGCTGCTTTTTATTAGGGTTTAGCTGCTTCATATTCAGGTTCCTGTGCCAAGGTCTTAATTAAACCATTAAAACCATCTTCTTTCACAATATAAATACCTTAGTTCTAGTCCAATTAAATTCAGATGAATTGCCTACAGTTAGTCAAAATCAAATTTCAAATCATGATCTTGATTTGACTTAGTTCTCCAATGAAAATAATCCACACTAAACCGATCAGAAGAGAATAATCACAAAACTTCCTATAAATAAAGTCAAGTTGGTTAAATGGACCACATCAGTTACAGGTGCTTGTCACATGAGCTGAAACCTGAAATGAAAATGTTGTTAAATTGCCAAACCAAGTGGCATGCCTGTTGGGAGGAGTTGTTGGGAGCATTGTATGCATGTGTGTCTGTTGGTGTGCATCAGATAGAGGGGCAGTGACTGAGGTTTCTTGTAGATAAGGGCATGGGCACCCCAAATTCATGTGCTAAGGTTTGTTATATTGAACACAAATGAAAGTAACATGCTTTTAGAATGACCCCATGTATAATAATAATAATACAATAATTAAGTCAATAACACAACAAATTTCATAATATTTTTACTTACGAACGTTGAAATGGTAAGTTCTTGATTTGTATAGAATAAAAGTGATATTAATAATAGTCTCAGTAAAAATGATGTTCTACTAATTGTAATCTACCATCGCAATAAATTGTGAAATTTTTTGTATCAATTATATTGCATAGTTGATAATGATAAGATAAGTGGTGGGTAGCTAAAATCAAAGAGTGGAGCCAGAAATGCATGAAAAGGATTCACAAAAGGGTCATAACAATGGCCCACCGTATAAATAGTAGTACTGATCCATAAGATTCTGTTGGGGCTGTTCCCTTGGAACTATGTGAAAAGAAAAGGCGTGGTGGTGCATCTGTTGCCATTGGATACCCCACCCTTCAGCCCCCTTTACCGGAGCCCCCCTCAACATGACAATTCTAACCTGTAAAATGGGATTTGCAAAGGCAAAAAAAAAAAAAAGCATGAGGTTTTTTTTTTTTTTTTAACTAAGGAGAAAGATTAAGACAAATATAGCCCCCAAAGCACAAAATCCATCTATAAAACCTTTTTTTTTTCTATTTATTTAGCCAAAAAAAAACACTTTTTTCTATTATATATATATATATATATATTCCACTAAACAAAACAAAATGCCCTATCTTATATTCCAAAAAATGAAAGAGAAATATTAAACAAGTACACACAAATAATAAAATATAAAATGATTGTTTTTCAGTTAAAATTCTATTAATGACATGTTTTTTTTTTTCACAACTTGTTAAGTAAATAAGTAATAAGATGTGATTGAGGGACATTAAATTTAAAACTACTTTCACATGGAAGCTGCTTAGTTTGAAGGCACAAGATCAAAGATTAAAATCAAATTTTATCCACAACATGTGATTTTGAGTGAAGATTAAGTCATAAAAGCATGAATTGAAAGGCTATGGGTATTTTTATTTTATCTTAAAACATTAATTTATTTTTACTTTCAGGTGTTATTTTTTAAAACTTAGCTTTTCTATAGGTATAAATCTATTTTTGTAAAACTTATATATTATTTAAACAAAAGAAATCAATAAACTCATGCAAAGACTATATATAATTATATATCTCATTCAAACATGAGTGATTTTGCTCCTGCAGCAATTCCATATGTATGAGGCTATTCATGGCAGGCTCAATAATTCTGCAAGGGCCAAAAAGCTCTAAAAAGCAACTAGCATTCCTTTTCATAAATTTACATGAAAGTTACGTAAAATTATTAGTCTGGTGCTTATGGAACGAAAAAAACCCCCAAACAAGACCTTAATTATGATGTGACATATTTGTTACATAGAGTCAAACTACTCTTGTATAGGTACCTCAGCTCATTTATGTCTACTCTATAGCTTGAGAAATTTAACAGCTCAAGCTTCACTCAATAGTCAAGAGAGACCCACATTTTAATGTCGAAGGACGGGTACACCTGCAGAGCATAAATGCTTCTCACCCCACAAGGAAGATAAGGAAATTCAGTCTGCCAGAATAGTAGTGTGCGTATATATATATATAAATATAATAAGGGTAGAGGTCTAGTGTATATATATATATAGCCTATGTTTTTTATTTATTATATATATAAGTATTATAGCCTATGGCTACATATGCTTTAGTTAATTACATCATGCTAAAGGAAGGTAATTAGATAGTCTTATAACCAAAAAGGAGAAGGCAAAAAAGAAAGGTTGGAGAGTTCAGATGCTTTTAAATTCCATATTCACTGCAAAAATTTAAAGATTTTACATATATGAGTTCAGATGCTAATTTTTTCTGTTGTATACCTTACTTTCCATTCATACAATTAAGGCCCTTGGTGTTTGGCAGGTTAAGTTTGAGTAACTGTCAGCCTCTAATTGATAACATCGTGGCAAGAGGCTATCCTTTGCAAGCATACTTCAGCTCCTATCATCAATGTTATATAGCATCCAAATGTTTTGGTCCAGCCAATTCTTATTACCTATGAAAGTTGTTGAGTCTTAGAGCAGTAATTTAATCACTTTCTTTGACAAGGTTAAGGTTCTAATCATAAGGGTGGCACGAATGTAGCATGGGATAAGGTATGTTTACCTAAGAATGTAGGTGGGTTAGGGCTGAAAAGGATTGCAAATCGAATTAAGGCAACGTACAGTTCTAAAACATACATGTCGGCTCTTCACTAACTTGGTCCCCTTCAACTGGCTTAGGTGTATTTGAGATGATTTTTATATTTGACTTGTCGATTTGACTGCAGGCATATATAGATGTTACAGTCAATGCATCGATAATCTTTCTCAAGTATCAACGACCTCATAATTTTATGCTCTAACTTCGTATTCATACAATCAATTGGACCTTTATCTCTCGATGCTAATGAGGTAAAGTGTTAACTATGCCACATCGAATACTGAGGAAAATGCTAAGAAACAATGAAGAGCAATGAATTACAATCAAAGAGATTTATGAAACTACAAATGTCTAGGAAAGTTTAAAGGTTCACATATTTAGCAAACTATGATACAACCAAGCTGCATCAAATGAGAAACAATAAATGACAATTGAACTAAGGATTTTAAAGATCTATTGAGTTAACAATTGCAATCTTGCTATGAACATAATAGAACTGTATAAACATAAAAAAGAGTAAATAATTACACATAGACTACTTACTCACATCAATGTCAGCTTACAACGACCCTAAGAATTAGAAAGTAAATACAATAACAAGATAAAAGTCTCTGCTGAGTATCTTGTGATGAGAAAGTTCATTGACATTCTAGGAAATGAGTCCTCTATTTATACTCAAAGTCTCTTGTAGTTATCAACGATTATAGATAGTTGTCGATGCTTTTGTCTCTCCACTGTGGCATCTTTTTTTTGCACTTTTGATGGCACTTGTCCTTAATTTCAGGTGTTATTCAAAATTGATAACTAACATTATATATACTCCTCATTAGCACATTTAACTTGTGCCTTCCACTTTTATCAATTTACATTAGGGTTGTTCATGGGTCAATCCAAGTTGGGTTTGGGCTCAACCTAGACTCAATCCGATCATGTCAAGTGGAAAATCGGAGGACCCACCATTGACCAAGAGCATAGACAGGTTAGATCAAGTTGAATATTCAACAAGTTGAGTCGGTTTTGGTTAGAACTAAGAGAGGCAGTAACAATCGAAAATACAATAATGTTTCGTCGTAATCTTGCTAGATTGACTAAGATCTCATCACATCTGGCGGAGATCTCATAAATAAAATGGAGGAGATTGGTTGGCCATCAAACCGATCGGGTTCATCGGTTTCTCAAATAGCAAAATTTCCTTTTGAATCAATCTTTGTTGGTTCTTGTCATCGGAGACCCGTCATTGACCAAACCACTTTTTGGATCAGACAGTTTTCAAAGGTTCTAATTATTTAGAAATAAATGTTTAGGTTCTAATTTTATGTAAGTTGGCAAATCGAGAACAAAAACATGTCTAGTTTAAGTGTTAGACATTGCTCATGATGTTTCAAGTCAAGATTCAAGAATAGTCAAGCTGCAAAAAGAAGAATTTAGAATCTGAAAGGTTCGACCGATTGAAGATCGTGTTCTGCAGAATTTTATTTAGACCCAAAGCCCACGAAAATGTTTAGGGCTTGTGTCCAACACGACCTAGTATAACAAGGAAAATCCTAAATACATTTCAAAAGTTCTTGGAAGTTTGTGAGTTACTCCTATGAGATTTGTGAGATTTCTATAGCCTTCTAACTCAACAAGCATCTAACAGAAAGAAGATCTACATTCAAGAACTGGCGGATTAAATTGTTGCATACAAGATCATACATTGCTGATAATTTAAAACGTTGAGTGGGATCTCAAAGTCGCAAACATGAGTGTTTGTGTCCAGCAAATTCAGATAGAATAGTCCGTGGATTTGGAGCTACGTGTGGTCACGTGAGAAAGTACTATAAGAGGTAATTTTAGATTTAGAGAAAAATCTATTATAAAACTTTCATAATTTGTTGCCTTAAGGATAGTTTAGGTTAAATCCTCTCCAGATTTTTTACCTTAAAACTGTTGGTTTCATTGATTTTCTTGAGTCATCATATTACTGTCTTCTTTACTTTTTCGCATTGTGTGATATGATTGTTTGTATATAACTTAAATCTAAACAATAAACCTAAGTAACAACTTAGGGTCCGTTTGGATTGAGCTTATTATTGTTGAAACTGAAAACTGAAAACTAAAAACTGAAAGTACTGTAGCAAAATAATTTTTAAATGTGTGAATAGTATCGTGGGACCCATTTTTAATATTTTTAATGCGTGAATAGTACATGAACAGTACATGAACAGTGAATCCATGTGAGGTTACTGTTCACGTGCAGGAAAAAAAAAAAAAAAAAAAAAAAGGCAAAGGCAAAACGTGGAACTGAAAACGCAAGAATAAGCACTTCCCAAACGCTCACTTAGTTAATTAATTAGGTTAAACAATTTGAGTATACATAGGCCTAAATGAACTAACAGGTTTTTAAGTCAGATGGCATCAGATCGGGCACATTAGGTGAATCCGGTCATAACCCTACTTTACATGTATCACATCTGTACACCACCATTTGTGTCCAGCCAGCGAATTAAATATTTAAAAATACTTATTCAACAGGTTGCATGAAAGTGTCTTCAAAATTTTATAGGATTTAAGCCCACTTCATCTCTTAAATTAAGACAATAAGAATTAAGTTGGGTGATGAGGAGAGGATTTTTCTTTGGCATGACCATTGGCACCCAGTTGGAACTTTATTTCCAAGTTTTGGTTTCAGAATCATTCATAATGCAACTGGTAATCTCCATACATAAGTGGATTCTGTACTCAAGAACAAAACTTGGATCTTGAAGCTTGAAGCTTGCCGGGTCAAAAGATCTTGTCGGCATTAAAAACCAGGTATGCTTACTAAAGCTTTGTTGGTATCATCATTGTACTAGATTTGTTAGAATGAGATCTACTACAGGGAAAAATGAGCTTTTTGCTTTTATTTTTTAAAATATCTGGTACAATGTCTCTGTTTTAAAATTATTAAGCATCATGTCTCTGTTTTAAAACTCGATTTTAAAAAAATCATGTTACAAGTGAAACTCGAATATATCAATGTTGAGTTCTATGCATATTTTGCCACTTAATTTTTTTTAGTTTTACTTAAAAATATACATATAACTTGATTTTGAGGATATCAAGTTTAAAAAACAGGAGCATTTTGCTAAATAGTTTCAAAATAGGAACATTGTGCTAGATATTTTAAAAAATAATAGCAAAAGCACATTTTCCCCCTGATTTACTAGTAAAATATACAAATATTCCATCTAGAAAGGCTTAAATTTACAAGCTAAATTTACAAATATCCCTTTGTATTGGATTTGATAGATTTTTTTTTTTTTTTTGGCTATATAATTTGATAGAAATTTTTAGTGCTTAAATTGACATTATTTTTATTATGTATTACTCTCAATAAATCACATCAATGATTATGAAAATTTTTATGATTAACTGGTTAAAGCTTTTTGTTAACAGATGCATCCACACATCTGTTAAGGAGAAATTTAATAAGTTTCATTATATTGATAAGAAATAAAAACAAGTAAACAAATATTTTATTGATGTGCAGTTATATCTAAACTTGTTAAACTGTACCTTTCTTAAAATGAGTAGAGTGTCGTGCATTATTTGAAAGAGAGTTTTGAACAGTGTAGCACAACTATGCGTGGGGGCGTGATGATGATGATGATGTTACTGATGGCATATTGCATGTCCATATTCCCTCATGTGATCAATGTGACAACAGAACCCTATCAATGAAGTCTATAAAATAAAACACAGTCCTCCAATGTCATTCAAGATTGGAAGTAACAAAGCGGAAGAGTACTGCTACTACGCAACACAATTATGACACTCTCTATACCCAATAATAAACCCAGTTGAAGTCAGCATGTGTAGGTTATACTGATAGTATGTATAAAAGAAGAGAGGGAAATATGTATGTGTGTGTCTATATATATATATATATATATATAGCCGTTTTCTTTTTTGACTTCCGTGAAATATCCAAACAAGGAGACTGATCTAAAAGCATTATGATACCACATATGGGTAATAAAGGTGAGGGAGAGTTAGACTGTCATAAGCTCTAACAGTCAGTAATACCTATCAGTGATGATAAAAAGAAAAATTAAAAAAATTGAAGTATCAGAACCCCAAGTGCTTAAAAAGATATGACCTCAATGCAAACTAAATACCACATATAGATAATAAAGGTTGGTTAGCCACACTTCCCCATGGCTCCCAAGATGTTAACAAGTCAGAGAAATGGACGGTTGGGTTCAGTGTGAAGCTGTATGAAAGCCATTATTAAAATCTCTCTCTCTCTCTCTCTGGATCTGAGTTGAATGGTACAAATACCAAGTGAAATGTGAAATGAGTGAAAATTGACAGGGACATATAATATTTGAGTATTGCTAAGAGCAGAAGACCAAGACCAAGACCAAGACCTCTTAAGAGCAAAAGCAAAAACAGCAAAACATTGGAATTAAGGTATTATATATAGTTTGCATAGTATTTATCAAATGATATAATTTTTTTTTGTATTTTTTATTTTAAATGTGTAACAAAAAGTTAAAAATTAGTTTATTTTCAAAACAGCTCAATTTTGTTAAATTTAAAAAATAATATTGAGAAAAAACAAAAGGTAAAAAGTTTCTAACAAATAAATTGATACATAATTTACGAAGAAAATGCTAGAACTTTCTTCTTTCATTATAGAAAAACTCAACCTCCACTCATTGACCAATCCAACAAATTTTGGTGAAACTAAGTTCATTTTGAATTCACTCACTAATTGGTTTGTAAATCATACATTTGGAGATGCTAATTTTGTGCCTAAATGGGCTCCTAGGAATTGTTTTGAGGGAATGATTTTCATCTCTTCTTTACCTAAGGTTTGAGAATGCAGATGGGATTTATTCTATCATTTTGAAAGCTTGTTATTGTTCCTTTTTCTATGAATATCATACTCAGAAGAGAAAAGAAAGTCCCGTCATTGTTCACATGGTTATAACCTAACTTTTATTTGGGTCCCTTCAATAAAGTAAAAATTTATTGATAAGAGTCTCGTTAAGGTTACTATAAATTTTATCGCATAAACTATAATAGACTATTTATAAGGTGTTAGAGGGGTACAAATATTCATTATCATGTGAATTTTTAAACATTTGTTACAATAAAAGTATCTAGTATTTTAGATTTTTTTTTCTTTTTTATTTGGCTGAATATCTAGTATTTTAGATTGATGTCTTATAAAACCACAACTTTTCATATAACTCTTTCATGGCATCTTATCACTCATGTTCACATTTAGGGTTTATTTGAATACGGTTTATTGTTGAAAACTGAAAATATTGTAGTAAAATAATTTTTAAATATGTAAATAATACAGTGAATTCCAATTTAAAAAAAAAAAATTTATTAAAATTCATACTTACAAATCTTATAAACAGTACACAAAATCTATAAAAAAAAATACAGACACATTTTTTTTCCCTTTTCATCTATCCAAACCCAGCCTTAACCCATTACTTTTTCTTTGTCATTTATGATTAACTAATACCAGATTATGACAAAAGTGAGTGACTTTGAGATACATGCAAGCATCACAATCACAAAATGTGAGGTGGGTCCTATGTGATGCAGCATGAGGAAAAGGAGGACTGAGTGAAGGGTATGGTAGGGTTTTTAGGGGGTACTGTCTTGAATTTGTACAGTATTTATTGGGGCTGTAAGTAAAGAAGTTAAGTAACTGTGCAAAGGGGTGACAGAAGAGAGGGAGAGGTGGTGAAAAGAAAGGACAGAGTGTTGATTTCGTCTGAGATTTTCTTTCATTGTTTGGAGGAAGAGACACGGCTTTACTAACATAGAGGAATTGTCTGTACCTGAATTTTTTTTCCACTAGTTAAGTTTTTTTAATCTTTGTCTTCTCTCTACAGTGTTCAGACTCTTTTCTCTCTCTTTTTTTCATTTTTATCTCTTTCTTTCACTCTGTGTCTGAGCAAAAGTGTAGAACAAGTGATTGTACCAGTCCACGTGCGTAGACCCCTATGAGCTGTTCCAAAGAAACAGAGCAGGCCCAACGGTTCATGGTCCTCCTTGGACACCGTACCCTAAAGCCTCTCATTATTATACTTTGAGAGAAAGTGAGTTTGACAAGCAAGGATTTGTGTTGTGTGTTTAGCTACCATAGGAGAGAGGAGAGAGACTCTGCTGTTCCAGACTTCAGAAACCGAAAAAAAAAAAAAACCAAAAGAAGTAGGGCTTCACATATGAGATAAACAAATTAATGCTCTACATCTATTTTAGTATATTTGTGTTCTTATAAGTTAACCATTGGCTAGTGAAGCTTTATGAGCTTTTTTTTTTTTTTTTTTTTTTGTTGCAATAAATGCTCTACAAATTTGTGTCATGCTCACATTTTTTAAAGGATGATCATATTTATGATGTGATAATAAGTGTGTGAGTGTGATCACATAAAAAAAAGAATATGAAAAACTTTTCTAATAATATTTTTAATAAATAAGCAATATGTGAAGTTTGGATCAGCTTTTCAGTTTAATTTATGTGTGTACAGTTTTATAATCTGTATTATTCTAAAATGCACCCTATTACATACCAGTTTCAACTATGAACCCTACTGTGTTTAGGCCACCTGATAGTTTGGACCCAAAAGTCATTAGCCTAAGGAGAGATAACCTAGAAATATGTTGTTTTTTCTCTTAGTTGTCTGCAGGAAATGCGTGTGGGGGTTACACAGTGTTCTTGACTTTATGCATAGTAGAAAATGTACATGCTTGATTTGACAGTTTATAGCTGATAATTGGTTGAGTAGGGCCAATTTTGCTCTCCTGCTGGAAAGAAGTCATATCAATTACCTGTGTGATTGATGAACAAATTAAACCTCTGAACAATACTGAGCTGTGATAGATCCCACTGCATCTTGACTGTACCCAGTTCATGGAACCACCAAGATGAATCCCTGTTTGCTGGTTTAGGTAATCGACTTCATTGGGCTTTCATATAACTTTCAAACTGATCACTTGCAGAGTTGCCTTGCAGAGTTGCAGTTGCCATTTGCTTTGGTCTTATACACATTTACCACACAAATTCCTTCCAAAAGGTGAACATAGATTTAGTAAAAAGTATAAAAACCAACTCAAAGATGAGACCCAAAATCAGACATTAAAGCATTATTATTAGGCTTGCAACTCAGTTTAGGTTAGTTTAACCATAATCTATTGTCATAAAAATTTTAATAACTACTAAAGTGGTCTGTTATGATTCTTATAAAAATAGCATCACTAATAGACCTATATAAAAATGATGTTGTTTAAATCACGACTTACCGTCATAATAACAACAATCAAGCATTATTTTCAAAATTTTGGAGTCATGCAAGATTTCTTAATAGGCTAATCAAGTTAATCACATGTGTAAATTGTTAACTTAGCAAGTTATGATTTTTTTTTTTTTTTTTAATCTTTAACTTTTCTTTTCATTTACTAAATTTTATATACATCTATACACTTGGTCATATGTTATTGTACTAAGAGGACACCTGTAGCCTATATTATTGCTAAGCCTATTAGGACTATAGGCTATAGTCCTAATAATAGGCTTCTTTAAGTCATTTCCATTTGCATCATTGTACCGTATGCACACCTATACATGTACCACATATATATATATATATATTTTTTTTTTTTTTTTGATAGGGTATACATCTACCATAAGATTCTTACTATTTTGTTTTCTTATCTTTCTTTATTTTTTATATAGGTGTATAATTCTGTAAAGAAATATAACGAATAATAAAAGTTATCCATTTTTCCTTTTTATAATATAGGAAGTTCATAGGTGATTCCTACTATTTTGTTTTCTTATTTTTCATTCTTCTCATATATAGGTGTATACACTTATACATATACAATGCGATTCTTACTATTTTATTTTCTTATCTTTCATTATTTTTTATATAGGTATATAATTCGGTAAACAAATGCAACGAATAATAGAAGTTCTCCATTCTTCTTTTTCATAATAGAGGAAGATCTTAGGTGATTCCTACTATTTTGTTTTCTTATTTTTCATTCTTCTTATATATAGGCGAATACTTCTGTAAAGAAATGCAACGAATAATAAAAGTTCTTCATTCTTCTTTTTCATAATAGAGGAAGTTTTATTTTTATCCTTTTGTTTGTAACCGGTATCACAACCTACAATTATCCAACTAAGAAATAAAAGTATATATTAATTCAGAGTCTGTAAATAAGTGTGAAGCAATTTATATACTATCTCAAAGAGTTTTTAAGGAAAGTTTGTACTATATCTATCTATAGAAGTTCATTTATATATACCTTTTATGTGTTAATTTCAAAGTTTCTTGAATATTATTGTTGTGTGTTACTAGCTGTTGAAAAATCTATAGTTAGGCCAATATTTGGTATTAGGGAACTTGGTTTTAGTAAAAGACTGACGTAGGAAGCATGGTCTTTTATGCCTTGAATAAATATAATGAATTAGGAAGTGCATATGGCAACAATAAGGTATAGTATTAAGACATACATATTTGAAATATTATACTTTACAAAGTTCAATTCAAGTTGAGTTGGTGAACACGACCCCTAATCATAGAACAGAAACAAATTCTTTAGTTTCAAAGTTTATAAAACCAAAATTGAATAAATTAAAAAAATTAAAAAAAAAAAAAAAAAAAAACCTGAACCAAACCAATCCAAATTGACAAATCTGAATTGGGTCTCCCATAATTGAGTTGCAACCTATGGTTTTATGGATGCCATATGTCATACTCATATATGCCTATTGCCTACAATAAAAAAGACTTTAATCATGTACATACTTTTCTTTGTATATAACCAATCGGGATATGGTTTACGTCTTATTAGTTATTTCCGTGCGAATAAGATATAGAGCTGGTTGTGATTGGTCATTTCATTTCCAAGAATCGAAGGTAGAGAAATAACTCAAAATTTTGGCGTATCGGTGAATTAAATAAGGGCATTGCATCAGTGTTTCAGAGTGTCAAATACTAAACTAACTGATTAATTTCACGTAATCTAAAGAAGTTACTCACTCAGTTGCTTTTAATGGGAAAAAGTATTACAACGCTGGTTTCCGTATTCACATTTACATGCGGGAAAGAAAATTCACTTGTCTTATGACTCCTATGGCCTTTTGATGTTTTTTTTTTTTTTTTTTTTTTTTTTTTTTTAATAATAAAAAATGGGGTTTTAGTGGACTTATTGATTCCATGTCACGTGACAATAATGAGTAATATCACGTGTACCATTAAGATCTTGACGGAACTATCATCGTCGGCACAACACATTTGTTGAAGCACCGCACCACTACTCAAACCATTTAACTCTTGTCAAGTATTATGTGATGCGATACAATAACTTCAACCACTGAGTCACATCCACGGTAGTGTCTCATGGCCTTATTGGGTGTGCAGTCATGTGCATCAAATACTGGAACTATGATTCCACGGTTGTAACTTTTAGAGAGAGAATGTATCAAATGCTAGTTTAAACAAATTTCCTCTATTGCATGACCACATTCTATTGCTAAGTGCATAACCATTCATTTTGATTGTCTAAATCACCTCTAATCTATTGTTTCTAAACTGGTTTAAGCAAATCTTCTATGATCTATTACATTGATTGTCTAAATCTCCTATAATTTTTTTGTATGACCATTCATATTGATTGTCTACGTGTATTTTAATCACATGACCAGTATGTATCATATAACTAATAGTATACATGAATGATGATTTGAATCATTACATAACTTGCAGGAATTGTGAGTATTCTATCTACTCATTATTGGGAAATGAGTTTTCTGCAATTTGGATTGAAAACATATAAAAAGATTTATCAAAGGCTAGACAACAAAATTTAAGGTAGTGTCATGGCTGTGGAGTAACCCAAGTACACAGGTATCAGAATCTCTTCGAAATGCTCTATGAAAATTGTTGGAGATGACAATTCAGTTATCATCTTCAACTTTCTGAGGCAACCATGTTTTGATTACGTTTGAACAACAAAAAAGCTTATCCTCCTTTGTATCAACACCATACACTATTACATGAATATAGGTACAGTCTAAGATTCTATTTTTAAAGAAGAAGATGAAGAAAGGGAAAAAAAATAAAAAGGTACAGTATAAGAAGCACAACACTCCAAAGTGTCCAGCTTGTATGTCCAGTTTATCCATGTCGACAAGAACATGCTGAAGACACTCCTGGATGTGTATTCTCAAATCTCAATGTGACAGGAGGAATTACAAATTAATTGTCATAAAAAAATCATTTAATTTTAGATATATTTTAAAATATTTTGATAGTTATTTTTCTTGAAAACTTTAAGATATACTGTAATATATGTCTAAAACAGATAAAATATACATAAAGATATATACTAATCTGTGTTGTATACTCTTAAGGTAGTCACTCCCAATCCAGCAACAGTTATCTCATTACATTCTTATAAACAGAAATATATATATATATATATATATATATAATTTGATAGTTACAACAGTTGGGAAGAAAGGATTCAAATCCTGGTTTGCAGGCTATGCCATTGAGCTACAATGTTTTTGACAAAAATTAAAACTATTACATTAGTTTAAGGCATTACGCTTCAATTAGGGAGATACAGTGACAACCCATGCTTCCTAAAAAGAGGGGAGCTTTGAGGTACTCGAGCTGATACCCAACCTAATAAAGGCTTGGTGATGTAGGACAACCTAGGCTTCCCACCTAAATTAATCCCGCTGTAGACCTTAGGCTTCACCGCCTAAGGTTGTTTGGATTCACCATCAAATGCAATGCAAACTTTGCAAATAATCTGGATAATAATTAATCGTAGTCTGAACACAAAAGAAATCATCTAGAGCTTTATATACAACTTCCAAGAATTACAATAATAAGGATAAACTCTCCCAATATGAATCCTAAACAATCTCAAATACTAATACGATACTAATCAAATACTAATGATAAACCCAAATAAAGATAAAGATAACACAAATAATAATCTCCACGGATGTGCTATAGTGTGGTGTCCGCACCACTTGGCCCATTGTGCCAGTCCAGGTCTCATAAAATAAGATACAAGAGGGCAGAAGACTACCAGGTGACTATTATAATTATAGGAGCCCATTGTGCCAGTCCAGGTCTCATAAAATAAGATACAAGAGGGCAGAAGACTACCAGGTGACTATTATAATTATAGGAGCCCATTGTGCCAGTCCAGGTCTCATAAAATAAGATACAAGAGGGCAGAAGACTACCAGATGACTATTATGATTATAGGAATTTTAGTTCAGTTTTTAACATGAATATGTACATATTTATAGGAATTACTCATCCCTACTCCCAGCACAGAAGGAAAATAGGACTTGACAAGATTATATTGAGACTTCAGATGGAGAACAGAACAAAATTTTCATGGAAGTAAAGCTATAGGGCGCCACATGATTCTATAACAAGTGGACACTCAACACAGAACTCTTGTCTGGTTTGATTGGCATATAGAATAGAAGCCAACCAAAGAAACATCAAAGACGTGTGTGACAGAAATCAACTGACTAGCAAACTCCAGCTACATCAAGGCCCCAGTGTCTGCATGTCATGATAATGGCAAACATTATCCTCAATCAACATGTCAAGATTATTATTATTTTTTTTTTTTGCAAGATTCAGAACAGTACCTTAGGATAAACCGACCTATCAAATAGCTTAACATACATGACAATTGGAAAACAACATTCAGAATGCATAATCCTAATTTCCATCCACAAATGAAGCCATGATACAAACCTCATATTCCACTTTTCCTTCTCTATCATGCTAAATAAGTACGAAAGGAGGAAGACAAAACAAATGTGAAATAGTGGCCACTAAACCACATTAGCAGACAAACCTAGTCAGGCCTATATGAATTATTTGCCATCATGAATCCACAACTTTCATAAATCTGGAGAACTCAATAGGGTGTCAAAAGTTCATCCTAAGTAGGAAAAGGGAACCAATAATGAAACACACTACAGAAAACAAACTATATTCTGAAAATCAGCCTACTCATTGCAATCATAGGATTCCAGAGGTCAGATCACCTTCACAATCATCTTACACAATTTGAATGATGCTAACTTGAAAATGGCAACTGGTCCCCAAAAATATTGACAATGACAGTTTCATGTTTATTCAACAAAAAGATGCATGATTTATTCCAGACAACCTAAAAGGATGAAATCGATCAAATCTAGGATCATTCAGTTGGTAGAATTCAGCCTCAGTAATTTTTGTGCAAAATTTACGTGTGTAGTAAGATGCAGTATAAGAAATGAAAGAGATTGAGCCAACATGTGAAAAGAAAACTTAAGTGATTTAAGTGTATTATGATATAGGATTCTGTTAACTCACAGACACACATAGAAGACTTAAGAACTATCATAAAATTTAGGTTATGTTTACTACTCTGCAAAAATAGGTCTGAACAGCAGGTCCAGAATGCACTCAAATCAATGCAATTATATGATTTTTTGTATAGGCGCAATTATAGGATAGAAGTACTCCTTTTGAAAACAAATTCAACGAATAGCCAAATGCAGAAAAAATGTGTTCACTTGCTTGTGATTCAAGCTGCCTTCTGAAAAACATGCTTGGATATACACATCCAGTCCCAGTCATGAGGATTCAAAAAATGTGAACACCAGAAATATGTGCTGATGTTGGCAACAAAATGCTGCAGGTGCATAGTTACCAAAAGTAGCATATTCTTCAGACTTTAGATGTAAGCTCTTGTTAAAGTTACCCTTTCACAAATACCTAACAAAACCTAGTACTATAGAATTTATTTCTCTGAACATCCAATACTTCATTCACTTCCATTCTTTGTGACTCTTCAAAAAGTTGATATTTGCCCCCAGCAGAGAGTAGAATAAAGTTTTTTTAGCTTATAAAACAAAGCAGAAGCTACCTTTAACATCAATTGAAACATTTTTAATTGATGTTAAACCTTCCAATTCAAACCCTGACCTACAATTTTAGTTTAAATCTCGTTATATTCTTACAACTGCACCAAAACATGCAGTCCACGTCATTGCCAAGAACCAGTATAAATCCTAGCAAAATTAAAACTCAGAAAATACTACTTATTCAAAAGGAGGAACAGGGCAGCCACACATGAGAGGACATTAGAGAATTAAATAAAAGGGCTTTGAACATATAACACCTCCAAATCCAGCCACTCCCCCATTGCCTCATGTGGGGTATTTGGAGGGAAAGGAATGTGCCCACTTTTGAGGGGAATGAAAGATTGATTCATGATTTGAAGCTATCCTTCATTCAGACTTTGTTTGAGTGGGCAAATGCATTGGGCGTTTCTACTTTCAGTTCTTTGCCTGATTTACTTGATTTCTGTACTTCCATTGCAATTTAGTTTAGATATTCTGCTGGTATCACAGCACACTGCCTGTGTACTTTCAATGAAGTTTTCAATGAAGTTTTTACTTATAGATTTTTTTTTTAAAAATCCAACAATTCCCTCCCTACCACCCCAGCCAAAAAAAAAGAGAAGGAAAAAATAATAGGCTATGTTTGGTAACCGTTTTTTTCCTTAATTTCCTATTTTCTAGAACAATTTTTTGTTTCCTATGCCAAAAAACTTGTTTGGTAACTTATTTTAGGAAAAAAACAAAAAACTATTTCCAATTTCCATATTATGAAGGAAATTGAAAACAGAGCTGCGGCTGTATTCATTTTTCAGTTTTCTAAAGCTTACAAAACACGGAGAAAACAATGACTACAGGCAACTTTAATGAACCGGCACACTGGTTTGAGCCACCTAACAACAATTTTTTTCTTTTTTAATCTAATATTATTTTTACTCTCTTTCCCACTCCTAGAATTTTTTTCCCCTTTAATTCTCATGCATAATATATTTTTTTCTCTCAAACTTTCGCGCTTAAAATTGATTATCTCAAATCCCACACATTTGAACCCCTATATCTACTCTGTGCCTCAACTTCCTCACGGAGGCATTGTTGAAAACCTTGACAGAGAGAACCACATAAGTACTTGTTCTTCATCAGATTCTCCTTCGTGGTTCCTTTCTGTTCTTCGTCAGATTCTACTATTCTTTTTCTTCATGCCAAGTCCATTTCTCATTCACCTTTCCTAATTCTAAATTTTTGTTGTATGTGATTTAGCAGATATGTGCAAGCCTTCCACATATTTTGAAGAGCTTCATAATTTTAGGGACCCAATCACTCAAAGGTACACAACATTCTCTTATTTTGCTTTTCTTTTTGGGCTCTTTTCCATTTTCTTTGACTATGGATTATTATGAAATTACTAGAGCTGATTTGTGTTTGGTATAATTTGTTATTGTTGAGTGTCAATTGTTGATGTGAGGCTAATTGATATTGTCAAATGGGTATTTTTTGTGTTTCGTATGAATCTGTGTCCCAGTGTCCCCATATATAACCTCATGCCATAAAATTACTACTACTTCCATAGATTTTTGAAGATAACAAGGTATGACAGAAAATGTTTTTTTTTTTTTCTTTTCAACTAACCAAACATGTTTTTCATTTTGAAAACACACACAACCAAAAAAAAAAAAAAAAGCAAGCTTTTTTCCTTAAAAACAAGAAAATGAAAAAAGAAAACAAAAACAGTTACCAAACATGACCTTAACATCTCATGACCTCCAAGCAGCCTCTTAGAGGTTTCATGCCTATTAAACAAACATTGAATAATATTCCACGAGTCTGAAAATTTTAAAAAGAAATTGTTAACTAATACTAAGCAAGAGAAGAATACATGTGAAAGACCCTTATTAACCTGTTGAGGATCCGTAGCCAACCCATAGTTTTGGGACACAAGTTTTGTTGTGGTTGATAAGTAATCCTAAGCAGAGCTTTTAGCAATGAATGCATTCCTAAATGGCTAGTCAAAATCGCTCTTGTTCAAGGACAAAAAGGTTAGAATGTGCATACAACTTTGTGCAACTTGAAAAAGGCTACCCTAAGGATGATTTCCCCTCACCACATATCAATCACATTCATTGGATGTTAATATCTGTAACGATGCATTTGGTTGGATGGAAAGAAATGAGGGGGAAGAAATGGATGACAGGAGAATACAGTTTTCCCCTGTTTGGTTGAAACAAAAAGGGGGGGAGGGGGGATAAATAGAATGCAGGCAGCCGGGCGTGTTCCTCTTGGGCCCACAAAATTCGATCTGTCTGCATAGGGAAGAAAAGTTGGTTAGCAAATTCGTTGGGGGGGGGGGGGTGGTGGAAGGGGGTGACAATTACAAATTTTCCTTTCCATCCAGGCACTGATCAGTTCATTCACCATTATTTTTCACCATAGTTGTTATACACATTTCAAAAGCCTCCAATAATTCCATTAGACAGGAAGCAGAACGCATGGCAATCCAAAATAACACTACAAATAGTGTATTTGAAAGTGGCAAAAAGGAAAAGCATCAGGCTAATCGTAAAGGGATCCATCATATCATATACACCAGTAACAAGAATCAAGTATTTCCTAATGAACCCATACCCAATGAAATCCACATCCAATGACATAGAATTCAAGCATTACCCAATGAAACTTCACATCCAAAAACAGCCAATCGGACCAAATTAATTTACAAAAACAAATTTTTTTGGCTCATCTTGCCTTCACCAACTCGTTCAAGAAACTTGACTATGCTCACACACTCACCCAGGTTGACTTTGCCACAACCACTTGAAGAAGCCCCCAAATTGGCAGTGAATAACTAGCCACGAAATTAATTGAACCCCCAATCATTAAAACAGCTCTTCACTTCTAATGGTAAACATAGGTGAGAGTGATGCAGGACAAAACCAAACAATGCAACATAAACATTAAAGAATAGTAAAATAAAGGATAGGTAACCTATGAATCAGTACTAAGCAAAACAGAGCCTCTAGAGGCCAAAATCAGGCGATTGGTAGAATTTTAAAAGAAATTTTATTCATCATCAAAATAATCCGTCTCCATAGGAGTACATTATTGTGCTTGTATAGACTACTAAACCCTAATCTAATTGACTAAGCAAACCAAATTCTAAATGATTAGGAAGATCCTAATTATTTAATTGCAAAACTCTAAAATACTGATTACCTAATTAACTACTAGGACCTAAATTACAGTTGAAAAATAAAAATACAATTGATTTGCAAAATAAAAATATTTCCTTGCGCTTCCCGCATCAAAGAGAGAAGATTGAGAACAGGGAGGAAGCAAACAGATAAGAGTGAGATTAAAATGTGAGTGTGGGTTAGCAAATCACTTTCTTATTCAATTGTAAGTGTTAAGAGTGAGATATCTTGGGTTAATTTTGTCTTTTAAGTTGTTGTGTAATTAAATTGTGAGTGTGGATTAGTACATGAGAATTTTGCGTTCAAAATTTCTAGGAACTAAAAGCTCCTCAATACAAAGAATAATTCAATATCCCACTACAATTGTTATTGTGCAAAATGCAGCATGCTCTCTTTATGTACATGTTATACTTCAAACAATCTTTCTAGGTGAAATAATTCACATTACATGTGCATTTTACCATCCATATCATATCTAAATGGTTACTTTAAACATAAGATTTACAAAATTGAACACATAATTCCACTCCATAGATAGACACTCAATTCTTTCTTTTTTATTGCAGAAACTGTAAACATTCAATTCCAAATAATCACATTCTCACTATCAATTCCAATATAAAACATAAAAGAACCAAGCCAACTTACTAAACAGCCATTTACATCCCCTCAATAGACCGCAACCGCAACCGCAACCGCAACTCAATCAACCTCGCAGTGAACTCGCCATCACTAACCTTCAACATCGCCGGCAATGGCAGCGACAAACGGTGCTCGAGCAAAAGCCTATGCCTAGGCTTAATCTTCCCCTCCAAACTAAACGAAAAATACTGAGGAAACCTCTTCAATTCCACTATATCCCCTTTCATTTCCTCCAAGAAATACTTCACCTTGGGGAGCAAATTATTTGTAATACTAAAAGTCAACAACCCAGGTGACCTTATCACCATGGTAGCCACTTCCTCATGAGAAAACCCCAAACTTTGCAAAAACTGAATCTTTGGCAAAAGAGTATCTTCCACACTTGAAACCAATAGCACTACGGTGTGAGAAGTGATTGAATGAGGACCCACAAAACCCAAGTTTTGCAAAAAAGAGAAAGTGGGTCTTAACTGGTTTGGGACACTGGAAACTAAGATTCTGGGGCATCGAGTTATGGACTTTGGAATGTGAAGAAATGGGATTCGGACCTCGTTGAGAAGGAAATCAAAGATGGGGTAGAGTTGGGTGTGAGGGTCAGAGGTGAGGAGCTGTGGGTACATGTCTAGAATTCGACCAAGGGAAGAGCGAGTGAGGCCAAAGGAAGAGAGGCATTGCTCGACGGAGAGGAGGGAAGAGAGTGGGGTGGAACGGAAATCTGGGTTGAGTTGGAGAGCTTTGTGGGAATTGACGTTGAGGTTTTCAAGGTAGAGGATTTTCTGGCGGAAGAGCAGGCCTGAGTCTGAGGAAGAAGAAGAAGAAGAAGGTGGGTTTTTGGTGTTGAGATTAGAAGAAGAAGAAGGGGTTTTGGAGGGTTTAGAGGAGTGAGGGATGAGGAGAGCTTGAGGAGGGAGATGGAGGGGTCGGATTATCATCTCTGTTAGCATGGTTTTGCTTCGAGGGGAACTTCTACAGGAGATATTGCTCTATATCATGTATCAATATCATCTCTTTCTCATGCTCAAAAAAAAGAAAAGAAAAAAATATCATCTCTTTCTCAAATAAAAATAAGTGCAGATTGCAAACTATATTATGTTAGATTTTATATTTTAAAGTTTTAGAATTTGAATTTTGTTTATTGAAGTTCTATTCCTTTTACATAAGTAGTCTGTTAATCCATATTTTCTGTTAAGTACCATATAAACTTAGCACATGTGTTTAGTTTATCTTTCTCAAAAAAAAAAAAAAAGTGTTTAGTTTTCTAATAAAATAATGTCAAGTCATTTTTATTATGTCATGTCATTTTTAATTTTTTTAAAAAATATTTTTAAGCTACAAAAATAATGTGGCATCATTTTATTGGACAAATTAAATATTTGTAAAAAGTTTATTTGACACTTAGCGGAAAATATGAATGGAGGGACTGTTGATGAAAACGGAATAGATCTTGAAGGAGTAAAATCTAAATGTTGAAATTTCAGGATATGAAATTCAAACACTCCCAAAATTTAGAGGTGCAATTTACAATTTACCCTAAAAAAAAAATTAATACCATAGAAATTCAATCTATGCCATTTGAACCACGATGATTTCTTTATCAACATATCAAGGTATTAATTGGTTTTTAGTATAAACGGGTTTCAAACCCTCACTCTTTTATTAGATGAGATATTAGATGCAGGAGCTACAACATTTGATCCAATAAAAAAGATTTAAGAGTTATGATTATATGTCAAGAGAGTGCATTGACCAATAAGTCTATAACTATCATAATTGTGCTCAATTTAGGGACAATTACTTACCCCATTTTTCGCTAAAACTTTTAGGTGGAGCTATGACAATTAATTGTGCGTTGACCAATAGTCTATAACTTTTGTATATAAATCCCATCTTTTGTCCCATCTATTTCTATGTGTTTGTTTCTTTTAAAAAAAATACAATAACTTAGATGCACCCTTTAATCATTTCAAAGTGCAACAATTCAATGTAATCATATGAATGAATTTAATTGGAAGCTTAACCTACTGCATCTAAGGTTTTATTCTTAAGTTTTATCTAGAAATTAAGGATCCGTTTGGATAGAACTTATTTTGCTGAAAACTGAAAACACTATAACAAAATAATTTTTAAATATGTGAATAGTACCGTGGGATCCATTTTTAATGAAAAAGTTGTTGAAAAGTGAAATTTATGGGTCCATGAACAGTACATAGGTGCACTATTCACGGATAAAAAGTCAACAAGTGCGGAAACCAAAAAAAAAAAAAAAAAAAAAAGAGGCTGAAACGCGTTGAAAGCAAATTGTGGACACAATAAGCCGAATCCAAACCCCACCTAAAAAAAAAAAAAAAAATACGATTGGTATAATGATAACAAGTAATTCTCATGGAAAGGACACCATAAACTCAAATTATATCATATTCATAGGTAAAATAACTAAAAATGACTATCATGTAGGGATGGACACAGGATTTTGAGTTAAGAGGGGCTAGAATATAAGTTAAAAAAAAAATAACAATGAAATTCTAAATAAGTATCTATTTAGTATTAACAAACTATCAACAATGACAATGACACAAAAATCATTGTTTCTTAATACATTATAATACAATTATTTACTAACAAAGACAAAGACACAAAACATCATTATTTCTTACTACATTATAGCATTTACATTGGCTCATGCAAAAATTTATGTCTATTTTAGTATAATAACCTACTCTTTCTATTTTACATACTCACTTTTCAAAATACGTCTCATCATAATACTATTTCCTTATCAATTCTTTATCATTATCCCAAAATCATCTCTCTTTTCCTCAACCAAAAATCACTACTCTCAATCTAAATAATTATTAAAATATTCATTTGCATAGTTACAGTAAATGTGTAAAATTTTCCAATTAATCCCAAAATACACTCACATTATTCTATGTTTCATTTTGCACAATTAAACATAAACTAATGTGGGTGTATTTTGGAGTTGATTTGGCAAATTTGAGGTCTTATATTATTTTACAACTGATGAAAATGATCATACAATAAAATACTGTAATCAATGTAAAATTGTAAGGGAGAGGCCCAAAATTTTAATAGAGGGGGCCAAATATAAAATTGTAATATATATATATATACAGGGGCGGAGCCAAGGGGGGGGCGAGGGGGGGCAACTGCCCCCCCTGACCTTCCTCCCAAACCCCTTTAGTATAAGATTTCTAGATTACTTTGCTCCCCCCACGCCAAGAATTTCTAGACAAATTTCAAAGACAACCAATTAACATCAAATTCTAACCCATAATTTCAGTTAACTATGCAAATGATACAAATTTGATAGTTTGATGCTGAAATTAATTCCCCCCAACAAAGAGAAGAGTATACAATATGTTATATATCTTAAAACGAAAACAAAGAGCTGTTTAACAGAGTTCGAGACACCTGCAAAATTAGAATTGGCTACCACAGTGTTCTGATACAAAGAACTGCTTAATATGCTTCTGTCAAATACCTAAAGTTCAAGTAAATTGAGATTTTACATTCTATAGATCTAATATCATGAATGTTTGTGAGAGTTAGTGCCTTATGAGGTGGCTTGTTATTCTCTAGCAGCACATGCAAGAACTTGATGTGCTGTCATGAGATGTGCTACACACTTGTACCTTTATCAACAAAGTTATACTAAATATCATACTAGAGAAAAAAGATACAAAGAGATAATACTAAATTAGACACATTGACAATTACTAATTTATTTTATTTTATTTTTTTAATGGGAGATACACAACACTTAATCTTTACAACAATTGAAATTCAATTTTCATCACACTTTTTAAGTTTAAATAAAAATCGTCTACTAAATTGTGTTTAAAATATTTCATGGCTTCAACTCTAAGTAGCGGATCCATACTTTCAAATTTTGTCTAATTTTTTCATGACACTAAATCTCTAATGCTTACATCTTTTCACTAATCTTTTTTTTTTCCCCTCAATCTCTTTGGCTCTTTCATTGTTTCAAATTCTATGTTTTGGTAACAAACTTTGAGGCTTTTTAGCAATGAAGTGTTAAAAATTAATTAAAAAATTGAGTGGAAGATCAATAGATGAACGATTGTGTTTCCAAAGTTTCCTATAATTTTGCCCCCCCTGAATTGAAATCTTGGCTCCGCCACTATATATATATATATATATATTTTTTTTTTTTTTCCTTAAGACCGGGGGGCCTAGGCCCCTTTGGGCCCCCACTTGATTTTGTTCCTACTATCATAGTTGTGTCGTAATGATCAATAAACTATATAGAAATAGCAAATGCCTATTTATTAGTACCATTTTAAAAGGTATTGACTATTGGAATAAATTGCAAATTGTGTTCGTCTAAGTTTGTGGTCATTTTTTGTTTCTCAGAAGAAAAAAAAAAAAAAAAAAGTACTTTGTAGTGATTTTAATTTTACCTCCTAACATTTAAAATGGATTTTAGACCCTAAAATTATTTAATGCTTAGATTCAAGCCCATTTGTTCATGTCTATTACGAATCGATCTTGGCTTTTGGGTTTGATTTGAGGCCTTTTTTTTAGGTAGGAGGGTTGAACCCAATTCGTGAATAGGTCTCAGGATTTCAATTGTTGGTAATGGGCTTGTGTCAGTGGCAAACTGGCTTTGATCTGTTTGGCAATGGTGTGCGGTATAGGTTGTGGCTTGTTAGTAGTTTTGTGGGCTTGGCCATGATTGTGATAGAGTGGCTCCTTGATGGTGATGATAATGACAATGTGGTGGCTAGAGCTTTGAGTTTGGTGTTGTTTTGGGCTTTTCAGAAGGGACTAATGGAGTAGCCAAGGTTCTAAATGAATTGAGTTTTGTGGAGTAACAAATGTTTAAGCTTGACTTGACAATGAAAATAAAGTATTCAAGCTTGCCTCAAGTTCGAACAAAGTCTATAAATGATGTTTGAGCTCAATCTTGTCAAAAAGTTTAAAAGTTTGAGTTCGGCTTGATTAATTACTTAAGTCAAGCTTGAATTCAATATCAAGCTTTTGAACTTGAGATTCAACACAAGCACATTATCAAGCCCATATCAAGCCTATTTGGTTTGGACACGTGGTTCCAATTCCCAATTGCTTAAAGTTTTAGTAAGATATCAGTTTAATTGTCAAACTAATATCAAGTTTATTAACAAGCCCATTAACGAGCCTAGGCTTAACTTGTTTTGTATCAAACCCTAATGTTCACGAGCCTGTTCATGAACATTTTTTTTATTGGACTTGACTCATTTATTAAATAAGCATAAAACTAAGGTTCAAGCTTGGTTTATTTATGAACAAATAAACAAACATGAACAAACTTGTTATTGAGTCAAGCCCAAGCTATTTATGAACAATTTGGTTCATTACAACTCTAGTAGCCAAAGAACGTCAACGAGAGCTAGACATAGAAAAATAGAAAGAGGAAAAAAATGGAAAACCAAAAAAAGGGAAATTATAAAAATATTTTTTGTTTACCTAAAAAAGGATTCAAATAGGAAAATAAAGAAAATTAATTCTTTTCTTAGTGCTCAATAGTTTTGAATAGAAAAAGTACAACAAATCATGAGGTTACACTTAAAAGCCATTTCAATAACAAACATAGATGGAAGGGCTCGAATCAAAATGTTAAAAAATGCTGTGGTCTAAATTCAAAATTTAAAACTTTAAGAGATAAAATCAAATTGACTCCAAACTTAAATGATAAAATTTACAATTTAGTCTAATCACATGTAGCAGTCATTGGTAGTTAGTGACACAAATGTTCATTATTCAGTATGAATATAGAGGTTTAGATCAATTTAAGACAGATTGATCAATAAAAGCTTTTTGTACATTCTTTCTGATGTGCAAAACAGATCCTTCCTCTCTTCTTATCTTTGCATTCGTTCTTTCTTTAGCATACACTCTCAGTGACTTGCATGATTGCAAACTCGTCCTGAGTTTCTGCAGAAACTCACTCAGCAAATGAGTTGTTGATGTATATATCCGTAGCCAATAGGGAGAGTAGACAATACTAGGGTCAACTTTAAAATAAAAACCTATATGACATTGAGAATATAAATACAAACTTAATTTGATGAATATAGTCTATATAGACATTTAATGGTTTTTTTTTTTTTTTTTCCCTCAAAAGTAAAACCAGAATCAAAATGTGGAGTAAAGAATTTTTTGAATAGTCTAGAGACATAAATAGAGACGAAAAAGATAACTCTTGAAAAAATTCAACATTGTAGTTAACTTCCCATGATCTACAAATCAAATAAAAGTCATATTAATTATGGGATTTTCTTCTAAAAAAAAAATTGGGATTTATTATAGTTTTAAAAATTAGATTGGACAAAGAATCAAAAGTGAGTAGTTCTCAATTTTTTGGTCCAAAAGGAATCGAATCTATAATTGAATCAGTGACTTCATAAATATTATAATTATGCAATTAATATTATAAATATATTAAAATTCAGCTTCATTCTTTTTTACATTATTCTATACCCAATCTTTTTCGTACTTCTATAACAAATATCCAATATAGTTCAAGGTTTAAACCCATGTCAACCACTTAATCAATACAACTGCTAAAATAATGGCTAATTAATAGTTATGTTTTGATTTAGAAAGGGTCTTGTTGACGAGTGTCTCTTGAAAAATTTGTTAAATGACTATGTTAAGAAAGTTTCAATACCACATTAATAAAAACTATAAAAAGTTGTAAAAAAAAGAGTTGCTTTTTTATTTTTCTATAAAAAAATTTTAAAATTTTTTAATAAATTAATAGGCTTAGATATTTGTTAACTTTTCCCTCTCAAAGAAAAATAAGATGAGTGATATTTCATTTTTTTTTTCTTTTAAATCAAGATATTTCAAAAGTTTCTAGTTTGATAATAATGAAAGCTTTCAAGCAATCAAATGATAACGGGCTCCTTCTTAAAAAAGAAAAAAATAAGGCCAGTTTTACTAAATTTATACATTAAAAAAAAAAATGTTTCCCATCAATTTAGTAACAAATAAACTTTTTTGCATATATTTTTTCTTTTCTTTTTCTTTTTCTTTTTTTATGAGCTCCAACAAGGCAACAACAACTCCAAAAAAAAAAAATAATAATAATCTATATATATATATATATATATATATATATAAAACCGAAACTTTTGAAACTCCCACAAATTTTCACTCAGCATAATATTAAAAAAAAAACATAAATGAAAAAAAAAAATAATAAGCAAAGAAAAACCTTTCCTAAAACCCGATAAAAACCTAAGTATAAAAAAACATAAACACAAAAAAAGCTCTGCCGTTCCTCTCTGTTCTCTTTTTCTCCACCTTCTCCTTCCCCAAAACCCAACACTGAAAATCAATCCTGCCTAGAAGCCATCCCCACACTGTCAGCTCTGAGATAGAAAGAAGGCATCACCAACCATATGGCTCCGGTATGCCTCTTTATCTCTCTCTCTCTCTCTCTCTTTGTGGGTAGCTCTGTTAATGGTTTTAAAAAGTGAGATTGTTTGGCTTTTTGTATATACAGAGGGATCAGAAAGATGAAGGATTCGCTGCCTTCGCAAGTTCTGAATGAGAAGCTGCCACGGTTTTTGCAGAAGTGTGCGCAGACCTTCGATTCCGATCGCCGTTACAAAAACGACTTACGGTACCTCCGCGTTTAGTTACGGTTGGTATTTTACTAATCCATCGCTTTTTTTTTTCGTTTCCTTCTTGATGATTTCGATTCTGGGTCGTTGGGTTTCTTAGAAGTTGTTTGGTTCCTGTGGAAATGAAGGGAAAAGATGTGAAAATCAAATTTGGATGCGCTTTAGATTTTTTTGGTTATCCAAATGTTGAGAATTTATTCATTTATTTTAGTGTGTAGATGGGTTTTTGTGGATGGTCTGAGAGCGTTTTTTTTTTTAATTTTTTAATTTTTATATATTTTCTTATTGTTGATTTTGATGCTGGGTTATTCGGTTTTTGTTCAATTTCATAGCCTTTATAGGATATAATGTCTGTGAACTTTATAAGTGATTTTTGTTATGATAAGTAGAAAAGTTGGAAGCACTACTCTGATTTGATTTTTGTTAAAATGATGTTATACCCTTTTTTTTATAGTTTCAATAAAATGTTAATCTATTATGTCCATTACACGATGATTGTTTTTTATCATTAGACCTAAACTTTAAAAGAATAAAAGAAAGATTATATTTAATAGAACAAAAAGACGGATTAAATTTATTTTCTAATAGTTTTCCCGTGCATCGCATGGGTTAGCGACTAGTAATAATAAAAATCAAAGAAAAAGAGCCACAATAATCGCACAGAGAGAAAAGAGAGGGATCAAGAAACCACACCTCAGCCGATTCCCACTCGTTTGTGAGTGAAAGGATGAAGGGGTGAGCATTGGGACTTTTGGGAGACACAGAGAACTCTCAACTAAGACAATTATTTGGTAAAACTTCTTCTTCTTCTTCTTCTTCTTTTTTGGGTTTCTGTTAATTCTTTCAACTTTCTCAAAGATTGCATCTTTCATCTCATTGACTGCCTCTTGTTGCTTCTTTCATATAGTTTTTGTTAAGTGCTTTCATGGGTATCAGGTTTCAATGCGAATTGCATCAGCTAGCACCTTTTTTTTTTGGTTTGGACATTACAGTATGACCAATTAAGTAATTATCAAGCTGAATGAGTTGCTTTCATTTCATCCCAAAAAAAAAAGAAAAAGTAAGGACACAATGGGGTCAAACTGAATGCTAATTGCTCAATTGGGCTGTTGAGATAATTTTTAGGAAGAGAGAAAAAAAATTTCTGAGAAAAAACCATAAACTTTCACATAATTGTATTTTTGTTTTGTTAACTGATTGTGATAATTTCCTTAATAGAAAGGTCTAATTTTGGTACATGTTCCAAGTTTTGTACACACCAATAGTCTAGTGGATTTCAATTTCTTTGAAAATTTGAAGTTCTAAGTGTGGGAAATTGGTTTGGCCCTGGTTCTTACATGTACAGATGTGGCAAATTAAATTTTAACCATCTTTAAATGATTCTGTAACAATGTTTGTTAATTACTTATATTGTACAAGAGCTATTTTTTTAGGTTCATTTTCTTCATTGGCAATCAGTTTGTTCCAGATTTATAGTGGGTTGTCTTCATTAAAGGTTTTCGATAGATTAGTTGTTCTAGATTACTCCATCATCTGGGTGGACCTGACTTCCAAACCCACTTAGGCTTGTAAGAGGCTTATCATCTGTTTGGACCAAATAATGTAGGAAAATGCTAGAGCTACAAACTATTTTACAACATTTTTTGCAAATTGCTTGACCATGATAGCTTTATCTTTTCTCAAAAGGAAAATCACTATATTCTTGACAAATACACACACACTCTTCAAGTTTCTTTTCCTTGTCTTGTTTTCTTCCCACCTCAAGTAACAGTTTCTTGTTGACCTTTGTTATCAGTGTACATGGTTATGGAACTGATTGCTTGCATTCTTTTACAGGTTTCTTTAATTTCATAATGAACCCTATAATAGAGAGACATTCCTTGTTGGAGATGTCATTTCTTCTCATGTCTGTGGACTGTCAGAGCCGGATTTATGTAATTCAGAAGGAATTACTATCTTACTGACAACTTTGACCCCGAGGAGCTACGTCTGCAATAGATCAGTTAGATTGTAATGGATAACTGCATTGCAGAAAATCCATCTCCAACTCGAGCCAAATGGAGAAAAGTGGCATATGGAGGGATGCAACCTGGGTTTGATGATAATCACACTGATGAGTGTTTCCTTGAAGGTATGGTCATGAATGCCAATGTTGTAAAACGGGACATGCTGAAAGTGATGCAAGATGCAATTTCTATCTCTCAATATCTATGCATTGTTGTTCTTGTCGGTTTGGTTTGGACATATACTCTCAGATCAACTCTTGATGAAAGTTCCCTCTTGTATCTTGATGTGAGCCTTCTTGGATCAGGTTTTCTAGTTCTCCTTTTAACCGAAGAAATGCTTTCCCTTAACCTTCTCTTGCATTATTTAGTCAATGTTTTCTTTTTTACAACTGGGCTATTTGTTTTGGCTCCTATCTACCAAACTCTGACAAGATCCATTAGCTCAGATACCATTTGGGCAGTAACTGTTTCACTTGTCATACTTCATCTATTCCTTCATGACTATTCAGGATCAACCGTGACAGCTCCTGGAGCTCTGAAAAATCCAACCTTGACCAGTTCTATATCTTTAAATGCTTCTGTAGTAGCATCGGTTTTCATTGCATCTCGCCTTCCATCAAGGCTACAAGTTTTTGCTATCATGCTATTCTCCTTGCAAGTCTTCCTTTTTGCTCCACTGGTCACTTACTGTATCAAGAAGTATTCCTTCCGCTTGCACCTTTGCTTTTCTTTCAGTTTGATGGCTATGACCTTGGCTTTTGTTTATACACTGCATCGGTTACTTTTTGTTCTCCTGTTGGGTTTATTGGTTTTTGTTACTGTGGTGTGTCCTTATTGGCTTATACGGATGCAGGAATACAAGTTTGAGATCAATGGCCCTTGGGATGAGGCTAAGCTTTGTTTTGATATTACAGATTAAGATAATTAGTTCCAACCGTGGATGTTTGATGGGAGCTTTTGAAGATTAATTGTAAAGCCAAATGGTTTAATGGCTTATCCTTGCCTCTTCTCTCCATTTCAAGTTTGACAATCAGATATAGTCAAACTCTTTTCCAGTATCAATTTCTGCATTCTCATCAAGCAGATGCATTTTTCATTAAATCAGTCTTGTGCAGTTGTACAATTAGATCTTTGTAAGCATAAATATAAATTTTCATTTTCATATATTTGGGAGAAAGAAGTTCATACTATTTTCCCCAAGTTTTGTGATTGCTCTAAAGCTATATTTAAATGGATATTTGAAATGAACTCCAGGAGGCCTCCAAGAGGGAAGAGTAAAGAAGGAAAAGAGATCTATCAAATCTCTCTTTAATGACTATAATTTCATTTGGCACACATACTCTTTTCTTCCTTTCTTTTTGTTGTTGTTGTTGTGTTTTTTTTTTTTGGTGGATACCTGCTTTCTTTCCTTGACTCTAACTTGAATTGCTGTTTTATTTGATGTCACACATTTGGTGCCCTTTCAAGCTGCCAACTGACTTGCAGCATGGCTCCCAAAAAAATATTTGGCTGATATATTATGCTAATTGTATTTCAGTTAATGATCAAATTTGAGGATTATTGCCTGATCTAAGTGGACTCCCAATAAAAAGCATCGAATGGCCATGAAGTATAACATCTCTAGCAATCCCTCCTATTCGAATCTCTATTTAACCGATTTTATAAATTAAATCCTAACAGCATTGTTGGTCTAATAGTCCCCGAAGTTTGAAGTGGTTGCATTTAGTTCTTGAAATCATATGGCCAAACTAAAAACTAACACATTTTTAACTCCATAAGGACCAAAAACAATTACTTTTAGGGACAAACTGATCATTTTAAGTTTTGTAGAGACTAAAATTGATCACTTTGTAGAGACTAAAAGGTAACAACATCATCACTCCATAAGTACTAAAAACAATAACTCTTTAAGTTTGTTAGAGGTTAAAATTGATCACTTTGGAGGACTAAAAACAATCACATATTAAGTTTGTTAAGGATTAAAAGCGATAACATGATTGCTCATGAACTAAAGTTTAGGGGGTATCACTATATTTTGACCATAAATTATTTACACTGATTGATTGTCTACTCTTTTTGCTGGAAGACTAATTGTCTACTCAATTCAACCACAAATCTTCAATTTTTCTAATCACTCCATTTGGTAAATATGTTGTTCAGATCAACTATTTCTACTGCCCACTAAAATCACTAACAAAAATTTAGTCACAATAGAATAGTTTAATCCCACAGGGGTGTGTTACTGAAGCGAGATGCATGGATGAGTAAACTAAAAAAAGGAAGAAGCATATTACAACAGTCTCTTAATATGCAATATGATGTAATTATCCAATAAATATCATTGCTTCTCATCCAGTATAAAATTTTAATTATAAATATATTGCACAAACTTAGTATAGAAGATATCATCCAAGTGTGCTTCTAACAACAAATATTGAGTTGAAATGTCCTGAACCACTTTGATTATACCATAGCCTAGCCATATTGGCTTTCGACAGAACCGAATTTTGGGTCTTAGTATTGCAATAGTCCATCCAATTACTCCAGCAAAAGTTGCCAAGGTTAATTATCTGGTTCAGGAATTGAAAACTAATAATGTATCATATATATGAGAGGACAATCCATAAGGACTTGAAGACAAAATTTTCAATACAAATATGTGATTTTGGGTTAATATCACTGCCATATGTAGTTTTATTTACAGCTCATGTTACTAAGAAGGAGCAAGGGATGGCACATTTGGGCTGCTATTAGTATCCTTGACACCCAAAGATGAGGAGGCAGCAAAAACAACCCTACAGACCTAAAGTTAATGTATAATTTGTATAGAACATTTGATATCACAAGGGCAGTGCCTCGTTTGACGGAGCCAGCAACATTCCTTCTGCCAGTGATTAATGTTGGGGCACTCATGCTGTGCTAATGCTATATGTCATTGGCTGGTGGTTGCCTCCGATGTTTCATCAAAATTTAACCATTGGAAAAAAATTCTTAGGGGATTAGTAGCTTGATCCAAGTTCTCCAGTCATTCCATCTGAGAATAAAAGGTTAGATAACTCTTGGATCTCAGTTTGGTTGCTGCAAAAAACAATGGTAGCATTTATAAGAATCCAAAAGTATTTCCATTACAAGTAACCTTTCAACTAAAAAGAAAACAATATTGACAAAGAAAAATAAAAAGAATAAAAGGAACAAGGTCATTTCAATCCTCTATTCATGCATGCAAGTTTCTATGTCAACCTTATAGAATTACTCAGTAAATGTAGGTATATGTTACTATATTTCATCCTCGGTTTATATAGGTAAAAAATTCATTACAATAAGAAGGCAACATAATGAGTTGAATGTTTAGGTTTTCAAGAGACTTCAAACCTCAGATTGATTCTGAACATCAGAAGATTTTACTGTAGAAACATCTCAGCAGGCTGGGAAAAGGTGTATTATAGCAACTGCCCTGGATCTAAAGTCTTAACTTTACATGGATTCTATTACTAAGAGCACTACCAAAGACACTCATATAATAGCTTAGATCTACAATCTCCAAATGTTTGGTGTTTTTTTAAGAATAAAAGGCTCAGTCAATGAAGTGCATAACAAAATAGATTACATACTAAAGACAAGTCTCAAGGCGTTCCAAGATCATCATTAAACTTAGCACTAACAAATGGTCACCATTTGAAATTTAACTGAGAAAAGACAGATAACTGAGAGAAATATAAGCCAAAAAGAAGCCTATTTGCAATACTTGTCATGTTAGATAGGACACTAATTCTGTTAAAACAGCCTCTGTACATAAAGTTTCTTGTTTTTCAATAAAATTAATTATTTGTTGAAAAAAAAAAGTCAAGCTCAATTACACCCTGCCAAATTCTTCTGCAAGGTACAAGGAAATCACATCAAATTCTACAAAGTACATTTATGGAAAGACACTCTGAAGTCAGAAGTTAAGAGGAAAAAAAAAAAAAAGGGGGGGGGGGGGGAGCGGGGTTGGCAGACATTCTTATTAGATAACACAAATTTTAAATTTATGGTAGGCTGCTTATGTAGCATATAGCAAAATTTGAAAGGTAACAAGGTTGAAGCCTCAACCCCCCCACCCCCCCTTTCTTTACTAGTATTTCCAGCAGGCTCCAATCAACAAAAAGGTACACTTTACGTTCAAAGGCTACAAGAAGCATGCAAGAGAGAAATCAGTTCTTAACCAATGTACTAGAAAATTTTACCTGGGGATATAAATGCTCATCAAACATATTAACAACACTAGACCCAGATGTGGAAGCCCAACCATGATGAGTAGTCTCATACCCTGGTCTAGAAGTTCCAAAATTTCCACTAACATGATATTCCAAAGGGTCTTCTTGTTGGTTCATCTGTGCTGCTGGTTGGAATTTAGTATCATTCAGCAAATTGACATTGTATGGGAGGTAAGGATATTGCCCACCCAGTTGTAGCCTCAGAGGGGCATTTCTAGTTAACTGATTCAGCAAGCCATGTTCTTGCCCAGAATTAGGAATCTCTGAATTTTTACCCGTGCCAAAGTAACCAGAATAACTCCCAAGGGAGGAACTTGCAGAGCACTCCACATCTCTATAAAAAAAGACAGATTAATCTAATGAGTTAGTTGACTACACTTATTGGTTATTAAGGCATCAGTCATGAATTCTTCCATGAAATATCATCATACATTGTGTTGAAACTTTCACCCTATCATATGCTAAGAAAAATTATGTCTAGTTTGCAGAATGCTTCTCATGAAATTATATCTCATCCAAAAATGAGACATGACCTCCTCTCTTTTTTAGCTGCTTAAGAGAAAGAATAACCATTTCATACATAAATCTGGATGGAGTAGCATGAAGAATGCTTTTTAGGAGAACACTCACCTATGGGGAAGCAAGTTTGGGTCCTCGGGAAATATTATTTGCCGGCTGTCATTATTAGGAAGCCACGATAAAGGTTGGAGCTGTTGTTCAGCACCTATTCTGAAGGGCATATGCATCCCATTTTGGAACTGCAAGAAAAAGCTGTTTAGATTACAGATTATGACCATACCAAGGAAACACATCAGGAAATATTCACACCAGTTAAAATCATTCTTTACCTGACTACTGCATTCTAATGACATAAGTTGCTGCTTTTGTAGATTTTCCTGCTAGAAAAAGGTAAAGGGATTAATGTCTATAGAACTGTTGATAATAAAAAAGAGGTATTGTGGCACGTTAATGGCTATGACTGGCTCTTGTTACTTGGCTCCTCCTTAATTGAAGTCATGCACACTCTCTAGCCTCTAGATGTGGCATTATATCATTTTTCTTATCCTTTTCAGCACTTTCCTAAGTAGTAAAAAATTTATTTAGGGTACCAAGTCCTTCATGTTACTCCTTGGGTCCTTTCTTCCATCCAAATTAGACAAGAAATAAACAAGACATTCTTCTCATTACTCATGTTTGATAATATTGTAGATGTAGATGGTCCAACTCATGTATATACTCTTATAAATATGGTTTCAGCACAAATTATAACCAAATAAAATTTAAATTACATTTTCTTTTAGGAAATTTACAAATTACCTCCGTGTGGTTTAGAGGTTTTTCAAATTGCCCTCTTGAATTTTTAAAACTTCACTCCACCTTCCTGTGCTTTAGACTAAATTGTAACATTGTATTTCTCATCTACATTAACATGAAAATGGCAAAAATGCCCCTTGCTTTTATTTAATTGACAATTCATGGGTGTCTTAATGTTAATGGGTTCAAGCCATGTGGTTGGGGTGATTTTGGAAGCCATGGTGTATTGGTCGTGAGTTCTTTGGGCTGCATGATGGGTTTGGGTAGATTTCATCATTGCTGGTTGTATTGAAATTGGAAAAGGGTTTGGGTGGGGGTGTTTGCAAATGAGTTTCAGGGATGGTGGGGTATGGGTACAATGTTTGGAAATGAATTTTGATTTTTCTAAATTTCTATTGCAGGGAAGAAGTAACTTGGGGAATGAGGTATTTTGTCATTTTTTTTCATTCACAATTTGGATGGAAAATATGGTATTGCAACTTGCAATTAGTCTAATCCACAAGAAGGTATTCTGTAGGCTTCAAAAGTCAGGGAAGTAATGTGTAGGACCATAAACCACAGGATGGTAATTTGTAATTTTCCCCTTGTCATAACCAAGACATCGCAAAAGCAATTAGTTAATTTCAAGAATTTTGAGCAAAATTGGTCTATGTAATACCAAGCATTTGAAGAGTATGATCTCAACATACCACAAATTAAAGAAAATTTCCTCAACTGACACCAGCAAGAGGAATAAAAGGCATACCTTATGTGTTCGAATTTGGTTAAGTGATTCCCTAAGTGAATCTTCCATTTGCCCCAAATGTTCTACACTGTTGATCTTATCAGGAGTAGTCCAATAGCTGCAGAAATAAAAATAAATGTGACCAATAGTTACAGTGTAAATTATAAAAATTAAAAAAAGAAAAAAAGAAAAAAAAACTGCTTAATTCTGTAAGCAAAAAATTTCAGGCATTCACCTGAGTCTTTTGTTTATTTCAGCAAGTTGAGTCTCTAATGACCTCGCTTGGTTAGTCAGATCCTAGCCAAACCAAATTAGGAAAATATAACATGTCAGCAGCATGAAAATTCATGAGCAAGAGTTCTAAATGATAATAAATAGCATTTTAATGTTTGATTTGCAGGCATACCTCAATTGTCTGGGTACTGAAACAAGAAGAAAAGAAAAAAGCAATTAATTTAATTTTACATTTCTGACAAAACAATGTAATATAATAAATTCTACTTGGAATAAATTTACTTCATCATTAAATACCTTGTACCAAGAAATTCTTGTATATTCACGTCATGGTCCAACTTCTTAAAAGTTTTCTTGAGTGCCTAAACTCTCAAAAAGAAAACAAAAAATTATGTAACAGAAAAGGGTGATGATATACATACACTAAATTCAAACAGGAATAAGTAGATAGGATATATATTTTTTATGGAGGATGGATTGTAAGACAGGACTTACTTCAAGGCTTTCCAACTTCCTGTTCCAGTTCAGCGAAAAGGGTTCAATCAGAATGTCATGTTTATATAGCTCAAGTGCATGAAATGAAATAATGTGACTTGTCTAGCGAGAAAAAATGAATGTACCTTTTTGCCCTTTCCTGTGGTGTTAGTTGTGCGAATTTTGCAATGACCTCTTCAATGCTACTAAACACACCCAAAACAGAAAAAGGAAAGACAAATCTTTAATCAAGAATTAGTAGTAGAAACAACAACAACAACAATGGTGATGATGATGATGATGATAGTAAGTATTTCTTTTATTATGCTGTAGACATACAATGACTTTTGATTAAACTTTCCCACATCGAGTAGATATTTAAGTAGTCTTAATTTATCCTTAAATACTTCCCTTTCTTTATCTAGTCTGATATTGACTGATAAAATTAAGCAATTTAGCAACCAACCTAATCTATTATAGTGAATCAATGAAGCCTCCTACGTTTCCTAGTTAAACAACTTATCTTTACTAGATTTGGATAGTTCACAGATTTAATGAGCAGAAGTTATACTAAGAACCACTGGTTGGTGCTATCTAATCGTTTAAATAGGCAACCAAGAAAACCCAACCTGAGGCAAGGCCATCAACTGATTCTGTAATATGTAAAAAAAATGGAAATATGAACAAAGATACCTGCGCATTCCCCTGCATACTGAAGGCTTGCCACTTGGTGAGAACATGAGAAGAACAATGTCTATGTCACATAGTATGGATAACTCATTAGCCTTTTTCATGATGCCATGCTTCCTTTTCGCATAGGTCGCTTGACGACCATTTGTATTCTCCAACCTCTTTATCTTTAGCTTTACCCTTCCCATTCTGCACAATACAATAGATTAATCCCCCTATAATTAGGGGTTAGTTTGGTTAAGCATTTTGGGAGCATTTTTAAAACTCAAAACTCTGTTTTGCAACCACAACTTCTCATAGCTTTTTTACAAAGCTCATTTACAAAGCTCATTTTAAACTCAAAACACAATTTTCCAATAACTTATTATACAAATTCATAAAACACTACCTAGAAAATCATCATGACTGTTGCTCATGGTACATTGTCATCCCCCAATTTCAACAACAAACTTCACACTTATACACTTTCAGCATCCATTAACAAAGCGTTAAACAACTTCACAAAAGAAAAAAAAAAAAAAAATATATATATATATATATATACACACACACACACACACACATTAAAAGAATTTCAAAAAGCCATAATTTTTACTAATTTTCTTCAAAACCCAATTAGCCAAATTCACTATTCTGCGGTTAACAATTCAAAAAGATTGAAACTTGCATAACCCCAGATAAAAAAGAACCAAAATTGACAAGACCCTTTTAAGCATTATAGCAAGAAATCATAACCAGAAAGGTTAAGATGTAAAAAAAACATATCTACTTTAACATTCAAAGTTTCAAACACCTTAGACATTAACATAGTTTGCAAGAAAAGAAAAAAAACAGAAAAGTACCCAGACGAGGAAGCTGAATCGATTTGCAAAATCCAAACGTCTGGAAATGTGGTGAAAGAGAGATTCGAATGCAAGAGAGAAAGTGAGAAAGAAAACAAACAAACAAACAATCAGAGAGAGAGAGAGAGATAAATGGGGTTTAGATATGTGTCAGCTTACATATAGGTTAAGCTAACACGACCGGGTGACCGGCAAAATCGGTCATAGCAGCAAGCGCGAGAATCGGGATCATCAGAAAAACCTTAAACCAACCAAACAAACTCAATCATTTTGTACCCTTCGCGCCATTTCACTGTACCTGAGAGGCACACAATTTTTGTGTGAACACACGTTGCACCTTTTTTTTTGTCTGTGGCTGAAAATTCGGTTTTTCTTGTTTTGGAATGGAAAGTCCTATTTTGCCCATGTTTTTATTTTATTTTATTTTATCAAATTTGGAAATGGCTAAAATGGGTTATGGTTGTCATTTGAAGAAAAGAAAGAGAGACAATTGAAGGTTTTGGATTGTTTTGCTAGTTAGAGGTGGTAATGGAATGGATTAATCCGAAACCACCTCATGATCCTAGCCTTCACTTTAAACTTTAGTAGCCATTTAAACTCTTCTCTTTTTTCTTGGTTGATAATTTGACAGTTAAAAACATTAGAAGGTTCCAATTTGTTGAACTACAAAACTCTTCATAGTTAACATTTAAGTTTAATGGTTCAAAAGGTTGCCAAACTGTCTAAATTTTAATTTTCCTTTTTTCCTCCCATAGAAAATCTTAGCATGGAAGGAACTTCTCCATTTGAAATTTTTCATAGTTCAGATTAACTATTGTAAATCTAAAAATGTATTCAATGCGAAGTAAATTTAAATTCTATAACATTTATACATCATCAATTTAAAACAATAAGCGTAAAGTGGAAAGGATTTCTTGTTATCACTATGTATACATAAGTAAGCCATAAAAAGGAAGTATAAGTGAAAACTCTTGCGACTTGTTTGTTAAAAATTATGAAATTATTTTATTTTTTTGGAATAGATTTTTTTTCCAACTAGTTTCAACAAAATTTCTTCCAACTCAATAAGTGTTAAATGAGCATCTATATGAACTTATTTGAAATATTATATAATCTTTTTAATTGTCATGTGACTTATATATATAATTTAATGAGTTATATGATTCAAGTACATGCAAATGGCTACTAAGAGCCTTGTAACTCAATTAACATCTTTTATTGTTTATTGTTTTCTCTATTATATCTATTGAATTAAGCTATCACAAACGAACAAGTAGTTAATGGTTTTTCTGTTTTTTTGTTTTTGGGTATAGGTATACTCGAGTGGTGGAGGACAGTTCAACCCAAGATTTGTTGTTAGAAGCACATTGTGATGATATCTTATACACTAGTTTGTGTAACATATTGCCGCCAGTTCCAGCAGTGATCTCACTTGAACTTGAAGGTGGTCTAACAAATTTAAGTGAACCCTCAAAGACAAATTTCAGATGACCCATTGCTTTATTTAGTTGCATGATTGATGGAATCAGAGATTTGCAGGCAGATGACCCATTTCTTTATTTAGTGCACAAATGATTTTATTTTATTTTTTAAATTTTGTTATTCTCTTTTTAGCTATACAGAGTTGTTTTAGTTAGTGAAGTAGGTAATTTTCATGATCTATTATTATTTAGCTAGGTTCTAGAAACTTCAACTCGAGTTAAATAGATTATGTCTAAACTTGTGTAGCTTCAAAATATCAAGACATTGCATTGGAGACATTCAGATAGTTTTGAATTGACTTTTACTTAAATAACTTGACAAGTTTGTGAGGGAGTCAATAAGATTGTATATCTAGTGAGATTTCAATTACTTTTTTAGAATTCAGCACCAAAAAAAAAAAAATTACTTAAAAAAAAAAAAAGAGATCATGAGGAAGATAACAGCTAATAAGAACTTGACAAATTTAGACTACATCTAACAGCTTGTTTTCCTTGTAAACTTATGCTATGGCACCTAGCAAAAACGCTTACTCCCAATTTTGACAGTGTTACATAAGCTATTTCCCCCATCTCTTAGTTTTCTTCCATTTGCCTTAGGTCAAAATGAGCATGCTCCTCCACTTTCTCTTTTATCTCTATTTCATTACTGTCAAAATAACCTTATTAGGGAAAACAAAATATTTCTATTCTATTCTATCACCAACATAGCTTGCTTTTGCCTATGCAGATTTTTTTTTTTTTTTTATTGCACAAAAAAAAAGTACATTATACAAGTCTCAAGACATTGTCAGAAGTATGGAGAAAAAAAATAGACAATATCAAAAGATCGGAGAAAAAGATGTATTTAGTGTTACATTAAAATTTTAAATGGCATGACTATTAGAATATCCAATAAATAAATTGTAACCGTGAAATGGTCTATCTTCATTTTAAGGAACTCAAAACTTAACAAGATATATATCTCGATAGCATAAGTTTAGCATAAAAAATAGTCTATTTCCTACTTAAAAAAAAAAAAAAAAAAAAATCTATCTAGCAAATTTATCTTGTTAGGTTTAGCATAAACAAAATGATTTTAGAAAGGATGCTTCGCAAGTTAGCTAGATTGTTAACACATTTATTAGCTTCACATATACATGGTAGATAGAAACCTGCCAAGCTCTAGAGAAGATGTCTTCTTGTAAAAAAAAAATTAAAGCTTTAAGGGTCTGTTTGGATTAAGGGGGGAGGGAGGGAGAGTGGAAGGGAGTAGAGTAGAGTTGGCTAAAAATAAGCTAATTATGGGCCAACTTTACTCTACTCTCCCTCAATCCAAACAAGCCAGAAGTGAAAGAAATAATAGGTGAAATAGCAATTAATTAATAAATTACAACTTCTAGGCTTATTGTATGATACCCTATGTCCTACGCCAAAGAGAAACCCTCTCTAATTGTCCGTAGCTCAACAACCAAGCTGGTGGGAGATACCAATGTTTTTAGGGGAAAAATAAAACCCATTATTATCCAACTTCCATAATTATCAAAATTATGCCCATCCCAAATTGTCCCAGATGGCCACAAGAACTCCCATTTGTGTTTAATTTTTTTTTTTTTGAGGAAACATTTGTGTTTAATTTAAAAAACCCTTCTATATCCATTGGATAACTTTATTTATAGATTCACCATTGTTTAAAGGCACAAAAATAGTTTCTTAAAAAAAAAAAAGCACAATAATAGTATTCGATTGCACTGTGATTTATATAGGAAACACGTTGAGATATTTGAGTAACTTCTTGTTGGAAAAAAACTTGTTTTGAGCTATCCATAAGTGCCAAGTATCATTATAGTTATGCTATAAATAAAAACCTGGCGAAATAACCACACTTAAAGCAATTACATCAGCTTGGGCATAATTGTGCAAAATGGAAAAACTAACTACTTTTACACAATTTGAGCAAAAAAAACACCCACATCAGCTTGTGCATAATTGTGTATTTATGCACAATTGTTACAGTAATCGTGCATATATGCACGGTTACTGTAGCATGTGTATTTATTATTTTATTAATTTTCGTTCGCACCTTTTTTTTCTCTCTCTTCTCCGTGCACAACCAACAAACTCAGTTTTCCTCTCCTCATCTTCTTTTTCCTCAAATGCACACAAACAAACACACCCACACCCACACCCACACCCACACCCACACACAAACATATCCACATAGACAAATCAACACAGAGATACACAAACACACCCACACACAAACAAACTCACACGGACAAACCAACAGAGAGACAGATCGAAGCTCGTGGGTCTTGACCGGTGCTTGACTGGAGCTCGTCTTGATCGGTGCTTGTGGAACGATCGGAGCTCATGGGTCTTTTGCTTGAACAAAGCTTGACCGAGATGGGTCTTGCCTGATCGTAGCTAGGGAGATCTGACCGAGAGGGAGAGTTGATCTGTGTTGGTATAGAGATGGGTAGAGAGATGGGACTTGCTAGAGATCGGTGCTTGTTTGGAGATTGGGTCTTGTTTGAGGAGTGAAGCTATCTATGGAGATCTGACTGGGTATAGAGATGGATGGAGATGGGTATAGTGAGAGAGCAACAAATCAGAAAATGGATAGAGAAAGAGAGAGGGCGCGCGTATATAAAGTGGTAGTTGAGAGAAATAATAAAAAAATTTGAGAAGAATGAATATTTTATTGAAATATCTTGTAAAATAGATAAACTGATGTGAATGTTTTGTAAAAATGATGGTGTAAAATAGAAAAAGTAGGTTTTAAGTGTAAAATAGACAGAATCTTATGCACAAACTGATGTAATTGCTCTTATGAGTCGACTTTGGTAAGCAACCTAGGGGCGGTGCCATGTATAATCGAGGATGGTCCTATGACCACTCTCAACTTGGAAAAAAAAATTGTATACCTTGAAAAAAAATGAAACTCTAAATTAATATGAGTTGTTGACCACCCTAAAAAAAAAAAAAAAAAAACTTGATTATCCTAAAAAAACTTGAACATTCTAAATAAAAACTTCAGCATTAACGTTTTCTGGAAAATAGTTCATTTTTTAGAGAGCATTTTTCTGGAAAACTATCTCATTTTCTGGTGTTTGGTAACAACCTTGAAAATGGGCTTGAGAACGTTTTCTGATGTTTGATATTCACAATTTTTATAACATTTCTTGTATAATTTAAAACATGTATAATATGTGTATTGTGTAAACCCACCTAATGTAATCAATATAAATAAATAATAAAAAAACTAAGAGTGAATTTGGTTTTTAAACTAAAATTTTGACAACGAATACAATCAAAATTAGCTGTCCAATTTTTGTGATCTCAAATACTCATCTTGTTTATGTATATGAATAGTACTTTTGATAAGTAATGTAAGAAACTTTATTAGAAAAAAACCAACCAAGTACACTAGAAGTGTACTATAGTGGCACAAATCAACAACAATATATATAAACCATACTTCTCATAGTTCAAAATAACCATTATACCCATAAGTTCCATTTTAAATAGTTCAAAATGCCACATAGGCCAAATAGTTTGATAAATACCAAAAATTGTTATAGAATTGTTGACGGATCTATGAGGAAAAAAAAAAAAAAACCTTATTAAAAAATGATGTTATAGAGAGGAGAAGAAATAGGTAGAAAAAAGAGGAGGCATATAGAGAGAAAAATCTATGGGAAGAGAAGAGGCCAGAGGGGGTGATAGTGAGGGTGTGAGAAGAGAGAAAAAACAAAGTGAACGCTCTGTTTGTTTAGCTGGAAAACCTTCTGTAAAGATAGTTTTCCACATTTTCCAGTGTTTGGTAGCACAAAAAAAAAAAAAAAAAACTAGTCAATGGAAGACTATATTTAATCAACGGAAAACCCTAATAAAAATAAGTCTTATTTTCTATAGGTTGTTTTCCAAAAAAAAATTTTGGAAAACAATCTCTCTCTCACGCGTTGCATATCCTATAAATATTATCTTCATCTGTAACCATGGGAAACATAAATTTTTGGTGCCTTCTCTCTTATGGTAAGTGTAAGGACACAATTCTCTGGCGGCCCAATAAGGATGTTGGGCTCGCGCGTGAAAGATCCCTCACAATATGATTTGTAGAGAGTGGGCTTGAAAAGCTAGCCGTTGGACACGGGGCGGTGCCCGGTCCTGGTTTTAGAGGAATTCGTGGATGGGCCTCCTCGGAGGTGATCCGAGGACCATCGGGGTCTTACCCTGGTTACCCGACGATGGGTTTTTTTCTGTAATCTCAGGTGTTGTTGAGATGTTCTCACCCAGATCGTCTCCTTTTTCTTGGAGGTGGGATCGAGAGCCCCCTTTAGAGTTACTTACTTTCTTCTTTTATACTCGTCTGCGTTAACTGTCCTTCGTCCACGTGTAGGGTCAATCTTTACAAGACTGATATTTGTCCCATCAGTCTAATCCCAGAATTGTTGGGGATGGTTGATAAAGCTGCAGAGTACGGCTCTGTCACGTGTTGGGTCTTATCTGAAAGGGTAGTAAGGATAACTTCCCCAAGATATTTTGGATCTCCTTACAAATTCGTCCCTATACCAGTTTTACCCCTTTATTCTGGTGGGATTCAGGATCTGCCGAGGACTGAACTGTCCTCGGTTGCCTCCCAAAATTGTTTTGTGCTCTGTATTGTAGAGCTTGGGCCACAGTTCTCCTCGGCTCGGGCCTTTGGACTCTCTAAGGGCAAATGGGCATGGTCCATGAATTATTGGGCCCCACAATAGCCCCTCAAAACCCTTCTATCCGACTTCCGGGTTGGGAAGGAGGGTTTTGGCAAACCCGGGCCCTTAATGTGGCTTATTTAGTTCAACCCCGCATTTATGTGAGCGGTTTTCCACCTGTCCGGGAAGTTAGCCGGTTTTCAGGGGATTCCGTTTAATCTGCTCGTGATCTACTCCTGCCGCTTGGCTGTCCCAGATGCGCCCTTAATGAATCCCCTTTACGAGGCTCATTTATGTCCGGCGGCTCATTTGATAAGGTGGGGAAATGGAACGGACTCCTCTTTTTTCTTCAGATTCTTTAGGAAACTAGAATGCATTTAATACCCTCCGTTTTGCCCTTCCTATAAGAAGGCAAGTAGGAGGCCATCACTTTCGTGCAGACCCCTTTCCTTCCTTCTGAGATCTGAAACTCGTAGCCTCCTTTAGCGTCTGCTTAGCCCGTTTGTTATACACCATATCAGTATACGCCTACCATAACGAATGATGAAGGAGCTATGCCCCTCCTCAAAACACCATGTTCTGATAAAGCTTGTAATGGCTCGATCAGGGCAAGGGTGGCGCAGACTTAAGATCTGTCCCGCCTCTCTTTCAGCCAAAATCCGAAGCAGGGGCTCGTCACGTCGAATTCTCGGCGTGACTGAGTCGAGAACACCCAATATCAGTACTACCCGGCTCCTCACGAGCGTACCTAACATGGCACCAGTGTGTTAGGAGTCATGGCTGAGGCAGGGGCGAAGTGCTTCTGCTTCTCCCTCTCTTTGCTCACTGGTGCCCTCCTCCGCCTTCCTCTTATAGTCTTCCCAGCACCGGTTCCGCCCTGGTGCTGTCCTTCTCCCTCTTTTGCTCCTTTCTTTGTCTCTTCATCTCTCCCCCTCTTCTTCTCCTCCTTCTCTTACTCATGTCCTCCATCTTCTTCATTGATTTCTTCCTTACTATTTCCTTCTTCTTCATTCTTTTTTTTTTGAAGCGAGTTCTTCTCTTAGTATGAGCAACAATGAGGCAGAGATTGGAGAGACTTTGAAGACAAGTTTAAAAGGCGCTTAACCGTTTGCTTATCTGTACTGTGGATGTTAGTGCTGCTTCGGCAGCCCCTCTTTTGTATAAGCTTGTTGAAGCCCCTTTTTGTACATTGTAATAATTTTTCATATTAATAAAAATTGTTTCTATTTCATTTTGCATGTTTTGTCTCTGTTTTATAAATTTGCAAGCGCCGCTCGGCACAATAATATAGCATCTAGATCAATGTCAACCAAGACCAAAATACTTGATAATAAAAAAGATGTCGCCATAACTCTAATAAAAATGCTTGGCATAATAAGGCCGACCAGTGAAAAGTAATAATTACCTCCTTGGCTTGGGTCCGAGGACCGTGCAAGGCCTTGGTTATGTCCAGAACTCGTAATAATAATAATTTTTTGTACTTGGTTTCCCCATAGGCTTGAGTCCGAGGACCATGCAAGGCCTTGGTTCTGTCCAAAACTTGTAATAATAATAATTTTTTGTACTTGGTTTCCCCATAGGCTTGAGTCCGAGGACCATGCAAGGCCTTGGTTCTGTCCAAAACTTGTAATAATAATAATTTTTTGTACTTGGTTTCCCCATAGGCTTGAGTCCGAGGACCGTACAAGGCCTTGGTTCTGTCCAAAACTTGTAATAATAATAATTTTTTGTACTTGGTTTCCCCATAGGCTTGGGTCCGAGGACCGTGCAAGGCCTTGGTTCTGTCCCTGGGCCCCTATGCTGTACGGGCCTGGGCCGCGAATTTACTAGGCCCACAAATTAAGAGGCATTTCCGTACTCTTGGGTCACGCGGTACTTTTTGATGTCCCAGTGTTCAAGGTGCGCCTTCTCGAGGATCTTCAAATCCTACGGCTGAGGATGAAGTTGGAAATTGAGCCAAGTCCGCTTCATCCGTAGCGTTCCTTGGGAACTTGCATGAATTAAATGCCACCAGTTCACTTCGGGGTACAAATAGGATAGGGGATCACTTCACTTGCACATGAACTCCCCTGTTCCCTTCAGAACCATATTTCTTCCATACCCACTATCTCTCTTTCTAGTGCCACTGTCTCAAAGCAAGATGTTAGAGGCGTGGATGGGGATGAAAGGTCTCCGCACGCTTCAGAGGCACCGAACCCTCAAGGTGATACGGTATGGACAAGGATGGCACAGATTCAAGCCAGTCCTCCGTCTTGACGGGAGAAAGATGGTATTCCTTCCTCTTTTAGTCAAAATCCGAAGCAGGTTCTGGTCATGCCAGATTTTTGGTATGTCAGAAGAAGGAATTTCCGCCATCAGCGCCGTCTGCCTTGTAGCAGGCAAATTTTTGCGGGGGCTCCCCAACTTCTGGCTCCCTGCACCTTTTCTGTAGATGGTGTTAGCCTGAGGTCATGTTCCCTGCACCTTTTCTTCACCGGTGCAGGCCCCAAGTTGGGTTCTTTGGCTGCCTGAGTTATGGGCATGTAGAAGCGTCAAGGAATAGTTTCCTTAGACGACATCTTGGAACAGTAGCCAACCTCTCATCTGCGCCTTTTTTCTTCGGCTTTTCTTCAATCTATTGTATTTTTTCTCTTTTCACTTGCATAGTTAGTTGTAATGTAAGCTTGTTTTAGCTTTTCACTGTACACTGTATTGTTTCTTTGTCTTAATAAAAGATAAGTTTATTTCTTTTATACATGCTTTTCTTCTCTGCAACAACTACTTTGCGCATGAATATTAAATGTAAGCTTGCCCTTAATGATATTCCTACCAGTTTAAACTCACAAATATTATCAAGTATAACAAAGGTAAGCCTCAATAAATTAAATTCTTGGAACTAACCGGGATAACCGCTGAGTGTTGCGCGATGCAGTCTAGACCAACGTCTGAGAACGATAAACTCGAAATAATTCGTCCGAGACTGCGGCCGAGTAGCGAGGGACCTTGATTGTGTTTTTTGGGCAATATATTGCACTATATCACATCGATCCCTTTGGTGTTGGGGATCCGAGGGTAGATTGGGGGATCCGTGCAGTTTTAGGGATCATCCCTACTGTTAACGGGGAGTTCCCTTCGGATGGATTTAAATGTTCACGTAACAGTTTTTCTTTTATGTACTTAGTTTCCCCATAGGCTTGAGTCCGAGGACCATGCAAGGCCTTGGTTCTGTCCAAAACTTATAAGATTTCTTTTTTGTACTTGGTTTCCCCATAGGCTTGAGTTCGAGGACCATGCAAGGCCTTGGTTCTGTCCCAAAACTTATAAGATTTTCTTTTTTGTACTTGGTTTCCCCATAGGCTTGAGTCCGAGGACCATGCAAGGCCTTGGTTCTGTCCAAAACTTATAAGATTTCTTTTTTGTACTTGGTTTCCCCATAGGCTTGAGTCCGAGGACCATGCAAGGCCTTGGTTCTGTCCAAAACTTATAAGATTTCTTTTTTGTACTTGGTTTCCCCATAGGCTTGAGTCCGAGGACCATGCAAGGCCTTGGTTCTGTCCAAAACTTGTAAAATTTCTTTTATTCGGTTTACTTTTTGACCATAAGCCCCTATACCAGGGCGGGGAAAGTTGGCTTGAGGCCGGAAGCCCCTAGAGATGCCCGCGCCCTTGGCACTGTAAGGCGTAGCCCCTAGCAGAAGCTTATGCCGGAGCAACAACTGCATGTCGCCGGAGTCGGAGGAAGCCCCAGGAATTTCTGCTTACTAGAGAGCTGACTCCGCCGCCACCTGCGCCAACACGCAAGCTTTCCCACAGACGGCGCCAATTGTAAGGACACAATTCTCTGGCGGCCCAATAAGGATGTTGGGCTCGTGCGTGAAAGATCCCTCACAATATGATTTGTAGAGAGTGGGCTTGAAAAGCTAGCCGTTGGACACGGGGCGGTGCCCGGTCCTGGTTTTAGAGGAATTCGTGGATGGGCCTCCTCGGAGGTGATCCGAGGACCATCGGGGTCTTACCCCGGTTACCCGACGATGGGTTTTTTTCTGTAATCTCAGGTGTTGTTGAGATATTCTCACCCAGATCGTCTCCTTTTTCTTGGAGGTGGGATCGAGAGCCCCTTTTAGAGTTACTTACTTTCTTCTTTTATACTCGTCTGCGTTAACTGTCCTTCATCCACGTGTAGGGTCAATCTTTACAAGACTGATATTTGTCTCATCAGTCTAATCCCAGAATTGTTGGGGATGGTTGATAAAGCTGCAGAGTACGGCTCTGTCACGTGTTGGGTCTTATCTGAAAGGGTAGTAAGGATAACTTCCCCAAGATATTTTGGATCTCCTTACAAATTCGTCCCTATACCAGTTTTACCCCTTTATTCCGGTGGGATTCAGGATCTGCCGAGGATTGAACTGTCCTCGGCTGCCTCCCAAAATTGTTTTGTGCTCTGTATTGTAGAGCTTGGGCCACAGTTCTCCTCGGCTCGGGCCTTTGGACTCTCTAAGGGCAAATGGGCCTGGTCCATGAATTATTGGGCCCCACAATAAGCTTTCTCACTTTTTTTCTCTCTTCCCTTTGCTTTTTCTATCTTCCCTTTGCAGCGATAATTATTTCATTCCTCTCTACCAAAATCCCAATTCTTTGCTTTGAATTTCAAGCTTGATTTTTCTTTTTCTCTAAGAATTTTTGGGTTTGATGGATTCCAGGCAGAAGTTACTTCTTTTTTGTACATAAAGTACAAAATAAATAAATAAAAGAAGAAGAAGAAGAAAGAATGAATGAAGTAAAAGATGAAAATTTTAAACATAGTACCTATATGGCTCTAAATTGCTTTTACATGGACAATTTTTACCATGAACTAATAATATTATTATATAATGAATAATAATTGTTTAGGAGAATTGCATTTGTTGGCAGATAATATGCAGTGATGATATAATATGCAAATACATTTTGTAAATACATAATTTAGAGTAATATTGAAGACTTGTGGTTAATCATAGTAGACAATTTATATACCAACAAAAAGAGTAGACAATTAAAAGTTATTGTTATTTATACTTATTGAAAATGTATTCCCCTGTCAAAATATATATATATATAGAGAGAGAGAGAGAGAGAGAGAGAGAGAGAGAGAGAGAGAGAGAGAGAAATGATTGATATATATGTGTGTGTACGTATATACGTACATACATTATTGTCCATATATATGAGCAAGATGAGTGATAGAGATCATGAAAATTTGGCAACTAATTAATTTTGATTGTATCTATTGTCAAAATTTTAGTACGAAAACCAAATTCATTCTTGGTTTGTTTATTTATAATGATTGCATTAGTTGGTTTACATAATACACATGTTTTAAATTATATAGGAAATATTTTAAAAAAAATTTCATACCAAACACTAGAAAACATTTTCAAGGTCGTTACCAAACATTGGAAAATGAAACAGTTTTCTAGAAAATGCTCTTTGGAAAATAAATCATTTTTCAGAAAACGTTAATACTGAAACAAACAGAGCGGAAGAGAAGAAATGAGAGAGTTTATTGTGAGAAAGACTGAATGAGCGAAAGAAAATATTGTTTCCTGAGTCAGAAGAGGATAACATTTATAGGAATTGTGCACCGCATGAGAGAGAGATTGTTTTCCAATTTTTTTTTTTTTTTGGAAAACAATCTATAGAAAATAAGCCTTATTTTTATAAGAGTTTTCTGTTGACCAAAAATAGTGTTTCGTTGACCAATTTTTTTTTTATGTTATCAAACACTGGAAAACTATCTTTATAGAAGGTTTTCCAGCAAAACAAACAGAGTGTAAAAATAACTCACTCATTTTTGGTATCTCCCATCCAATCACCATTGGGGAAGACTCCCTCTTGTTTGGGTTGGTTGCAAACTGACCCTTATGCTATCAATAAGAGCCTTGAGCTTTGAGATTTGTCCAAATTCACCCCTCGACCTTAATTTTGTTAACTATATATACATTTTGGCGGTTTTAAATATATATATATATATATATATATGTTTATTTGACATATAATGGTCATGTGTCGAGCACATTAAATAGATGGGTTCAACAAAGAACCTCTTGGTATTTTTAAGACCTCCAAGATTTGAGTCCCCCTCCCATTATAATTACTGAATATATAATAATAATAATAATAGTTTGCTACTCAACAATACAAAATTGATAGAACATGGGATTAGTTTGCTACTCAATCAAACCTTAGGGTCTTTTTGCATTTTAGATAAATGAGAGAGAGAGAGAGGGGAAAGTAGCAGCAGCCATGTCCTTGATGTGTTTCAAAAGAGCTTGGCAATATTTACACCCACCTCCTTTTGTCTACCCTCAACAAAGGCACATTCCACCAACACTTTCTCCATCACAATAATCCATGATTCATTCTCTCTAGGATCCCCCACCCCACTCTTCACACTCCCTTCCCATCCCATGCGTCTCACTTCTTCCCAATACCTCAACCCCTTGTTCTGCTTTCATGGCCTTAACTATAAAACCCCCTATTCTCACCTATAACCCCCACCACTCAACAAACTCTCACTCTTCCTCTTGATCCTCCACTCCCTGCTACAACTGCAACTACTTGGCTCAACCATTAGAATTTGTCTTATAGTATTGCACAAAAATAATACTGTAATAAAAAACTAAGGCCTCTTACCAATTAGAATTTAAAAAATAAAAAAAAATCTTTTCTTGACCGATAGAATGCCTTGTCTATCTCTCTTGCAAAGTAAAAATTTTAATTAAAGTCCAAAAATTTAATAAATAAAAAAATATTTTAAAAAATATTATACTCTTTTCAAATGTTCAACATTTTATTAATATATTTTACTATGTTTGTGGTAGTTTAAAAGTGTAAAATTTTCAATCTCCTAAAAATTTTATTCTTCCTTTCTTTCTCTATCAAAATGGATTAATCCAAAACAACCTCATGATCCTAGCCTTCACTTTAAACTTTAGCAACCATTTAAACTTTTTTTTTCTTGGTTGATAATTTGACAGTTAAAAATACTAAAAGGTGCCAACCCGCTCAACTATAAGATTTTTCATAGTTATCATTTAAGTTTAATGGTTCAAAAAGCTGCCAAACAGCCTAAGTCTTAATTGTATTCTTTTTTTCCTCCCATAGGAAATCTTAGCATATAAGGAATTTCTCCATTTGAAAATTTTCATAGTTCAAATTAAATATTGTAAATCTAAAAATATATTTAGTACAAAGTAAATTAAAATTTTATAACATTTATACACCATCAATTAAGAATAATAAATTTTAGCCATGAAATGAAATGGATCATGTTCCCTTGTTAGCACTATGCATACACAAGTACGCCATAAAAAGGTAGTAGAAGTGAAATCCATTGCAAATGATCACATAGATATTGTGGCTTGCGACTTGTTTGTTAAAAATTAATACTGTATAAAATTGGTTTATTTTTTGGAAATTTTTTTTCCAACTAGTTTCAACAAAATTTCTTCCAACTCAATACATGTTAAATGAGCATCTATATGTACTTATTTGAAATATTATATATTATATAATTTATTTAATTGTCATGTAACTTGTTTAAATATTTCAATAAGTCATATGATTCAAGTACAAGCAAATGACTACTAAGAACTTTAGACATTTTCTAATATTTATTGTTTTCTCTATTGTATCTATTGAATTATCCACGCAAAAAATACATACTGTACAAAATACAAGAGACAGCCTTCTGAGCTACCTCATTATAGGTTGGATTCCTCCAATGCATTTTGGAAGAAAACTTTGTTTTATTATGGTAGTTTATGTATGGCTTTTAAAGTTTCACATTTTTTTTTTTTTAAGTACAATATACTTTTATTCACCTTATATATATATATATATATATATATTTTTTTTTTTTTTGTGGAGAAACTATTCGCCTTATATTTTAAGGCAAATAACTAATAAACTCAAGCTATTCAAACGAACATGTAGTGAATAGGGTTTTTTTTTTTTTAAATTTTTTTTAATTTTTGTTTTAGGTGTAGGTACACCCAAGTGGTTGAGGACATTTCAACCCGAGATTTGTTGTTAGAAGCACATTGTGATGATATCTTATACACTAAGTTTGTATAACATATTGCCGCTAGTTCCAACAGTGATCTCACTTGAACTTGATCAAGGTGGTCTAACAAATTTAAGTGAACCCTCAAAGACAAATTTCAGATGACCCATTGCTTTATTTAGTTGCATGATTGATGGAATCAGAGATTTGCAGGCAGATGACCCATTTCTTTATTTAGTGCATAAATGATTTTATTTTATATTTTAAATTTTGTTATTCTCTTTTTAGCTATACAAAGTTTTAGTTAGTGAAGTAGGTAATCTTCATGATCTATTATTATTTAGCTAGGTTCTAGAAACTTGAACTCGAGTTAAATAGATTATGTCCAAACTTGTGTAGCTTCAAAATATCAAGACATTGCATTGGAGACATTCAGATAGTTTTGAATTGACTTTTACTTAAATAACTTGACAAGTTTGTGAGGGAGTCAATAAGATAGCATATCTAGTGAGATTTCAATTATTTTTTTTAAATTTAGCACCAAAAAAAAAAAAATTACTTAAAAAAGAAGAAGAAGAGATCATGAGGAAGATTTAGACTACATCTAACATGTTATGGCACCTAGCAAATACTCTTACTCCCAATTTTGACAGTGTTACATAAGCTATTTCCCCCATCTCTTAGTTATCTTCCATTTGCCTTATGTCAAAATGAGCATGCTCCTCCACTTTCTCTTTTATCTCTATTTCATTACTGTCAAAATAACCTTATTAGGGATAACAAAATATTTCCATTCTATTCCATCACTAACATAGCCTGCTTTGCCTATGCAGATTTTTTTTTTTTTTTTAATTGCATTAAAAAAGTACAATTTACAAGTCTCAAGACATTGTCAAAAGTATGGAGAAAAGAAAAAAAAAAGACAATATCAAAAGATGGGAGAAAAAGATTGCTTTAACTTTAAAATGGAATGCAAATTTAAAGATGTATTTAGTGCTACATTAAAATTTTAAATGGCATGACTATTGGAATATCCAATAAATAAATTGTAACCATGAAATGGTCTATCTTTATTTTAAGGAACTCAAAACTTAACAAGATATATATCTCCATTTTAAGGAACCTAAAAAATGGTCTCTATATATATATATATATATATATATATATATCTAGCAAATATATCTTGTTAGGTTTAGTATAAACAAAATTATTTTAGAAAGAATACTTCGCAAGTTAGCTAGATTGTCGACACATTTATTAGCTTCACATATAGATGCCAGATAGACACCTGCCAAGCACTCGAGAGGATGTCTTATTGCAATAAATAAATAAAAAAAAGGCTTCAAGGGAAGAAACAATATGTGAAATAGCAATTAATTAATAAATTACAACTTCTAGGCTTATAGTTTTTACCCAAAAAAAAAAAAAAACCTTTATCCAACTTCCATAATCATCAAAATTATGTCTTTCCCAAATTGTCCCAGATGGCCACGAGAACTCTCATTTGTGTTTAATTTTAAAAACCTTTCTATATCCATTGGATAACTTTATATATAGATTCACCATTGTTTTTTTATTTTATTTTATTTTTTATACAATATAAAAATTATATTCTAGTCTAATCTAAGTGTATATGTGTGTGAAACTCCCTCCTGAAAACTTAAACATTGGCCATTGTCTCCCACACCCCATAAGCATTTATACTTGTGGAGTGGTCACTGCACCAAAGGTGTGTGGTGGTTAGATTCAGCATTGTTAAAGGCACAAAAATAGTTTCTCAAAAAAAGAAAAAAAAAAAGAAAAAGAAAAGAAAAGCACAATAATAGTATTCAATTGCACAGTGATTTATATAGTAAACACGTTGAGATATTTGAGTAACTTCTTGTTGGAAAAAAAAAAAAAAAAAACTTTGTTTTGAGCTATCCATAAATGCCAAGTGTTATTATAGCAGTTATGCTAAATAAAAACCCGGCGAAATAATCACACTTATGGGTTGACTTTGGTAAGCAACCTAGGAGTTTGCATTAGGTTGAATGAAGATACCTCAAACTTTGACTCAAACCAACTCATACTCACTCATATTTGGTATCTCCCATCCAATCCCCATTGGGAAAAGACTCCCACTCATTTGGGTTAGTTGCAAACTAACCCTTATGCTATCAATTTTGAAGAGCTTGAGGTTTGAGAATTGTCCAAATTCATCCCTCGACCTCAATTTTGTTAACTATATATATTTGACATTTTTTTTAAAATTTTTTTCATAAATATATATTTGACATATAATGGTCATGTGTTAAGCACATATTATATTAGAACAAATTTAATAATAAAATAGTCACATGCATACTATGTGAACATTTTATGTTAGTTATATTATAGTTAACAAAATTAGATAGATGGGTTCAACCAAGAACCTCTTGGTGTTTTCAAGACCTCCAAGGTTTGGGTCTTCCTTCCCATTGTAGTTACTGATAGATTCAGTAATACAAAATTGATAGAACATGAGATTAGTTCGCAACTCACTCAAATCTCAGAGAGAGAGAGCAGCAGTAGCATCCGTGTCCTTGGTAACTTTCAGAAGAGCTTGACAATATTTGCACCCACCTCCTTTTGTCTGCCCTCAACAAAAACACCCACCAACACTTTTTCACCATCACAATCATCCATGATTCATTCTCTCTAGGATCCCCCACCCCACTCTTCACGCTCCATTCCCATCCCATGCGTCTCCCTTTTTCCCAATATCTCAACCCCTTGTTTTGCTTTCACGGCCCTAACTATCAAACCCCCTATTCTCACCTATAACCGCACCACTCAACAAACTCTCAATCTTGCTCTTGATCCTCCACTCCTTGCTGCAACTGCAACTGCAACTACTAGGTGCGATGCGGTGTAGTTTTTTGTGATTTTCTGAAAATATAACCACAAACTGCACCGCACTTGCAGTTGCGGTGCAAATTTTGCAATGGGTTTAGGTGCGGTTAGAGCAATTTTTTGTATAGCCCTAGTAATAAGACATTTTATATTTGCATCTGGCCCCAAAATGTGTCGAGTTGGTCCTAGACTAAGCTTTATTTTATAGGACAAAGTGAGGTTTGAAAAAAATCTGCTTAAAATTGAATTTCAATAGAAATAACACCATTTAAAATTTACAAATTTTTAAAACTTTTTATTTTATATTTAAAATATTCTAAACATATGAAAAAATTTCATAGCAATATGACCATATTTTGCATGAATTTTATTTAACATGTCAAAATCATAGTTAATATTTCATGATTTTGGCATGATCATAGTGGTATTAGTAAAAATAAACCAATTCAACCGAGGTTAAAGTTGTTAAAAAGAAAAAGAAAAGAAAAATAAATATCAAATTGATAATTTTGCAAAGAAGTGTTCAATGAGTATCACCGTTGAGATATTGGAAGAAACTAATAACTCCTTATTAAAGGCCTCACTTTAAATTGCCGCCTTAGGTGACAAAATGTATTGAGCCGGCCCTAATCAAAACCCATATTGTGCATGGTTTTAAACCCTGCACTGTAATGGTGGGGAAAGTGTGTGTATCCTATGTTGGTTCTTTGTTTGAATTATTGAGTAGTTGCCTTGTGTTGCACCAAAGAGGGAATATTCTTAAAATAGGAAGTAAAATAAGAAATGATGCTGAAATGAGGAATTAACAGCAAACGTCCGTTTTTTTAGCTTTTGACTTATTTGTGGACTGACGTAGACAAAGGGACTACAAAATCATATTTAAAACTTCTATGGAGATCTAGTAGCACTTGGGTTTTGAGGGTTTAGGATTAGGTTTTGGTGGAGAAAAAGCTAGAAAATAATAGAAATTATAAGGTTTCTTAAAGGAATAAACAGTAATAAGGTTTGAGAATGAAACAAAGTTAATAATACAACGAAGGAAAAGACAACTTTCCAAGTATCACACTTAGGTTAATCGGAATCATACCTCGGAAATGTTTGCTACCTTCAAAACTTCCTCAAAATCAGAAACTTTAATATTCAATAAAAAGCATTACAACCCTTTAAATAGAAATTTAATACCTATTTCTAGTTGAAATATGATTTTTTAAAACCTAGTAAGACTTGGACTTGGACTTCCTAGGTTTACTATTAAGCCCAAACTAAATAAGTAAACTTAAATAAAACTATTAAGAAAAGAAAACCATTGGACTATTGTATAGAACATCCTACAAAACAGAAAATTACTAAATTAGCGTTGATACTTAAATAATATTGGTTTTGGCACTCATTTTCGAGTTTTGAAGTGTCAAACTAAGAACCTTGGTTTCTTGAAATGCATTTTAACACTTAAATAATATTGGTTTCTTGAATGCTGGTAATTGCATGTCCACATTTATTTTTTGCACCAGAGAAATAGAGTCGGCTCTTAATATTGTAAATTTAGTTCACAATCTTCAATCTGGTGTCTACGATTTTTCAATACATATTGAAATGTGACCTTTAAAGAAAAGAGATGACTACCAAACTCACATAATTGTGTGTCCTTAACAACTGCTAATACATTCGTGATTCAATCTTTTTTTTTTTTTTAATCATAGTGATATACAATTTAAACATGTGCACTTTTGAGAGTAAAATAACTAAATCTCTAAACCCTAAACCCTAATCCCTAAACTTGATTCAACCTTTTTATTTTTTATTTTTTATCATAGTGATACAATTTAAACGTATGCACTTTTGAGAGTAAAATAACTAAATCCCGGCTTGTTGAATGGGGATAACCTTCCTAATAACTAGTTTAGGAAGAGGAAAATCAATGGAATGGAAAGGAATAAAAATATCATTTTAGAATGTTTAAGTGGGAGGGAATGAAATGCATAGGAGGGAACACTCATTCCTTTTTATTTTCTCAAAACTTCAAATTTTCATTTCTCCAAAAATTAGGAGGAATTGAAGGGAATGAAATTAGATTTAATGAATTTTTTTACTAAAACTCCCAAAATATCCCTATATATTTAGCCATTTATTTTAAAATAGAGGTCTAATAGTAATATTATCAAAAATTGATTTCATTCATTTTCCTCTACATTACTTCCAAACAATGTTACTTACCTTCCATCTCTACCTATACAAAAAAAAAAACCAATTTTTATTTTGGTCTGATGATAAAGAGCACAATCATCAGAAGCGAACGCCATAGGTTGAAATTCTATAAAAATTGCATCTAAAAAAAAAAAAAATCCAAACAAGATTACTTAATTTCATTTTATTCACTTTTTTTTTTCCATTCAATTCCATTATTTAAATACATTCAATTTAATTCCGCTCATTTTCATTCCATTTTATTCCCTTATGAACTTCCAAATATTAGAAAAAAATAATTTTAAAGTATAACATTTTCATCCCATCTACATTTCTCCATAAAAATGAATCTTACATCAGTATCTACACAGCTCTCCAAAAATTAATAATTAAAAAAAACACACACACAAATCCGGTATTCATAAAAATGAATCTTACAACAGCATACGTACCAGTTCTCTAAAAAATCATTTAAGAAAAAAAAAAAAAAAGGAAAGAAAGAAATGAATCTTACAACTGTATCTATACAACTCTACTCAAGCCTGTAAATCAAATGCTGTCTCTCAACCTACGACCCAAAATTTCCAAAGCTGGACTTTTAAAAACTCCATTTTAGAATCAATTGGGCTTTACAGCTTACTTTCATACCCCGTTCCCTTCTTTTCTCTCCCAATTTTCCTCCAAACTTTCCCAAAGATCCATTTCCAACCATTTATCTTCAACACCAATTGTCTGAAAAAGCAGCCCACACTTGATTCAAATAACAAACATAATCAATAAAAAAAAATCTGAAAAACAATGGACTCAGAACCAATCACTTTTAGTAACAGAAGGTACATATTGCAGCACTGTCTTCCATCTTTGATATAGCTGAATGGTCCAGATATTTCGCAATGTTTAGAATTTTCAAATTCCTCGTAAACGTACTACTTTGAAATCTCATAATAAAATTACAAAAAACCCTTAAGTAATTTGTAGTAAACAGTTCACCAAAACTGTGTATTTCAGAGCATTCGTATCAGCTCGTTCAAAGGCTATTCAAACGACTAAACCACCCAAGGTCAAGTTTGATCAATTTTGACGTTCTAAATTATTAAAAAAAAACAAAAACAAAAACAAAAAAAACGCAGGTTGGTGAAGTGTTGGATGTGAGAAAATCTCACTTGACAAAACCCAATCCATCCATTATATAATATACATGGCATTTTTTTACACCTAGGTGCTTCCTATTGACCATTGAAATTACCTTCTCCCACCCTATTTGATGGCTTCTGTCTCTTTCAATTTGTGTATGTTTGAGACAATTGGTGGTTGACTGCATTGTTTGTTGATCAAGGATTTAGGTTTTGGTTTTATAAGGTTTTTTTTTTTTTTTTTAATTGTTTTATTTGTAATTTCATATTTTATTTGATGTGATTTAAAAAATGAAAACATTACTAAGCCTAAAAAAAGAAACTTAAAACAAAAGGAAGGCCCAAAAACTCTCAAATGCAAGTCATTTTGTTTAAAATATGAGCCCAATTCCCTATCAAGATTGGTTTTTTCTAAGCATGCAACCCAACCCAATGACTTGGGTGGATCTTTGTGAAACCATTCATGCCTAATTTTGTATTAGGCCCTCAGCAACTTAAAGCATAAGCTATCTCTCTTGGTCAATCAAAAAAAAAAAAAAAAAGCTATATCTCTTGGAAGCAATCATCCAAGCAAGCTTGGCTAACAGAGTGTTATTGAAACCTTCAGCTTTTCTAGAGCCTATACCTCCTGTGCATTTGGGATGACACAGTTTTTCCCATGATCTCTATTCTCTAGGCAAGAAATCTGCCTTCTGGTTCCTTAGACTTCCACCAGAATCTCCTAGACAAAGCATCAAGCTTGTCACAAACTTTAGTTTTTCCCATGATCTCTATTCTCCAGGCAAGAAATTTGCCTTCTGGTTCCTTAGACTTCAACAAAAATCTTCTAGACAGAGCATCAAGCTTGTCACAAACTTTGTTTAACATGCTAAAAGAATACATTATATAATTTGGAATAGCTTGAGCTACTGAGTTAATAAGGGTGCTTCTACTAGCCTAGGATAGACATTTGCTTCTCCAACCCATAAACTTTACCTCAAGCTTTTCCTGTTGGCCCAATAGACAAAAAATTTGGTTTTATATGCTAGCCCAACATTTCCTAATCTACTAATTTTTCCCACTAATTAAGAAGCTATAAATATATATATATATATATATTTTTTTTTTTTTTGAATTAAGGAATCATAGTTGGGTTATATGCTTAAGCAGCAACATGAATGAAGGACATTTTCACTTTGCTTAATTTGTTCATGAGTTAATATGTAGCGTATAAATCACATTGAAGTAGGTCTCAATACATTTTTTGAAGGGAGGCTTCCCTAAATTTGGATCTCAGAAAATGAAAAATTCGGCCCGTGGGCTTTGGCTGGCCCAATAGAAAACTTGCAGAAACTCTTTGCCTTCCACAATATTAGCCTATTACTATTCTCTCTCTTTTCTACTTGGACTTGGCATCCCATATGTGTAACAAAGTTTATAAATTAGGACAAAATGGGCTTCTGCCCTTTTCTACAAAATTAATTAGCCTTTTGCCCTTCTTCCCAAACTAAATAGGGAAATGCCCCTCTTTTGAAACTCGACTTTCTCAAAATCAAGTTAAAAAAAAAAAAAAAAAATTCTAAAGCCCTATAGTGACGTTTTTAAGGACCTATAGTGACGTTTTAAGAACCTATAGTGACGTTTTATAACTTGATATCCATGAAATCGAGTTATAGGCAATAAAATTGCCTATAACTCGATTTCATGGATATCAAGTTACGAAACGCCACTATAGGTCCTTAAAAACGTCACTATAGGTTCTTAAAAACGTCACTATAAGGTTTAACTCGATTTTAAAAAAGTCGAGTTTCAAAAGAGGGGTATTTCCCTATTTAGTTTGGGAAGAAGGGCAAAAGGCTAATTAATTTTGTGGAAAAGGGCAGAAGCCCATTTTGTCCTTATAAATTACATTCCATAACCCAATTGACTATTAAAATTAATAAACTAAAATTTTATGCTCATGTTACTTGCATGAGTTAAATTACAAAATTTGTTACAATTGAGATCATAATTTTGAATTTATGCTCATGTTACTTTTCAATACCCCAATTTTAAATTGATTTTCTACCATGGGGTACACTACCTTTTTTTTTTTTGGTTGAGAAGTTACAGTACCCCAAATTTAAGGTGAACTTCTACCAATAATCATTTATTATTATTATTAGAGTTAGGTGGCATGAGAAAGCTTTATAAAATGAATTCACTTTCAGATAATTAATTTTTCTCAATACGGTTCAAACATAACAACCACAGGACATAACATTTTTAGTCAGCAGAAGCTGTTACAATGACCTTCGAAAAAAAAAAAGCAAAAATTGATCCTAAAGATATAGAACTATTTCAAATACTACTGGTACTGGCGGGTGGTAAAAGACCACCTCTGCCATCTTCTGATACGTATATCAGAAGCAAAAAACGACCCCAAGAACAAAAAAGGGTCACTGAATTGAGAGTTCAAATTTACTGACATAAGGGATATGAACAATTTTATTATTATTATTATTACTGTCATTGTCTTTGGCTTTGTTTAAAGTGAAGATTGAACCCCGAAATTAAGGCCGTGTAAGGTGGTGTAATCATTAAACAAAGAAATAAGAACGTATACAAAACAAATCATGAATTGACTATATTATAGTAGAAGTCTTTGCCGTCAAAAAGTATTTGAAAGGATTTTTTGATAGATTTTTTTGAAAATGTAAAGGCTAAATCTAAAAGATAAGAAATTATTTTATTTTTCCTTAAAAATTGAAATTTATAAACAAGATTAACAAAAGAATAAGCTGCCATCAATATAGCATGTTGAATGGGTAATGGTACTCCTTTTGTTCTTCAAATTTAGTTAGTGTAAACAAAAAATCATTTTTACACAAATGCTTAATTATAGCTTATTTCTAGTTTATTTAGTTTATATAAATTTTTTTTTTAAAAATTTACATTTTCCAAATAAAATTTTAACCTACTAAAGAAAATAATTCATCCCAAACAAACATTATTAGTAATTTGATTACGTGCAAAGTCTCCAAGCTGATTTTTTTAGTTTTACACAGAGAATTAAAGTCATAGAATTCTTTAGCATAAGCAAAGCTGGCCTCCTCCTGTATCAGAACTAACTCAAAATCCAATCCTAAACCCCCACCATTCTTTCCCCACCCTGAACCTAGCTATTTTGCTAGGAGAGAAACATTTTCTTTTTCTTTCTTTTTTTTTCTTTTGTTTTCTCTTCCCCTAATTGCAGCCAAACACAGCTTGAGTCTTTAACCTCTTTAGCACACGCTTGGAAATGAGTCCAAATCTTCTATCTCACTCTTCCTGCTCCACTATATAATCCACAAATAAAAACATGCTACATGTCTATCTAATTTATTAAATGCTAAATTTATGTTTTCTATTATTTTAATTTCCTAAATATGATGGGTTATTTATTTATTTATTTTAGGAAATTGAAATAATAGAAGACATAAATTTAACATTTAATAAATTAGATGGACATGTGGCATATTTTTATTTGCAGAGTATATAGTGGAACAGGAAGAGTTGGACAAAATATTGACATGGCCACGATGGGTTTCGCGGAGTAAAGAGATAAAAATGGCATGAGTAACATAAGTTACATAACAGAGCACGGTCCTCCAATTGTTTGATTACATAAAACACCTTAACTATGAAAGAAGTTACGGAGAGACTTTACAAATAGAAAAAGAATTTACAATACACTAAGGCTGTGTTTGTTTCATGTAAGTGATTTTCCGGAAAATACTTATTTTCCGGAAATGCTATTTTCCGGAAAGGAAAATATTTTTAAGTGTTTGGTTGCATTACGGAAAATGTTGTGAAAAATATTTTCTGGTGTTTGATTGTATGGATGAAAATGTTATTTTCCTACAAACTCCGCCAAACTCACGGCAGCAAACTCCGGCAATTAAAAGCCACAACCACCAAAACACCGCCTCCCCAACAACACCAAAAATCAAAATCATACAGAACACCAAAACACAAATAAAACCCAGAAAAAAAAAAAATCATATTCCGGTCAAATTGAGAGAAGAAGGAAGAGAGGGAGGACGATCGGTTTTGGGGTGCGACCATCGCGATCGGGGACGACGAATCGGTGCTGCGACTGCGGCGATCAGGGACGACGAATCTGGGTTCGCGATCGGGGACGACGAAGGGTGCGATTCGAATGGCGACGGCGCGATCTCGCGATCGACGCTTCGCGAGATCGCGATCGACGCGTCGCGAGATCGCGATCGACGCGTCGCGAGATCGCGCCGTCGATCACGATCTCGGTCGAAGGCGAGATCGCGATCAACTGCGCGATCTCGCGACGGCGCGATCTTCGCGCAGGTGCGTTTGAATCGACTTTCTCTCGCTCGTTCGCCGGATCGGAGCTCTGGGTGTGAGGTTCGATCGCGGTTTGGGGTGCGTTTGAATCGACTCTCTCTCGCTCGTTCGCCGATCGGAGCTCTGGGTGTGAGGTTCGATCGCGGTTTGTTCTTTCTCTCTCGCTCGCGTGTTGTGTTTCCTGTTTTTTCTCTCCCTCTCTCTGCGTTTTGCAAGCCACGGAAATGAATTGAAGTGAAAATCAAGACAGAAATTCATTTCCGTGGTCAAGGCTTCAAATTTTGGTCAACAGGAATTCGATTTCCGGAAAATAACGTTTTCCGTCACAGCCAAACGCTCCATTTTCCGAAAATTTATTTCCGGAATTCGTTTGAAGTCGAATCAAACGCAGCCTAAGATACAATTAAAATCTATAAACATGAAAAACCAAATGATGTAGACAGTGAATTACCATTTTTTTTTTCTTTTGAGGAAAAAGTGAATTTCCAATTAGATAAACCGTATAAAAACCAAAATCAATTCAAACTTAAACTATCTTTTCTTTTATAGCATATATTTGGTGCTCGTTTGGAGAGCACTAAAAGTTGCGGTGCGTTTTACCTTTCACGTTTTGCCTTTTTTTTTTTTATTCAGCCACAACATTTGACTCAGTCTTCCGTGAACAATGCATTCGTGCACTGTTCATGTACCCATAAATTTTACTTTTCAACAACTTTTTCATTAAAAATGGGTCCCGCGACAGTATTCACACATTTAAAAATTATTTTGTTACAGTGTTTTCAGTTTCAGTTTTCAGTTTTAGTAACAATAAGCTCAATCCAAACGGACCCTTGGTCTTCCTCGGTTACTCTTATTTCTTAGTAATTTCTGTACACAACAAAAAAAAACTCAATGGAAACAACAAAAACATCTAGATCTAGATCTCCAGCTACACCATTAAGAGTTCAAATTTACTTTCAATTTCCATTATTGAATCAGAAAAATTTTCAACTCCCACTCTCAAATAGCATCCCGATGCAATTCTTTATAGATTTTGCGTGCTATTCTTTAGGTAATTCCATACCTCTGTGGCACGGGTTTTCAATCCGTTCCGAAAGAAGATAAGCCAGACAACACCAAAAAGAAGTACGGCAATCAAAACAAAATACCATGGCACGTACATAGCTACCATTAGTATGAAACCCAACGCAGTACAAACAAATCCAATGTCTGCAAAAATCTTGGCAGCCTTTGAATCTTCAGGTTTATTTGAACTAAGCAATATGCTAGTCACGCCACAAAGGTAAGCCACCAACTGATCCATCAACGCAACAACCAGCAGAGCCTTAGAAGAGGAAGATGGAGTGGGTGTAGTATGGAAGCCCATGAGAGTGGCAGTTGTCTGGGCAGTGAGCATAAGGGACATCTTAGTTATCTTAGAACTTTTGAAAGCCTGATCCGTGTTCGTTCCTCTTCCTCCACATTCGGGGTCGGCCCCACCCCCGCCCCTGTCTCTGTCTCCGCCCTCGCTCCCGCCTCCACTTCCACTAGCTCCACTGCCATGTCCGCTTCCACTTGCCCCTCTGTCCCCACCCCCGCCCTCGCCTCCGCCTCCATCGTTACCCCCATACCTGCCTCTATTTTCGTCTCTTCCACTAGCTCCACTGCCGTGTCCGCTTCCACTTCCCCCGGCCTCATCAACCTTGCCACCTACACCATCATCATTGTGAACAGCCACTCGCTTTACTCCAAATCTAGCTACACTTCCCTCCTCCGCACCTTCAAAACGACTTGTAGCGTGGCTTTTCCATTTCCCTTTTGGGGGTGATACTTGTTTTCCTGATGACAACATTCTGGGCAAAAATATAACTATATCTCGAAACATTCTTCTTTTTATACGACCTCGAGGAGGTGGACATCGAAGGTCTCTGTCACAGACATGTACAGCTTGAGTTTCTGGTGACGATTTATGTTGTTGTTGAGTGTGAGGTTCTGGTGACGATTTTTGTTGTTGTTGGGTGTGCGCATCCAGTAAAATCATACATTCTTTTAGTGACAAAAATGCCCAGATGAGTAGTAGTGACAGGTTACTACTCACCTGAAAGAGCAAGAGAAAACGAACCAGCAAAGGTAGCTTCATGAAGGGCGCTAGCAAACAACCACACAGGTTGAGGGTCGTGATCGGAGCAATCAGTTTTGCTAGTTTTGCTACTTCACGGATATCTGCTTGACGATCACCAGAATCATGGAGCTTTGCCCATAACAGTACTAAAAGCCAAAAGACAAGGCCACATCCGAAAACGCACAGATAATACGAAAGTTGCACCGGTTGCCCCTCGATTGGATCTGATACATTTAAACTATAACCGGAAGTCATATGCCTATAGAAATAAGCAGAAATGACGCCGGCAGTGCCAATCTCTGCCAAAACCATGGTTGAGGAACGGGGTGGGCAAAGTAAATCTAGAAAAGTGGAAGTCTGAGTCTAATCGGACGTGCAAAGTGCAGAGATAACAAGTCTCTTTATAAAATATTTATTTATGGTTTTTAAGTAAGATAAGTTTATTCTTAATAAAACTTTTTCAAAAATAGATTTGTTAAGGTTGCCTTACCTTTTAAGTAACCTTCCTAAAATCTTTGTTGCCTCCATGTCCCACTTCCCATGCACCCACCTGGAAGCATATATCAAATATCAACCGACGCAATTCCTTTGAACGGTTGAAAATTTCAACCATTGATTAAAAAAGTTAAAAGAAAAAAAATGTGAAAAGAAGTGAAGTCTCCTTATAAAATATTTATTTATGGTTTTTCATTAAAAATAAAATTTTAAAATATATTTATGGTTTTTAAGTAACTTTCCTAGAAATTTCTGATGCCTACTTTTCCCATTTCCCATTTCCCATGAGAAATTATTGGTTCCTCCGGGAAGACCACTGATGTGGTCCTCCCTACTCCTGCCAACCAATTAAAAAGTGCCATGTGGCCATTTTTTTGATTTAGCTCCACATCAGCAGCAACCCATTTCCTTAACTCTTGTTAACAAAACCAAACCAAGGTTAAAACTAAAACAAACTTACCCATAACCGGAAACCCAAAATCAAACACGTCTGCCTCTTTCTTTCTCACTCCCTTTAGCTCTATTTCCCCAATATCTCTCTAGAGAAGAAATTCCCATCTCTTTTTGTATGAAATTGAAATTCAAAGCCGTGGCTACTACAATAGCGACAGTGATAGCAAAAGATAAAAATAGTGCGATGTCATTCGCGGAGGCAAGAAGGCTGATGAGATTGGTGAACGTGGAAGCATGCGAGAGCAAGGGCGTCGCTAGGTCCGCCACTTTTGCTCAGGTTCTCAACGAAGCCGGTGTCATTCTTCTCTTTTGCGACAAGGTCTACCTTCATCTCGATAAGGTCGAAATCTCTCTCAACCAGCATCTTTGCTGAGAAGCAAAGATAGGACCCAAAGCCCACAAGCTCCGATCGGTTTTGGTATCGGATTTGGTGGTCATGGGAATTTTGGGTTTTGGTTTTAAGACTTATGCTCATTTGATCTTAACAGGGATGTGGTTTATGAGATGAAGGCATACAATTTTTTTTTTTTTTTTTTAAATATATGGGAATTTGAATGTTGTTGTTGATGCTATGAAATTGATGTCCCAAAGTTTTGAAGAAAGATTGTATCAGTGGCTTTGAAGAATTGGTTCTGATGTGATACAAGGCCAAAATACTGAGGCACGTGCCAAGGCAATGGTGTGCATTAAGGTGTGTTAGGTGATGCACAACTGTGTGCATTGAGGTGTGCACTGGGGTGCGTGGGCTATTGTTGTATTGTGCATGGGTTGCTGCTATGTTGTACCAAAAAGTTGAGCAGTTGATTGGGATGGTCAGGGGTAGTTAGTTAGTTAGGCAATTAGAGCAGGGTTGTTAATCATTGGGTAATAAATTAGTTACTTACTGTTAATGCATTGATTAGTGAGATGTAATCATTGATTAGGGGATTAGTTAGTTAACATGGATTCTGTTATATAAATAAGCTGGATTGTATTGATGAGGGTCATAAGGAATAACACATTTGATTTCACTTGCTTCCTTTATTGCTCTGTTTTTGGTGTTTGGATCTCACTATAAATTTTGTTCATTTTGGCAATAAAATTTCTCAATTGTTGGGCAGCTTGTTGTTGAGTTTGAGCTTGTTCCCAATTATATGAACTGTTTTTGAATAGTGCCTCTCTCATTGAGTATCAGGGCAAATTATTGGTAATGTTGTTAAAAGGGCAATTTCTCATTAAGAAGTGTAAGTATTTTGCTTTGATGGATGAACTCTTCAAAAAAATAAGGTGTTGATTCATCTTTAAAAAGGGACATGGAAGAAAGAATTCTAAAACATCATTTCCCTCCCAAAACCAGGCCACATACAATATCTAATAAGAGGATCATAAGTATATTAAAATAACCACATCTATGAGCAAATATTTTTTTAAAAACAAATTGAACCGTGCCTTATCTCTCCCAAGTCCCAACATCCAATAAAAAAAGGCCACATAACCATCTTTTCTTACTCAGCTCCACATCAGCCTTACCCATTAAGTTAACTATAATTAAAAAATCAAATCAAGGTTAACTCTCAACTCTACTTACAGACTTACTCACTTACCCACAGCTGGAAACCCAAAATCAATTAGCCAAAATCAAACCGTGTTAACCCATTGTGTTAGCCACTTCTCACCCAATTTCTGAAACCCAAAATTTTATTTTACCCGCTTAATCCTCTTCCCTCTCCCTTCCCGCATCATTGGACGAGCCTTTCAAACAATCTTATGCTGGGCTTTCTTTCTTCTCCCTTGGATGAATAGTGAGTACGATTGACTGTAAGCTATGGCTGAAGTGGTTCCTGGAATCCACACACCACCATTGCAACTAACCAATATTGATCAAGGTATGTATGTTACAAAGACTCATTTCACTCTTCAATGTATCATTCTCTTAGCTTTGTTTTGTTTTTATGTAGTTTACAAATATGGTTTCTTCTACGTGTTTGATAAAAGCCCAAGATAAGAAATAATTAAAATAATGAAATTTTTATGTGTTGTTTTCTTTCTATCTAGTTTATAGATATTAAAAATTAAATTTTTATGAGCCTGTGGTGTGAATTGTTTAGGACCCATTCCATACCCCTGCCTACTTTTTGTTTTTGGGTTTATTAGATGCCACTCTGTTTCTTTGTTTTTGAAACAGAGCACAAGTTCTAAACGAACCTTAAGTCCAAAATGTAAAAATAGTTCAATTTTTTTTTTCTTACAGTTAATAGTTTATACGCACACCATTCTAACCATTCTTTTTTCTTTTTTTATTATCCTTTTGATTTGAGTTTCCTTAGAAATGTGTTTTGTGATGTTTTTAATTATAGATATTAAAGCCGATGAAGAACTACAAGATGTTGAAAATTTGCTTGGAATGGGGGTGCACAATGAGGAGGAAGCATATAAATTGTATAATGATTATGCTATACAAATTGGGTTTAGTGTTCGAAAAGAAAAACTCAGATGTGCAAAAAATGGTGTAAGACAGAGAGAGTATGTGTGTTCAAAAGAAGGATTTCCATGAGACGGTGACCATTTGGATGATAAGAAATTCAAAAGATTACAAACTAGGACTGGTTGTGAAGCTAGTATCCAGTTTACAGTGACAAATGGTGAGTGGAAGGTTACTCATTTCAATCCTAATCATAATCACAAGCATGCAAAGCTTGAAGAAAGACCGTTTTTAAGGTCGAATCGAAAAATAACTAATGCTCAGTTAGGTGTGATAAGAACTTTCAAAGAAGCGGGCATAAGAACAGTAAGTACATATTCCTATTTAGTTGAGGAAGCTGGGGGATTTGAAAATGTTGGGTTTATAAAACGAGATTGCTATAATGCGGTGAGCAAGCAGAAGTTAATTAATGTTGAGGTTGGAGATGCTCAAAGTTTAGTAAACCATTTTAAACAGAAGCAAGCAAAAGATCCTATGTTTTTTTATGCAATTCAAGTTGATCAAGAAAATCGAATGACAAATTTTTTTTGGAGAGATGGTAGATCAAGAATTGATTATAACTCTTTTGGAGATGTAATATGCGTTGACACTACATATTGAACTAACAAGTATAATATGATATGTGCCCCATTCGTAGGTTTCAACCATCATTGGAAGAATGTACTTTTTGGTTGTGCATTTCTATTGGATGAAACAATTGCTTCGTTTACTTGGTTGTTTGAAACATTCTTGGAATCAATGGGAACTCAAAAACCAAAGACAATTTTACTGACCAATGTCAAGCACTGAAGAATGCCATAAGAGTTGTGCTTCCTGATACTTGTCATCGCCTATGCTTATGGCATATCTCAAAAAATGCTGCAGAAAATTTACCAAGGCATTATGGGAATCCTGAATTTAAGAGTAGATTTAATAAGATTCTTTATAATTGTGAGATAGAAATAGAGTTTCAATCTTGTTGGGATGCCTTGCTTAGAGATTACAATTTAATGGGCAATAAGTGGCTTAGCACCTTATATGAAAATCGTGAAAAGTGGTGTTTAGCTTTTAGTAATAGGGCAAAATTTAGATACAGTACCTTAGATACAGTACCTTAGGTACCCCTTTTAAAATTAAAACACCTGTCCACTTACTTAACAGTAACACTGCCGTTTTCTTCCCGTTTATTTCTTTTCCTTCTTTTATTTTTCCCCTGTTCCAGAAGACATTCTGACTCTTGAACTCCTGCCAAACATCTTTGCTCCTACCATCCTCTCTTTTCCTCTCTATTCTTTTCTTTCTCTCTTTCTTTCCTTCTCTCTCACTCAGATTAGATGAAATAGATGAATCAAGCTCTTTGAATTCTCTATCTCGCTCTGTTTTCACAAATTGGTTGGCTGGCACTAGGAAATTCGTTGGTAAGTATTAGCTGAATCTCATTATAGGTTTTCAATTCTAGCTGTTGGGTTTGTGTTATTTTGAGGTTTTATAGAGTTTTTCTTTGTTGATTATGATCTGGGTATCAATTTTTGTTATTGGGTTTGTGTTATTATTGCTTTGGTTTGTTTTGATTTGGGTTTTCAATTCTAGCTGCTAGGTTTGTGTTATTTTGAGGTTTGGTAGAGTTTTCCTTTTGCTATTTCTGATGAAGGTTTCAATTTTGGTTAATGGGTTTGTCTTAGTATTGCTTTGGTTAATTTTAATTTGGGGTTTCAATTCTAGTTTCTGGGTTTGTGTTATTTTGAGGTTTGAAAGAGTTTTCCAATGGCTGAGTTCACCTTGATGAAGCTGAGTTTTTTTTTTTTTTTTTCAATGTATGATGTTTGTCTTTGGTGTCTGATTGATAGTTCAAATCAAAATTTTGAAATTGGAAAGGCAAAAGATTCTTAGAACAACAACCATACACTAATCTTAGAGAATTAAATACAAATATCTTGATTTGCATATTTTTGGAAGTTGCTGGGTTGATATTAGCAAAACATTGCAAAACATAAACATTGCTGGATTGATATACTATTGATTCTTTCTTCATGCATATACATTGCAAAACATTTTTTTTTACACTTCTTTCAACAATTCCATCATATATTGTAGTAATTTTGTATATTTTTAGTGAACTTAGTTCATCAAAAGCAATAAATTATGTTTGTAAATTTACAGGTTATGGAGAAAGATGGGAATAGCAACCTTGAAGAAGTTGTGTCTATTGATTCAGAGGAAGATACAACTCCAAAAATTGGAGAATATGCAGACACTAAAGAAGATATAACTCCAAAAATTGGAATGGAGTTTGATTCAGAGGATGAGGCATTTCTATATTACAATATATACGTTGGATATGTTGGATTCAGTATTCGTAGAGATTGGCTGAACAGAAGTAAGACAGATAAAACAACTATCATATCCCGCAAGTTTTGTTGCTTTAAAGCTGGTTACAAGAAGGAAGTTGCATATGATGGAAAGAAATCTAGAATGGAATTAAGATGTGGTTGTGAAGCCCAAATGGTTATCAGTCGTAAAAAAAATGGTAAATATCGTATTACCCTTTTTGAAGCAAAACACAATCATGAAGTTGTAACTCCACAGAGTAAACATAAATTACCATCACAAAGGAAGATATCAGCTGCCCAAGCAGCTGAAGTTGAATTAGCAAATCGCTCTGGGATTAGGCAAAATTAGTTTTTGAGTTCATGAGTAAACAAGCTGGAGATAGGGAAAATCTTGGTTTTACTCTTAAAGATATTAGTAATCATTTACAATTTAAACGGATGAGGGAAATGAAAGAGGGAGAAGCATTTACCCTTATTCATTATTTTGAGATGAGAAAGTCTGAAAATGCTTCATTTTTCTATGAGATACAGTTGGATGTTGATGATCAAATAACTAATATATTTTGGGCAGATCCTAAAATGGTTGTGGATTATGATTTATTTGGTGATGTATTTTGTTTTGATACTACGTATCGAACCAATAAAAATCGTCGTCCATTGGCACCTATAATTGGAGTGAATCATCATAGACAAACTGTGGTCTTTGGTGTTGCATTGTTGTATGATGAAACAGCTGAAACTTTTTCATGGTTATTTCGAACCCTCTTAAAAGTGATGTATGGAAAGAAGTCGATTACAATTTTTACTGATCAAGATCCAGCAATGGCTAAAGCAATTGCAGAAGAGTTACCAGAATCTCATCATCGTTTATGCCGATGGCATATATATCAAAATGCTCTCAAAAAACTCAACAGGTATTTTCAGAGTTCAAATTCATTTGCTGCAGAATTTAAAAGTTGTATGTGTAATCATGAGTATGAGGATGATTTTTTTCAAGCATGGGAATCAATGTTAGATAAACATGGTCTTCAAGAAAATAGCTGGCTGAAATTCATTTTTGAAGTTAGAGAAAAATGGGCGATGGTATATGGTAGAAATCATTTTTGCACAAATATGACGACCACACAATTGAGTGAAAGCTTCAATAGTCGCTTGAGACATTATCTAAAGTCAACTAATAATGTGCTGGAATTTTTTAGTCATTTTGAAAGGTTACTTGAAGACTTACGCCACAATGAGTTGGATTCCAATTATGACATGAGCCAACGTTTGCCAGTTTTGAGAGTGGAAGTGCTTTTGTTGAAGAACTCAAGGGATGTTTACACACCCAAAATCTTTAATTTCTTTCAAGAAGAGTATAAGAAGTCTTTGGACATGGTTGTTAATACATGCTATGATATTTCACCATTGTTTGAGTACAAGGTTTGCATGTATGGGTGTACTCGAGAACATAAGGTTATCTTCAATTCTACAGACCAAACAGTTGTTTGCAGCTGTAACAAATTTGAGTTTGCTGGGTTTTTATGTAGTCATGCATTAAAGGTGCTAGATATTCAAAATATAAAACTACTTCCTTCTCGATACATTTTGAAGCGGTGGACTAAGCAAGCGAGAGTTGGATGTGTACTAGATAGCTATGGTTGCATTGTGAAAGAAGATCCTAAGTTGGATATAACAAATCGGTACAAAGATTTGTGTCGTAATGCAGTTAACATTGCAAGTAAGGTTGCTAAAACTGAAGAAGCATCTGTGTTTTTAGCTAAGAAGATGGTTGGATTAAATCTTGATGTGGAAAGGATTTTGAAAAAAAAAACAGATTTACCTTCCAATGAAATTGGGATAGATCCTTCTCATAATGAACATGTAGATGTTGCATCTGTCATATTAGCTTATAAAGCAACTGGGATTAAGAAAAAGTTAGGCACATCTTGTGTTAAAGGTCGGCCTAAAAGTTTTATTGAAAAAGGATCAAGGAAAAGGAAACATGCTTGTGGAGAAACTCCTGTGACAAGTACTACTGTCAACATCCCAGCTTCTTTATCTGTTGACTATACACAAGTAACACAGGTAATTTTCTTGCATATATATTCTGTTTTAGACCTTTAAATGTTATTTTCATACTTGGAGGTGTCTTATATTTTGCTTTATTGAAGGAAAGAATATAAGTGGTGCTTATTTCTTTTGGAAGTAACTCTTATTTTGTTTCCACTTAGTGCTTATTCTATTTCAATTTTACTTGAAAATGGTAGGCATCAAGCATTGCGTCTGATTATTCTACAAGTGATGGTAGTGCTGGTATTCATTAGATTCCATGGATGTGTACTTAGTGTGGTGGTAGTATCTACAGCTTACCATTAACAAGGTATTTTGTGCATATATATATTTTTTAGTATAAATGAAAATTTCAAGAATTAGGCTATAGACTATCTATTGATGTGATTAATAAATCATGATTTTTTTTTTTTGGCAGACCATTGTGTTCTGTAGCATGGGCAAGGAGTTTAGCGTGCAAGAAGTTTAGTGTGGCTTTGGATGAATCAATAATTTTTTGGCAAGAGCAAGGAGTTTAGTGTGGCAGATCACTGTGTTTTGTAGCATGGACAAGGAGTTTTCTTGGCAGACCACTTTGTTCTTTAGCATGTGATCAATAATTTGTTTACTAATTGCTACAAGTGACATTACTTTGTTTTGTTGTCGCGTATCAGTTTATTTACCAATGCGTGTTTTGGGTACTTTTATTGTTATAACTTATCAAGTGTAACTTCTTTAATATTGGATACTTTTTATGGTCCAAATTCACTATTGGCCTTTTGATTAATTGAACTATTTTTGCGTTTATTTATTACAATCATCTCAAACTTGAACTGTTTTTGCCCACACTTCAAGCACTACCATATTTTTCTTCATACACATTGTCGGGTCCTGCTGCTGCATGCAGTGGGATATTGCTATTTTTTCCCTCTGCATTGGTTTCTCTGCACTGGGTAGCTGCTGGATTTCTGCACTGAATAGCTGCTGCTTGCAGTGTGTGGGCTGCTGTTTTGCTCAATGCAATTGCATCAATTTCACTCATTGATGCAATTGCCAAGTTTGCTTATGTATCTGGTGGTGAAAGTGGTAATAAATAAATGTGGTCATAATATTATAGATTGCATCATTCATTTCTTTTGAGCTGAATATTGCCAATTGTTGTATGTGAACAATTTTTTTGTGTGGATTATTTGATTAGTGTACTTGAATCTTAGGGTCTTCTTAGTTTTGACCCTTTTGGATGAGGGTTGTACTTATTGGATCATAAATGAATGTAGCCAATTGTTGTTCTAGTTATATGCTTTGCCTTCAAGATCATATCTCCACTTCATGCAAGACCCGCTTGGAAAAATAGTACCTACTTTGTACTTTGGATGTCAGAAACCCAGCTTGGAAGTGTGTTTATGAACTACATTAAAAAATGATATACTTCTCAGCTTAACAACATGTCCAGCCAATACTAAACTAACAATATCATTTCACACCACAGAAAATTATTCTCATATACACAAATATGCACTTCCACACAAATGCATTGCATATCTATACACATAGCTCTTAGTTCCCACTATTATCTTTAAGTGTGGGCAAATGAAGGCTAGCGGACACTTTTTATAAAGGATTGAGACAACCTGCAGTGAACATAGAGCCAAGACTCACAATAAATTCAAATGAAATGGCGTAAATGCCCCACTTATAACTCAAAAAAAAAAAAAAATGAACTTAGCAGCAGTAACCAACAATTGATTAAGCCAATGAATGACTGAACAAGATAAAAGTTCAAAAAATTAGCAACCCATTTCACAGAGGAAGCAAAGAAAAGTCAGTTCCATTCAGCATTGATGTCTAAACAAACAAACAAAAAAGACTAAGTAAACCCGAACACTTCCTTCATTAAAACCATAGACTTCATATAAACAGACCTAAACTTTTTTCAAAAAAACAAACACCACTTATTTTTATCCAATTTCTACAGACTCAAGCAACAGTCCTCTTGGCTCTCTTAGCAGCAGGAGACTTAATCAATTTGGGCTGTTTAGGCTAAGCAGGAGTCAATTTCTTCGTCTTCTTAGGCCCAACTTTCTTCGTGACCTTCTTCGTAGCCTTTTTAGTAGCATCAGGTTTCTTCACAGCCTTGGTTATTATAGTTGTAACCTTCTCCTCTTTAGCCATTTCAGATAGCTTATACGAAGCCTTGATTTTGATAAGCTTTCCTCTTACAGCAGAGTTCTTCAATTGGAGGCCCAAAATCTTCTTGCAATTCAGAGGAAGCACATCCTTGTTCTTCTCTTCCATGTACTTTGCTATAGCGTATGGACTCGACCCACTTCTTTCATTCAAAGCCAACAGAGCTTCCTTGATCATCTGCATAATCCCATAAAAAATTCAAAATCATCATGTTTTGTTAAAATGAAGTAAACAGTGTTTTATTAAATTGTGAACTCACAATACAAATATCACATGGCATATTGCAATAGAGAATTCACTAAAGTAAAAACAAAATTCACTTTATGTCTCAAGACGTAAAGTTACCAACCAATGCCGCACCACATTTAAAAATCAAGCTACAATGTTAATGACCAGTCACCATAGCAGTCTTAGAAGATATGGAAAATAAACCAAAAGAATTCACTAGCCATGCAATACATCTCGAGGTATTGCTAAAATATCAACCCAGCAACTTCCAAAATATGCAAATCAAGATATTTGTATTTAATTCTCTAAGATTAGTGTATGATTGCTGTTCTAAGAATCTTTTGCCTTTCCAATTTCAAATTTCTGATTTGAACTATCAATGAAACACCAAAGACAAACATCACACATTAAAAAAATAAATTAGAACTCAGCTTCATCAAGGTGAACTCAGCCATTGGAAACCTCTTCCAAACCTCAAAATAACAAAAACCCAACAACTAGAATTGAAACCCAAATTAAAATTAACCAAAGCAATACTAAGACAGACCCATTAACCAAAATTGAAATCTTCATCAGAAATAGCCAAAGAAAAACTCTTCTAAACCTCAAAATAACACAAACTTAGCAACTATAATTGAAAACCCAAATCAAAATTAACCAAAGCAATACTAAGACAGCCCCATTAACCAAAATTGAAACCTTTATTAGAAATAGCAAAAGTAAAACTCTACCAAACCTCAAAATAACACAAACCTAGCAGCTAGAATTGAAAACCCAAATCAAAACAAACCAAAGCAGTAATAACACAAACCCAATAACAAAAATTGATACCCAGATCATAATCAACAAAGAAAAACTCTATAAAACCTCAAAATAACACAAACCCAACAGCTAGAATCGAAAACCTATAATGAGATTTAGCTAATACTTACCAACGAATTTCCTAGTGCCAACCAACCAATTTGTGAAAACAGAGCGAGATAGAGAATTCAGAGAGCTTGATTCATCTATTTCATCTAATCTGAGTGAGAGAGAAGGAAAGAAAGAGAGAAAGAAAAGAACAGAGAGGAAAAGAGAGGATGGTAGGAGCAAATACTTACCAACGAATTTCCTAGTGCCAGCCAACCAATCTATAAAAACAGAGCAAGATAGAGAATTCAGAAAGCTAGATTCGTCCATTTCATCCAATTTAAGCAAGAGAGAAGGGATTAGAGAGAGGAAAGAGAAGAAAACAGTTTTGGGGTTTTCCCATGGGAAGGCTTAGTCTGGAACAGGGGAAAAATAAAAGAAGGAAAAGAAATAAACGGGAAGAAAACGGCAGTGTTACTGTTAAGTAAGTGGACAGGTGTTTTAATTATAAACGGGGTACCTAAGGTATTGTACCTAAGGTACTGTATCTAAGTTTTGCCCTTAGTAATAACATTTTCTCTTGCCGAATGAAAGCTTCATCTAGGAGCGAGAGTACAAATAATGTTTTTCAACATATGGCATGCAAAACAATGAGACTAACAGAATTTGTACATGAGTATGAGAAAGCTTCAAAAAATATGCGCACAGAAGAGTTAGAAGAAGATTTTCGTTGCAAACAAGGTACGTCTTTTCAAATAGTCCAAAATTGTGGACTTTTGCAACATGCATCATTTGTTTATACTCGTACAATGTTTAAAAGATTTGAGTTAGAAATTACTTCTACCTTGGGGGTCACACACCAAGATGTTAATTCTGATGGAGTGTCTTTCACCTACGAAGTCATTGAAGGAGGTGGTCGGAGGGTTCATGTTGTCCATTTTAACTCCTCAAATAATGAAATCACGTGCAGCTGTAAAATGTTTGAAACATTGGGGTTACTATGTCGACATGCTTTGCGAATACTTATTGTGAAAAATGTAACAGAGCTTCCTGTTTTGTATATTTTGAAACAATGGACAAAAAATGCAAAGAAAGATAATGTTGTATGTGATCACACAAAATTAGCAGATGCAAATGATGAGTTGTCAGTGACATCACGCTGTAATGAATTAATGTGCTCAGTTTATGAATTTTTCACAAGAAGTGCAACAACAACTCGGCATACTAAAATGTGCAAAAGAAAAATTAGAGAGATGATAGAATTTGTTGAGAAAGATATCGAGATGTTAAGTGTGGCAAGAGATGATGGTGAAAGAGAAAATAGTTTTGTGGATAATAACGTCTCTGGTGATGTTGAGAAGACTAATTGCTCACTTAATAATTTGCCCATATTAGATCCCCCATGTGTGCGACCAAAAGGAGTCACAAATGCGAGAATGAAAAGCAACATGGAGAAGCGTAAAAGGAAGGCATTAAAAGATATTACAAGATCAAGTAACTCTTTTTCTTTTTAAATTTTAAATGTTAGTTCAATGATTCAATTATTTATTTGTTGTGAATAATGCCCAATATTTCATCTCTTTTTTTAGAACAATTGCCCAAGAGAGGACTTCCAACAAAGTCTGCCTAAGAGAGGACTTCCAGCAAACTATGCCAACCGATACACCCATCTAATGTACCCATGGATGAGAACTACAATAATCAAGTATAATCTAAGCCCTTTGCATCCTCTTTTTTATTTATTTTTAAATGATCATACATTTTAATCTCTTATAGTATTTTATAGGTATTCCATTCTCTGGGCATGCCAATGACTAGTAGCTCAAACCATTTTCAACTATCAAATCAGGTACAAGTAAAAAATAAAATAAAATGATTTATGCACTAGTATTTCATTTTTATAAATATCTACAATTTGGTGTTGAGATAATTTGAATGTAGATTCCTTTTTCTTATTGGAGCGGTGCTTCTCCAAATGTTAGCTTAACAAGCATGCTTCAAAGTAACAATTGCTTAAATCATTTAAGTTAGGTAAATATACTTGCTATTTTTATTCCTCATTAGTTATGTTTATTTATTTGTATCAATAGTTATCACTTTGTTACCAATAACTGAAAATGTCTATATCTAATTTTGCAAAATTCTTTCTTAAATGGTTTTACACAACTAAATCCAGGACAAAAGTGATTTGACTTGAAAGATTTTTGATGAGTATTCAACTCAGAAGATTCTTGACAAGTATGCAACTAACAAGTATAGATTGATGATGAGAGAAGTGAAAGCTGTAGGAAATGTTATTTTTGTATATTGAAGGCAATGAAAATTGGCTGATTTTTAGGATATGTTAGAATACATTCCTTTTTGTATATTTTCTTTTGTTATGCCTTCTCATCCTCTAGAAAAAAATTGTATTATTCAACACTGTTCTTCATCCAATTGAATATAACTAATATAAATTAAAAGTATTTTCATTTCAGCAGTGATCAGCTTCTTCAGCATCATAATCTAAACTTGGCATTGTGTCTAACTTTATTGACCATTCTACACACACCTGGAAACCTGATTTAATCTGTTCCCTATACCCTCATACTATTAGTGCTAAAATTCTTAAAACCCCCATCTCCAAGGTAGGTGCTAGCCAAGACAAATTGTTGTGGAAACATTCCAAGTCTGGTAAGTACGAAGTGGAAAAAGCCTACACCAGCACTCTTAGTATGGAGGCTAGTCTAACTATTCAATCTTTGATTTGCAGGTATCAGGTGGCTTTCAACAACCAAAACACTTCTTAACACCAGCCTACAAGGCAGAAAAACACTTAACAAGGATTAGGTGATACCTAGCAGATGATCATTAAGATAGCAGGTGCAATGTTAAGAAGGAGTAAAAGGAAGTGGTCAACTTTGCAGATGATCATTAAGCTTGATGATAGTTAAGCTTGTTGCAGCCATGCCCTTAATGCTAGGAAAGAATCTTATTGCTCTTCACAACACCTAGCAGAAGATACAAGTAACAACTTTAAATCCTTTCCCTTAGCTTATTTATATTTTCCTTTCTTCACTATCTCTAAGATAAAATGAATTTCTTTCCTGTAGAGTCCCTGAGGAGTACCATGCTACTTTTGTGGAAACAGTGCCTTTCAAGTCAATTGCAATATTCACCATTTTCCAAAGAATTTATTTGCTTACATGCCTTTCAAGTCAATTGCAACCCAGCATTTGTATAACTTTTGTGTATATTTCCCTTTGAATGGTATCAAAAAAGATGAATCAACACCTTATTTTTTTGAAGAGTTCATCCATCAAAACAGCCACCCACAAGCTTGAAAACTACCTAAACACAAGTTCCCCCCCTTATTGTCCTGCATCAAACTAAAATTGAGATTTTGATACCCTAATCTCATCCTTAACAAGTTTCAAGTAGTTGTGGCTGTCAGCCATACCCCTCTTCAAGGAGAATTTATGTTTATTTTTTATTTCTCCCTTTTCAAGGAGAATTTATCTTAGTTTGCTAGTCGGTTCCTTCTCAAGGAAAAGAAAAAAAAAAAGGTTTGCTAGTTTATTCATGGTCAGGAATTTGATGGGAGTGAAATGGTGTTTTAGTAGGTGCCTTATGTGCATGGCAGATGGTATTTGTAAGATAGAGTCACTGCAACATGAAATAAAAGTTATGGAAAGTGATTTCTTGAACAGCCGCCATGGAAATTCCTATCCACTTATTATGACATTTTTAGTTTCGGAATGTTCCTATTGCGTAGATTTATCCATGTACTCTAAAAATGTGATATTGAGAAATTGGATGATTTCTTATTGGAGTGGACTTTACAAGTCTTTGATGCATGTAATGAATCTGGTGTGAAACTGTCATGTACTTATGTTTTTGCTTACATGCCTGTATGAGAGAGACTTTAATTTTAATTTGATATATTTGTATCTTCTATATTACTTGTAACTTCTATCTGTTACCCAGTGTTTTAATTGCATGCAAGTAGCATGTGATCTGTATGCCCTTTTTTTATTTCCAAGTTTATGCAGCTATGCAATTTCTATGAATGCACTAACGAAAAGAAATAGTACATTAATTATATTAGGGACGGCTGGATCTTGCTCACTGCTGGAAGAGATAAGGCACGGTTAAATTTGTTTTAAAAAAAATATTTGCTCATAGATGTGGTTATTTTAATATACTTATGATCCTCTTATTAGATATTGTATGGGGCCTAGTTTTGGGAGGGAAATGATGTTTTAGAATTCTTTCTTCCATATCCCTTTTTAAAGATGAATCAGTTCATATAATTGGGAATAAGCTCAAACTCAACAACAAGCTACCCAACAATTGAGAAATTTTATTGCCAAAATGAACAAAATTTACAGTGAGATCCAAACACCAAAAACAGAGCAATAAAGGAAGCAAGTGAAATCAAATGTGTTATTCCTTATGAGCCTCATCAATACAATCCAGCTTATTTATGTAACAGAATCCATGTTAACTAATTAACTAATCCCCTAATCAATGATTACATCTCACTAATCAATGCATTAACATTAAGTAACTAATTTACTACCCAATAATTAACAACCCTACTCTAACTGCCTAACTAACTAACTACCCCTAACCATCCCAACCAACTGCTCAACTTTTTGGTACAACACAGTAGCAGCCCACACACCTCACAGCAATAGCCCATGCACAATACAACAGTAGCCCGCGCATCCCAGTGCACACCTCAATGCACACAGCTGTGCATCACCCAACACACCTTAATGCACACCATTGCCTTAGCACATGCCTCAGTATTTTGGCCTTGTATCACATCAGAACCAATCCTTCAAAGCCACTGATACAATCTTTCTTCAAAATTTTGGGACATCAATTTCACAGCATCAACAACAACATTCAAATTCCCATCCAAAAAAAAAATCAGTATGCCTTCATCTCATAAACCACATCCCTGTTAAGATCGAATGGGCATGAGTCTTAAAACCAAAACCCAAAATTCCCATGACCACCAAATCTAATACCAAAACCGATTGGAGCTTGTGGGCTTTGGGTCCTAACTTTGCTTCTCGGCAAAGATGCTGGTTGAGAGAGATTTCGACCTTATCGGGATGAAGGTAGACCTTATCGCGAAAGAGAAGAATGATGCTGGCTTCATCGAGAACCTGAGTGAAAGCGGTGGATCTAGCGATGCCCATGCTCTCGCACGCTTCCACGTTCACCAATCTCATCAGCCTCCTCGCCTCCGTGAACGACATCGCACTATTTTTATCTTTTGCTGTTGCTATTGTAGTAGCCACGGCTTTGAATTTCAATTTCATACAGAAAGAGATGGGAATTTCTTCTCTAGAGAGATATTGGGGAAATAGAGCTAGAGCGAGTGAGAAAGAAAGAGGCAGATGTGTTTGATTTTGGGTTTTCGGTTGTGGGTAAGTTTGTTTTAGTTTTAACCTTGGTTTGGTTTTGTTAACAAGAGTTAAGGAAATGGGTTGCTGCTAATGTGGAGCTGAATCAGAAAAATGGCCACATGGCACTTTTTAATTGGTTGGCAGAAGCAAGGAGGACCACATCAATGGTCCTCCCAGAGGAACCAATAATTTCTCCCATTCCACCCACTTGGAAGCATATCTATCAAATATCAACCAATGCAATTCCTTTGAACGGTTGATATTGGTAATTGCAAAAAATAATTTTTAATTTCAACTATTGATTAAAAAATTTTAAAAAAAAAAAGTGAAAAGAATTTAAAGGTATAAATTTAAAAAGTGAAAAAATAAAATTTTTTATAAGAAATAATAGGGTATTGCACCGACCCTAATCCATATCAAATCACCTACTGCAATTATTATTTTATTTCCTTTGTCTCTGTGCTCTCGATTCTATATAGGTTCTCCTCTTATTCTCATCTTCTTTGACTTCTTTTTCTTTTGTGTTTTTTTTTTTTTTTTTTTTTCTTTCACAAGTCATACTGCTTGTCAGTAACCAAATGACTGACTTGTCGATCTGCCCAATCTCAATAAATGTAATTAATTTATAAATTTATATTAAACTCCAAACAAACAATACTTTTAATAAATCTCTTATAATTTCTAAATATCTGCAATTAAAAATAATTCCAAACACTATAAAATCTAAAGCAAAGTAAAAATAATTAAGATATTATAAGATTCCAATCATTACTAAAGTTGCCTAAAAAGTCCCAAACTCTATCATGCACCTTACAAAGCGCTTAAAAAGTACTATTGCCTAAGGGGGTGAGCCTCACATTTAGTAAGCAATTATACACAATACACAATGGAAGAAAATTAAGCAGATCATGAGTAGTTTGAATTCAAAAATCCACTCAATGATATCAAAAACAGTTTTCAAAAGTGTATAATGAACCACTTAATACATATGTAATTAAATCTCAAAATCATTAAAAAACTCATACAAATAATTTATCAAGTGTCACATACACACATATCCCATATTCTCACATACAAATCCTATGAGCGGATACTAGCATCTAACACTTGTTGACGAGGGTTCAACATTTAGTCTCACATACAACCCTGTGAGCGCAGTCTTACACATATATGCAATCAATTTTAAAAACATTTAATGGGTCACATATCATAAAAGAAAAGTTTATACACAAGTAGAATAATTTACTTAATTGTAACAATCATTCCAAATACAGAGGCATATTGAAGATTATAGTATCAAATTGAACATAAATCAGAGGATGCTTGACTCTCTTAGGAAATGAATAGGAATTGAGGAGTTTAAAATATTTTACAATTCTTGAGTAAGTCTGAAATCCTAATTTGTTAAAAGGAATGTTTTCAAATACCATTCGGAAAGTCGGAATATGAATTTGAAATCAGATGGTTTTAAACAAATTTAAAGAATAAGAACCATTTTAGAAAACTTATGTTGAAACTCAATTCTTTTCTAAAAATAATTTAGTTTAGAAATCATCTTTTAAATAAAATAAAGATGTTCAAAATGTTATCTAAAAGTCAAATTTTATCTTTCGATAAAATAAAAATGCTTTTGATAAACTTTAGAAACGTAAGTTTAAAAATATAACTATTAAAAACTTTGACTTCTAAGAAACTACTGAACAAAACTTGTGCTATTATGCATAATTACTTACCTCTCATACTAATATATTTGAACACAGCCAAATATTTTAGTCTTCCGTTAGTTCTTAACAAAATAATGCTTTAATCAGTAAGCATGAAATCTCATCATTAGAAACCTACTAACTAAAATCATTTTCTTTCCTACTAACTAACAAAACTAAGGTATGGAAACTACTTTTGTATAAACCATTGGATTAATTGATTCAATATTTCTTATTAAAGTCCCACCTGTTTGAGATATATTAGCCTAATGTAATAGGCTCAAGCTCATTCCTTCTAGTCTAGAGTTTAGCCTACTATATATAGCCATGTTATATTAATTGTAACACAGGATTTGCACTACACTCTAATATATTAAAGAAGTAGCCCTTTAGGGTTTCCTCTATGGACGTAAGCCATTAGGCTGAATCACGTAACTCTCGTGTTTTTGTGTTCTATGCTTTCCCTTCCGTATCTATACTAGTATATTCAACACGGTGTATCAATACTAATATTTAACATGGTATCAGAGCCAAACTTTGTTCTTGGCATCTAGCAAAGTCTGTCTCTAATCTCTCAATCAAGCTTGCTCTCTCAGCCTTCAAATTCATAGATTAGGCATTGTTTGCTTGCAATCTCAATCTTTGATTGAAGACTTTATATTAGGACCTCGCAAGCCTATCATAGCAGCCATCATCGCTATGTCATCGCCTCCATAGCGCCTTTGTGTCCCTGATCCTCTCAAGCAAGTTGTGCCTCTCCTTCTCAAATATGTGCAAATCCAAACCTTGTCTCACAAAACTGACCACATAGCAGTACTAAACAGACTCCGGCGACCAACACCCAAAAATAAGGTTGCCCATAGCCTCAACACGCACCACCTCCAGTTTGGCGATATTCTCACACGCTTTCTAGGTATCACATGCACTGTCACGTGCCATTTGGCTTCATGCCCCAACTACCTTCATTGACTTCAAAATGACATCATCATGCATGCTCACGTCAGCACACTGCACACGCCCTAAATTAGCCATGTAAATCCTTAGTCAGCATCACATCAGCATCTAATTGGTGCCTTTGACTACTCTAACCATTGACTTTGACCGAGTTTGATTGTTGACTTTTTTAATTGACTATGACCAAGCGTGAAAATTTTCAATAGGGACTATCTTGCTTAGTTTTTTGCATAGATTCCAATTTTGGGCTCTGTTTCTTTATTTGAAACTACTAAATCACCCAAATGGCCCATTTCTCATATATATTTTTAACCCACTTTCGCACAAAGACTCGCAAACCATGCTTCATGACAACGTTCTCTTCGCTGATCTTCTTTAGACCTTCAATGTAGCCATTCTTCAACCCTATTAGGCTTTCTTGGTCATTTATGTAGCCATTCTTCGGCATTTTTTAGATGTCTCCTTCATTGTGCATGGTTTTTTTTTTTTCCATAGTGCTCGATCCTTTTGGTTTTCAAGGCTTTCTTCAAGGCATTTTTCATGGTCATCTTCGTGGTTTCTTCAAAGCTATTCTTCAAGGCATTTTTTTTTTCAAGAGATCTTTTCAAGCTTATCCAACCTCAAGGTTTCATCGGGCTACTACATTGAGTTTGAGAGGGGGTGTAGAGATATGTTAGCCCAATGTAATAGGCTCAAGCCCAATCCTTCTAGTTTAGGGTTTAACCAACTATATATACCCATGTTATGTTCATTGTAACACAAGATTTGTACTACACTTTAATATATTAAAGATGCAGCCTTTTAGGGTTTCCTCCATAGATGTAGGCCGTTAGGTTGACCACGTAACCCTCGTGTTCTTGTTGTAGACACTTAATTTTGCACCCATAATTTAATCTTGGAAGATGACCAAATAAACATTCTAGGTACCCAAAACAGATGATTGCATTTCATTCATTAGTCATTCATCACATATCATGAGAATAATCTTGATGTTCTAATGATCACAATGATACGTTCTGTTTTTAAATCAAACGGTCAAATCGAAAGTATTATAAGATCAAGTTTTAACGATCTCCTTTCATTCATTTGGGTGGCACTAATCACATATGTTTGATTGAAATTGATTTTGATTGGTTAACAATTAAAATTAATTAAATGAATTTCTGTGATTGGTGGTTTATTTTTGTTAAAATAAGATTGTTTGCATGGGAATAAAAGAAATAAGCTAATAATGTTAAAATTAGACTGATAATAAAGGTTTTTAGGGTATTTATCTCTAAAATAATTATTTTAAAGATAAATTTTATCAGCTGAAGGGGATAGAATTTGAGGTAGACGGATCCATTCAAGAAAGCTAACCGAAAGCAACGATGCTAAGGAGAGGGACGGTCTAAATGTATTGACAAACAATGGGCGGAATAAAGATCGCGCCCCAGACGGAGAGGAAGAGAAGATGGATGGACTCTCCATGGTGGACGGATTCCAAGTAGACAGGCACAAGGTAGATAGGTAGCAAAGCCACATGGCATCCATGTGGCCTAAGTGGTCTCCAAGAAACTTCAAATGGAAATATCTTGTACCCTACGATTAACCCTAATCAACAAAATCTCTCTATATGGAAAGGATCCCGTAAAATACGTGTATTTATGAGAATCTTCCTTACAAAGAAACATATTCTTCACCAAGAAACAAAGGTCGGTTCTACACTATGAGAATCTTCCCAACAAGGAAACATATTCTTCACCAAGAAACAAATGTCGGTTATACACTACTATAAAAACCCAAAACCCTTAAAAATCAAGGTACAAATAATTTAGTCCAGCTCTGGTACTCTAGAGTTGTATCCTTCGAAGGCTATTTGGCCGGTACCACACCAGTATTCTTTGTGAGGTTTTCTTCTTCTTTGTTGTGTAGGTCTTGTCTAGGGCACGTGAGGACTGTGTGACTTACTAACGATTTTTTTGCATCATCATCAAGAATAGAAGTCCAAAACGCGTCTAAGTACAATCCCCAACTCGAAGTGCTGATCGGCAATTGGGAAATGCCAATCGGCACTTCAACAATGCTAATTGGCACAAACTACAAAATGGGTCCAGATACATTTTTTTCAGGTGAAATCTCATCAAAGAGAGGCTCGGTGAAGCTTGTTGGTAGCTAGGACTTGAAGGGTCTAAGTACAAAGGGTAGTTTAGGCTTGGTGGGTCTAAATTGTAATCCTTGTACTCCAGTTTATTCACTAGTGGATTGATTCAACTTAGAGGGTCACAGAGAGGTTTTTATATCGAGCATTTCATTTTTCCTCTTTGATGACACATCACGGTGTTTTCTTGTGTTTGCATCTTTCTTCCCTTCCTCCTTGTGTTTTATACTTAATTGTTAATTATGTATGTCCATGCACTAGGTAGTATTTCTGGTTAATTGTGCATTGATTACTCTTATTCCGCATCTAATTGAGTAGATTAAAAACAATTAAGTTGTAATTTTAAAATTAGGGGTCTTAATTAGCTCTAATAGTTTTACTATCAAGCTTTCATTTTGGAATCTATTGCCATTTCTTTATAACTATTCACATTTTTTTTCGTGCTTATAAAAGATAAAAGTATGTGATTTTCCCATATGGCTTTAGCAATGAAGAATTCATGTATCCTGTTCTAATCATGGTAATAAAATAATTAAATATCATAGAATAATGTAGATTTTAGGAGAAATGGAATCCCCTCAAATTTAATGACTAACCTCACCTGCAAACCAATATAGATCAATGTTCTGAATTTCGTTCTATTCCAGCTGGAATGGCTGGAAAATGCTCTTCTGGCATGCAATCTAGAACAAGAAGCCCTTGTTCCACCTTCAACTAAATCCTAGGTCATTCCGGTCAATTCAACCACATTCTCCCTCCACGTGGAGAAATTATTGCAATCTACAGAATTACACCTAGTGTGAGACACATTGTAGGACCCATGGATTGAAGAATCGTGCCTCTTTTCAAGTAAGGGAAATGTTAGTGTTACGTGTACAACATTTTTACAATAGATTATAAGTGAAATGTTGTTTGGCGTTCTTATTGGTGGAAAAAAGTCATTTTAATGGTAAGTTTAAATTAGAACCAATAATAACATGCCATATATGATTTATTGTGAAAATATTGTAGGCGTATTCCTTTTTGAATAGTTACAACAACAACAAACAAAAAAAAAAAAAAAAAAAAACCTTTTGAGAGAGAATTCACACTACATTTATGCGAAAAATAAAAAGCAAAAATTAAAAAGCCTGTTTTTATCTTATGAGATGTAAAAGTTATTTACCAAAAAATGTACGAGTTAATAATATAGAAAATAAAAAGTAAAAAAAAAAAAATTAGCCTATCATTTTTTGCTCCTTAGAGCATTCACATCAGTTCGTGTATGATAAAAAAAATTGTGTAAAATTTATACATATTTGCCTAAAAATGACTCACATCAGTCGTTGTACAATTGTGTAAATTTATAAGTTCAATACAGTAACCGTGTAATTTTCATTGACATTATTCATTTTGTATTAAGTTGTTTATTCTTTTTTTACATATCTCGAGATGAAAAAAGGAAAGAAAGGAAGGTAGTTATTGTATGCGAAGAAAGATAAACAATAAAAAAATCAAAAAAATTAATATTGTAATGAAATATAGTGTAAAATAGATAATATGATGTTGATGTTTTGAAATGTGAGTATATAAAATAGAAAAAATGACAAAATTTAGTTACAAAATTGGTTGTAACTTAACGCTACAATCTTATTCAATATCTTTTTATTGGAGGTGAATTTTGACAAATCCATTATTGGATTACATTTTCTTTTTATATTCTCCATACTTGCAAAATTTCTAGAAAATTAAAAATTAATAGCTATGTTATCAATAAATTGTTTAAATTGTAAGTTTTTGTAGTTTAAAATTATGTATAAAATATAAGCTTATAGATCATATGGTAAATAATATCTAATTGAAACAAAATTTGACATACGTATTAAGAGGGTAAAGAACATGCAATTCAATACTTAGATTTTCAAAATATGTAATAATGTTTATTTTATTAAATAAGGTTATAATTTTAGACTACAACTAATTTTGTACCTAAACTTTGTCATAAAAAAAATAGTCTCATTAAAATAGATTAAAAAAAAAATTGTACAAAAACCTATGTGAATGCTCTTACATGAGATAGTAATTGAATATGCACTAGATGCCAATTCCCTACAGGTCTCTCAAGCACTGCCGAATCCTCTTCCATGTGGGTCCAGCAGTAAAGAACCTATATTAGAACCCACCATGACTGAAATCTCAAATACCCAACACTAAACAGCCACCCTTAAGCAACACCCAGATCAACACAGTACCTCATGAAATCCAATCCAAGCCAAGCTGTCGGAGTCACCATCTTCGCCCTTGAGACCATCTCACACCGACCAATAGTCATGGAGGCTCAATGGGAACTAATAGATAAAAGTTTTTAAAGGATTTTTTTTGCAAACTATTTAGGAAACTAGTATATCAAGTCTTTTAGACTCGAGTTCAATGTAGGAACTCAAGCCTAAGAGACTCGAAAGAATCCACATGGAACTTGAGCCTTAGAGGCTCGAGTTCCATAAAGCAAATCCACAACCACACTCTGATACTATTTCCTCACATACTACAAGAAAAAAAAAGACTTAATACAACGAACAAAGTCGTTGCAATAACAATTAATGTCATTGTAATAGGTGTTATTGCAATGACAAAAAAGTCGATGCAAGCCGTTGTAATAAACTTTGAGGCAATAGGTTTATGCAGCACTAGATTTTCGTTGCAAAAAATTTCACATATTGCAATAATTTACTTTGAAAATCTTGTTGCAATAGGTTGATTTTTTTATTTTTTTTAAAAAATTACAAATTTAAAAAAAAAAATTAAAAATAAATAAATCATTTTTAAATAATAATTTTTTCATTAACCTATTTTGCAATTCAAAAATCATACCTAGGAACTATACTAACAAATTAAAGATACACATAAAATATGAAATTCAAAATACTTCATTTCAATACATATGTCAAAGAATACAAATATGTACACAACTTGTTTACATTCAAACACATTGTTTCTAAAAGTATGAAAAAATTAATACAACATGAAAGAAAAGTTTCTTCTTGAAGGTGTTATCCAAGCATGCTTCACGACCATTTCACTAACTTACCACCTATTTTTGGGGGAAAAAAAAGAAAAGAAAATAAGTGTAAAGTTAAAAAAACATCATATGTACAACATAATGACACCAATATACACAATCAGTGATTCTAAAAAAAAAAACACATACACAACAATACTACTTGAAGACTGTGCAATTAAACAAAGAAAAATCAAATTAAAATTTAAAGTGAACTAAAAGATTACCTAAAAGTTAGAGAGAATTTTTAAACTGAAAAAGAGTCTCTCTAAGGAGAATATGAATTAAGAGGGACTGAAATTTGAGAGAGAAAATTTAGAGTTAGTAGATATGAGAGTGAGATGGAAAATTGAGAGATAAGTTTTGTAGTTAGTAGATAAATTTGAATTTTGAGATACACTTAACAGAAAGAGGGAAAGTGAAATGAGAAAAAAAAAAAAGAAAAAAAAAAAAAGAAAAAGAAAAGAGAGAGAGAGAGATTGAGATGAGAAAAACATGGGGATAAATGTGGTAAGAGAAAGAGGGAAACTAAGATGAAAAAAAAGAGAAAAAAAAAAGAGGTAGGCATGAGATAGAGAGAGAGAGAGAATTTGAGATTTTAAATTAAAAAAAAAAAAAAAAAGCAAAAAAATAGGAGATAGAGGTGGGTGAGATAAAGAGGAAAACTAAGATGAAAAGAAGAAGAAGAGAGATAGGCGTGTGTGACAGGGTGTGAGTTAAATTTGAGATGAGAAAAATTAGGAAGATAGATGTGGTGAGAGAAAGTGGGAAATTGAGATGAGGAAAAAAAAAAAAAAAGACATGCGTGGATGAGAGAGAAATATTGAGATGAGAAAAAAAAAAAGGATAAACATGGGTGAGAGAGAGGAAATTAATGAAAAAAAAAAAAAAAACACCAATTTCCTAAATTTTCTTGCTACTCAATTACTCACCTCTATTACATCAACAAAATTTGATGTGAAATAAAGATTTAACCTATTACAACAATATAGTTCGATGTGAAATAAAAGATTATCTATTGCAACAACATATCTCAATGTAAAATAAGGGTTACCTATTACAACAACACATTTCGATATAACATAGTAATTATTGCTATAATCTCATTTTGATGTAATAAATTTAAGTTACTATTACAACAAAAAACAACATAGAGATGCAATAGTATATATATTACCTCCATTATTATTATTATTATTTTTTTGCAATAATACTTGTTGTATTATATCTTTTTTCTTGTAGTATCTTCCTCTTCCTCAACCAAACACAAGCTTCTTCTTCCTCAGTTCTTCCTCACCGAAAACCCACACACTTCAAGCTTCTTCCTCACCGAAATCCACACCCTCACCCAAAAACTCCGACCACCCTTCCTCACTGAAACCCCTTACCCATTAGTCCTAGCTTCTTCCTCATCGAGCCCTACACACTCAAACACAAACACTAAAACAGTCAAACACTCAAACCTGGAAACTTGCGGGTTTGTCGCCTGGGTCCATGGGTTTGTTGCTTGGGTTCGTGGGTTAGTGGGTTAGTGGTTAGGCTCATGAGTTCACCATTGGGTTCATGGGTTTGTTGCTTCATGTTTCTATTTATGATCTCTCTAGGTGTTCATGGTTTCCGTTTTGATCTCTTGCTTCGTGTGGTTTCTGTTTTAATCTCTTGCTTTGTGTAATTTCTGTTTTGATCTCTTGCTTCATGTGAGCGCGTGCTCAGAGGCTAATATTTCTTAAAAGAATTGTTATGTCCACAATATTTACTTTCACAACAAAATCATAAATAATAAGTTTACTAACTTTCCTATCATGCCTGTTGAGTATATTTATAAAAAAAATAAAAAAAAATGAAAATAAAAACCATAAATGCATTGCACCTAAAAGTCAGGTTTTTTTTTTTTTTTTTTTTTTTTAAGATTTGATTTAAATGATAAATTTAAGTTTGACAGCAAGTCAATTGAATTTGTATTGTATTAAAGCATTTGCATCCGGAGATGTTAAAAAACATCTATTTTACACCCTTAAAACTTATTTTACCTATTTTACCATCTTAATTTACAACTCACCTAACATCTCAATTTTTATTTTTACATACAACTCATTAAAATAATATATATTACACCATCAAATAATATAAACAACTCACTTCTCTCTCTTCCCACTCTTCTTTCATCAAATGCATACGGCCAGCAATCACCACCAAATCTAGCAATCCTACCACCGTTAGTAACCACCTACCACCTAAAACTCAACCCAACCACCAAAAGCCATCCATCACCACCACCATCGGACTGAGAAAACAAAAAACCACTAGAGAAACCCACCTCCTAAACCAACATAGCACCCACTAAAAAAATCACCACCAAAACCCACCACCGAAGCCAACCCAACCACCACCAAAACCAACCAAGCAAACATTGAAAAACCCACCACTGAAACCCATCACCAAAGCCAACCTAGTCACCACCAAAAGGACCCACCTCTAAAATCCAACCACCAATTCAACTTCAATACTGAAACTGAAACCTAGCCACCACCCAAACGACCACCACTGAAACCCACCACCAATCCCATCCCAACAACCACCAAAACAACCCACCACTTAAACCTAGCAACCAATGATTCAACCCAACCAAAAATAGCCGAGAAAGAGACAAAGAAGCGAGAGAAAAAGCGAATATAAAGAGAAGAGGGAGAGTCAAAGAAGAGAGGAGAGAGGGAGAGAGAGAGTGAGAATAATAAAATATTAGACTTTAAGCTTACATCTGTGAATAGTGAATTGTATATGTAGACACTTATTGTAACTAGATGGTATAATTTTTTACATATAACAACCCAGATGAAGCATGTTTTTAGTGGTTTGAGTTATAAAATAGCAATTTGTTGGGTTTTACACCCCCTAATGCTAACGCTTTTAGGAGAATGGTTTTTAGCTTGATTTTATTTTATATATTGAAAAGAATATTCCAACATTAATTGTGAAACATTCACTTGTTGCTGGAATCCAAACTTTTATAACCTTTTTTATTTATTTATTTAAAAGGTAGAAGTTTTTTATAACTTTGTTTACAGGTAAATCTGGGAACTTCCATCTTTAAATGATGTATTTCTTTAAAAAGTTGGGTTTTTAAAAAATAACCAACAATTTGGGATTGAAGAAATACTGTTTAATCTCTTTTTGCCATCTCGAATTTTTTTCTTTCATGACCCAAGGTTAAAGATTATTTTGACACCAGGACAAAAGGTTGGGAACTATTTTGAATATGGGTCGTAGGTTGAGGATCAAAGTTTAAACCATAGATTAATAAACACAAAACGAAAATTTTACCTACCAATTTGTTATATATAATATATTAAACTGAAGCATAATTAGAATTTAAATTGTAATCTAACTTAGTTTCTAACTGTAGTCTAATTTTACTCCAAGTATTTATTTTAAATTTTTTTTTTCAAATTTTGGTACTGAGTAACCCATTTCTAGTAGTCAATGCAAATGGCTTTCTAATTGTAGTCTAATTTTACTTCAAGTATCTATTTAAATTTAAATTTTGATCCCTTTGAATCTGTTCTTGATCCAATGTGGAGACTAAGAAATATAGACCTACTTCTGTATTTCAGAATAATCTCATTTTTCAATTATTCAACCATTTCATTTTATCAAGTTCAATGTTAGTCAAATTAGTCAACATTTATATGTTTCAATGCAACAACAAAATATTATTTGTAACAGATGGTTTTGTTTTATTTTTTGATAACAACAATTGGTTTAGTTGGTTGCTTAATTGGTCACATTTTACTCATGAGATGGGTTGGATTGGTATTAGTTAGCAAAATAATTGTATTAGTTAGCAAAATAATTCTATTAGATTTAATGTACTTATTAGATCTAATAAGTGCCTTGTGTAATTGAGAAATTTGAGACATGTCCCTTGGTAGGAAGAACACGAAGCTCAGAATTATGGATATATTTAATACTTCCAAAATATAAGAGGAAATTGGTCTATGGTCTCTTAGTAACAAAGAAATAGGAATATCTATCCCTACATCGTGAAATATATATATATATATATATATATTAGTACAAATTTTGCTTGTGCTTATGGTTGTGTGCAAGAGCAATTACCCATCGAAAAATAGCCTCTTTTTAGAACTGGACTGGACACTTTAAGAGTTGAGTTTCACTCCACCTTTAGTGGATTTGACATGAAACTTACCTTTGGGGAGTCATGTTCTAATTGAAACTCGACTCTTGACTCTTGAGAATCGAGTTCTATATAAAGGCTCTTTGTAGATTTAAGTTTGATATAGTGCTATTGGTCAAACAAAAACGTCACGATCGTTGTTTAAATGATTTGGAAAAAAAATTAATTATACTAAAAAAAATTGTTTTTTCGATGTTTGTAGATAATCCTGATGTAGTTTCTAGTTTGCAAATTTTGATTTTTCTCATACGTTTTCTTCGATCACACTTTGAGCTTCTCTTCAGTCAATTACATTTTACCAAAGAAACAAAAAAACAATCCTCTAAAGTAACTCCACACTTACCTCTCTTTTCTTCGCTCAAAGAATATGAATATCTTCCTATCAAAAAAAAGAAAAAGAAAAAGAATATGTATATCTCAATTAAATAGTAGGAACATAAAAGATTACATCTAAGAGTCCACACAGGGCACAAAAGCACTATTGAAGATTGAGCAAATTACGCTCAAGAGCCCGAGGCAAAACGGTGAGACTCCCAGCAAAATGAAAAACCCCATTAGGCCAATAAATAATTTACTCTAAAAGACAACCTTGGGATCCAATTGAACTCACAGGAAACATTTGGGTTGGCTTTTAATAACCATTGAACATCATCCCCAATCTCTGGAAGTAAGAATCTCTACTGCTAAGAAAAACACATGGCATGTAATTTAACTGGTTGGCATCTCTTAGTATTTTTAACAAAGACATCAAAGGTCTAAATCCCACTACCCCTTGTAACTCTTGAATTAAGGTTCTGATCTCCATTTCCCTTCAATGTGCGTTCTATCGCAAGACGAATTGTAAAAACCAAGAAAGTGGACACACAAGTTTTGTACAAAAAAATCTAGTACCACAAACTTAGCCACAACTCTTCTACTTGGTTGACCATGAGTGATGAAAAAAGAGTGGTGAGGCCATATAAAAATGATATACAACTAATTACAATCAGCCACGTAGGAAATTTATGGCAAAAGTTGTGGCTAAGTTTATGGTACTAGAACAACTGATTTTTGTGCTATAACTTTAATATAGTCAATTGTGAGTGCTAGAGAAAAAGTTATATGTTTATGTGAAAGTAATAATTCACTATTCACAATCGATCAATTCATCAAATTGTGACAAAAGTTACAGTGAAGTGTGTGGTCTAACAAAACTAACAAAAAGTCTCAGCAACTTCTACGGAATTGGCAGCCATATGCTGGACCCAAGCTGTCAAGACTTCATCTCTCTCATCCTCGCGATAACAAATACACAAGTTCTACCATCTTGCCGTGTTGCATCAACGCTTGGTTTCGACCAAGAGTTGGGAGACTTCAGGATGTTCTTTGAGGACTCGCAACCCTTGTTCTATCACATGAAGGAAGAGAAAAGTTGCTGGCTTGAATCATCTCTGGGACTATTTGAGCTGCATCAAAACTAAAAACAATACTGTATTAGATTGTAGTCATTTTCCCTCTACCTATGTGGCTCAACTCCCATTGTTGAGAAGCCAACCGGGACAATGTGGCACAAAAATCCCTCCAAAATCTAATTACCATCCAATGAACACTAATTTTACAAATAGGACACAATTATTACGGAAATGTAAACTCGAATGCCGGTAATTGCATTTCCACATTTATTTCTAGCTCTAGAGAAATAGAGCCAGATCTTAGTATTGGAAGTCCACATCTTCAATCCGGTGATAAAATTTCCTCAATTTTTCAATGCTTATGGGAATTTTGAAGAAAAAGATGACTACAAAACCCTGCCTCACATAATTTTTGTCCCTAAAAACTGCTACTACATTTGTGATACAGTCTAAAGTCTAAACATATGCACAATTTCAGCTTGTTTAAAGGCAAGTCACATACCATATATTAGAAAAAATAATGTTAAAGGTACGTATATCATTTTCATCCCATCTATATTTCTCCATAAAATGAATCTTACAACAGTTTCCATAGTCCATACAGCTCTCTCTCTCTCTCCCAAAAATTAAAATAAATAAATAAAAGGGAAAAAGAGAAGAAATAAATCTTACAACAGTATCCATCCAACTCTCTAAAAAATAATTTAAAATAGAGGATATTACAAAGATTGATCCTATACTTAAGCCTGTGAATCAAATGCTGTCTCTCAACCTGCGACCACAAAATTTCCAAGGCTGGAAGTTTTAAAAGCCCACTTAATAATCACCCCAGATTTCCAAGGCTGGAATTTTTTTTTTTTTTTTTTTTAATTTGGAAAAAATTAAAAAGCAACTAACTACTCAAAAATAGAAACTAACTTTTTTTGAAATTTTTTTATATTTCCCATAAATGTAGTACTAAAAATTTTCTAAGATAGTATAACAACAGTTGTCTAAAGACACCGGTTAATAGAATAATTTGTATCTTCATATTCTATCTTGTGATTTAAAAAATGAAAACATTACTAAGCCCAGGAAACTTAAAAGGCTCTCAAATTAGTACCCATAGTCAACAAAAGGCCCAAAAACTCTCAAATGCCAGTAATTTTATTTTAAAATAATGGGCCCAAACCAACCCAGCAAACCCAATTCACTATAAGATTAGTTTTTTCTAAACATGCAACCCAACCCAATATCCCATTAGGTGGGCGGTTTCACCATACCGTCAGTCAATTCCAGGTTCAGTGGCAGGTGAATTCGGCTTATCTCAAGTATTTTTTTTTTTTTGGATAACCGAGTATTTTTTTAATTAGACATTTCTTTTTGTTTTAAGTATACAATGACAAGTAGTAATGGGTTTTAATCTCCCATTTTAATTAGTTAGTAAGTGATATAGAAGAGATTCCAATTAAAAAAATATTAAAGATAAGCCAAACCCGCAAATTAATATGAGAGCACCCCAAATTCACCCATGTACACTCACTCAAAACTATCAATTCAGTGTATATTCATTATAGTTGTCAAAATTCCAATCTGGATTCTACAATCCTACAATTTTACGATCCCACATGCCTAAAATGATTCGGATCTTTCAAGGATCTTTGCGATCATTCAAGATTAGTAGAATTGTACGATTCTAACAATCCCAAACAACCTTGGTTTCTTGTAATCTTCTTTAACTTGACAAAAGGTTTAGTTGGAGCCAAATGAAAAATAAAATCCTAATAGACCAAGTTTTTCAATCTAATGCAGAGAAAGTGTCAGTTGGACCCAAATAAAAAATATCTCAATAGAGTGTCACGTTTTGAGGTTTTTAGCCTCTTTAAATGATGCTTACAAATGGATGTAGTAATGTATGGTAATTATATCAATAAATGTATAATTTATGTGATTATTTAACATATCAATGTGTATTTTTTTCTCAAATAATGTAGGATCTTACAATCAACGATCCCACCTACCTCTCACGATTCTACGTAGAACCCCAATTTTGACGACCTTGATATTCATGTGTGTGTGGTGTGTGCACACACGTGTCTTGGATGAGGCAAAAAAACAAAGATGCATATATAAATAATGCCCAAATGGGATATTCATCAATCAAAAAATCATGTAATCAAGGTGATATGACCAGGGAGTACTTTAGATTTGAACTTTATATCAGACATCGTCTTTTATAGAAAAGGTAACCATACCACTATGATTATTTCCAAATAAGATCCTACCATCTATGAACCTAAAAATTGTGTTATTTTATATGTCCCTAACATTACTCCACTGAAAATAATAGCACCAAACCACTTGTTGGATACAAAAATCTGAAAACATGCAAAGACAATTCAATAAAAAGTTGAGCTGGCACTGGTCAAAGATCAGCAAAGAAGAAAGAGAACTTAAAACAAACTAAATTGAGACTCATTATGTGTCATATAAGCAAATTGGATTACTCAAGATTAGTGCACTGTTTTAATTATGTGAGTTTGGGAGCATATAAAGAAAAGGCCGCCTTATTTTGCATCATATGTTCTTAATGAGTATTTAAGGGGCACTAAGTGGTTAGAAACAATTCCAGCTGATAGAATTGGACAACAAAGAGAACAAACATGAATCACAGAAGGTTAAAATTTATAGAGATGCGATTGATGGCAAGTTGCTAGTGACACTGTTCATTAATTCCAGTAATCTTAGAGAGGAGATTTATGTACTCTCCGATTATGAATTCATTGTACATCAGAAAGAATATATACAGACAACAGAATATATTCGTGTGTTTGTGTTGCATAGAAAATTAGAAACTAATAAAATCAGTGTAAGAAGAAAGGCAGAAAGCACAAGATTTGGGGACAAAAAAGGCTTTCCTTGACAGCAGAAGCTGTTACAATGAATCAATGGCCTTAAAAAAAGTAAAAATGATCCTAAAAATGAAGAACAATTCAAAAACTACTGGTAAAAATCCACCTCTGCCATCTTCTGCTACAAAACTATTCAAATACTACCAACGAGATGATACTTTGTCTCTCTCTTTTGTTTTCCCAGCATCGCCACAAACACAGCAAATCTAGAATTTTTTTTTCGCAATTTGTTGAGTTAGCAAAATATAATCGATGTCAACATCATTTTCACTTTATGGTACACCAATTACAGACTGCTACCTCGGCAAATGTAAATTTTGTTGTCAAATTCTTTGTGTACTTAAGACTTTCTCTTGTTTTCTTGGAGAAATTATCTTAGATGCTCTCCTCTTCAGATAATCACCCGCACCTCTTGAGACCACCCAACCTAATAGAAAGTTTATAAATACAAAAAATTTAAGTTTATTACAAAAAATTTTACCAAACTTTTCGCACTTGTTAACATAGCAAATTGTTAATAGATAAGTAAAAAAATGACGTCAACAGTAAGTCCAAATAAAAATTAATAAAAGCTTTCCAACTTAACTATTATAAAAAATATAAAAACAAAAAACCCTTAAGTAATTTTGTGGTAAAAAAACCACCTAAACAGTGCATTTCAATGGAACATAATTCTGAACACCATCCAAACTTGAATCAATTATGAACCATGCAGGTTCAAGGGCTATTCAAAATGACTAAAAAAACCCACCCCAAGTCGAGGTTGATCAATTTTGACGTTCTAAATTAAAAAATTCAGGTTGGTGAAGTGTTAGATGTGAGAAAATCTCACCTGAAAATAATACCTAATCCAACCCTTTTTTATTACACGTGGCACCTTTTTACACCAAAGTGCTTTCTATTGACCACTGAAATCACCTTATTCCACTTTATCCGATGGATTTTGTCCCTTTCAATTTGTGTATGTTTGAGACGATTGATGGTTGTTTGAGATGATTGATGGTTTTTTTTAACCATAGATGGTTGATTGCAATGTTTGATGATCATGGATTTAGATCTTGGTTTTATAAGGTTTGTTTTATTGTTTTTATTTGTATTTTCATATTTTTCTGATGTGCTTTAAAAAAATGAAAACATTACTAATCCAAAAAGAAACTTAAAAAGCTCTCAAATAGGGCCCATAGCTGAAACAAAAGGAAGGCCCAAAAACACTCAAATGTCAAGTCATTTTGTTTAAAATATGAGCCCAAGACCAACCCAGTAAAGCCCAATTCACTATCAAGATGGGTTTTTTCAAACATGCAACCCAACCCAATTACTTGGGTGGATCTTTGTGAAACCATTCATGCATAATTTTGTATTTCGGCCCTCAGCAACTTAAAGCATAAGCTGTCTCTCTTGGAAGCAATCATCCAAGCAAGCTTGGCTAACAGAGTGTTATTGAAACCTTCAGCTTTTCTAGAGCCTATACCTCCTGTGCATTTGGGATGACACAGTTTTTCCCATAATCTCTATTCTCTAGGTAAGAAATCTGCCTTCTGTTTCCTTAGACTTCAACCAGAATCTTCTAGACAGAGCATCAAGCTTGTCACAAAAACTTTGTTTAACATGCTAAAAGAATACATGATATAATTTGGAATAGCTTGAGCTACTGATTTAATAAGGGTGCTTCTACTAGCCTAGGACAGACATTTGCTTCTCCAACCCATGAGCTTTTCCCCAAGCTTTTCTTGGCTGGCCCAATAGACAAAAAATTTGGTTTTATATGCCAGCCCAACATTTCCTAATCCACTAGTTTTTCCCACTAATTAAGAAGCTATAATTTATTTTTTTTTTTTGAATTAAGGACTCGTAATTGGGTTATATGCTTAAGCAGAAACATGAAAGAAAGAGGACATTTTCACTTTGCTTAATCTATTCATGAGTTATTATGTAGAGTATAAATCAAATTGAAGTAGGCCTCAATACATATTTTGAAGGGAGGCTTCACTAAATTTGAATCTCAAAAAATGAAAAATTCGGCCTGTGGGCTTTGGCTGGCCCAATAGAAAACTTGCAGAAATTCTTTGCCTTCCACAATATTAGCCTAATACTATTCTCTCTCTTTTGTACTTGGACTTGGCATCATACGTGTAACAAAGTTTGTAAATTACATTCCATAACCCAATTGACTAATAAAATTAATAAACTAAAATTTTATGCTCATGTTACTTGCATAAGTTAAATTACAAAGTTTGTTACAATTGGGGTCACAATTGTGAATTTTTTACTAGAATGGTTAAGTTTACAAATACCCCAATTTTAAAGTGATTTTCTACCTTGGGGTACGGTACCTTTTTTTTTTTTTTGAGAAGACACAGTACCCCAAAATTAAAGTGAACTTCTACCAACAATCATTTATTATTATTATTAGTTAGGTGGCTTGAGAGAGCATTATAAAATTGAATTCACTTTCAGATAATTATTTTTCTCAAAGTAATAAAGCAAAGAAGAAAGAGAAGAATGGTAGATATCAATTAAAATAAACTAGCAACCCTTCTCATTACTAGTAGAAAATGGAAATTTACACTTATAATAATCTCCAATACGGTTCAAACATAACAACCACAGGACAACATTTTTAGTCAGCAGAAGCTGTTACAATGACCTTCGAACAAAAAAAGCAAAAATTGATCCTAAAGATATAACTATTTCAAATACTACTGGTACTGGCGGGTGGTAAAAGACCACCTCTGCCATCTTCTGCTACATATAACAGAAGCAAAAAAAAAAGACCCCAAGAACAAAAAGGGTCCCCCATGGGTACCCTTAAGAACAATTTCGTCCAATTAAAATGATGAAAAGCCATTTAAAATTAGCCCTTCACATTTCTGACCCAAAGAGAGGCCAATATATGCTGACCCCACAAATTTAGTATACTAAATCTAATATCCTAGTATACTAATTTGGTAGTACTTAGTAAAATATTATATAATCATAAATATAATCCTTAGCAAACTATTAGGCTAAAACTTAAGAGGAAAGACACAAACGGGTTTGCTGTGTCTAGAATTGTGCACCACTGTAGGTCTGCCCAAAGGACCAACCACCTGGAGCAACATTGTTAGAGACCACAGTACGGCCATCACTGGTGGTGACCTTGAATGAGAGGGCTTGGCCATTGAGGTAAGTGTTGCTCTGCCAGTTCTGACCCCAGTTCCTTGACATTGCTTGCCAACCAGTTCTGGACCCTTTGATGGAAACAGCATGGACATCACCAGCACCACCAACGTTTGTGACTAGGACAAGGTTGAAGTAAGAGTGGCCATTGATGGTGAACCTTATGCCTCCCTTTCTACTACAGGGTACCCTACAAAAATAAAAACCCAACCAGAAAAAATGTTGTTAGGTAACATTTTACAGAATTACAGTACCTACATAAATGATAAAATGAAAGCACAAGAGGCCAAAACTCAAAAAGTCAAAAAATAAAAAAAATAAATCTTGTTGCTTTGAGTTCTATACTTATATCTTCAATTAAAAAAAAAATAGTTTGTTGCTTTGGAAATTAGAAAATTACCAAAACCCCTAGGGCCATCAAGGTGCCCAAAATTGAACTTTTACTTGTGTCAAGGGGGGTAAAAACAACTTTTACTGCCTCAAAAAATCAAGGAAAATGCTGCTACACTTTCTTTTCTGAGTCTTATTCCAAAAAACAAAGCAAAACAAAAAACACTACAGTATTTTCTGAGTTTAAATTATGAAGGGCGCAAAACCCTTTCAAAATCAAACAAAGGCAGAACCTTGACCATAAAACAAGGAATAACTATGAGGTGTGAAAGTCATTTTCAATTGAAAACCCCAGAGAGACAGAGATCTGCCATTTCCTTAGAAAAAGGTAAAGTTTTTAAGCTTAAAATCATCATAAAAGCCTTACCTTTTGTAAGCCACAGGCACTATTCCAGCTTTGTATTGGGCAATGTGCTGGAAGACAGGCTGAGAGAGATCAAAGTGGTGCTGGGGAGGGTTGCACCAACCCCCATTGTTGTTAGGAAGAGCATTGTTTGGTGGGCAGAAGTTGGTGGCTGTAACCATAATGGAGCCAGGCAAACACCACCTGGGGTCACTCACACACTTGATCTCATAGCAAGACCCACAGCTCAACCCATTGTTGAACAGAGCTGTGCTCAAAGCTGCAGTGTTTGTCCCATACCCTTGGCTATACAAGTTCCCATAGCCACAAGCTCCACCTGCAGAAATTTCACCAACAAATGCATCAGCAAAACTTGGCCTCACAAATTTTTAAGTACTAAAAGAAATGAACTTTATTGGTTACATAATGCATACCCATTGTCCCAGAAGCATCACCACCTCCATAGAAGGTAGCATGAGCATTAGTCCAACCTCCACCACTATACCCATGAACAGATGAGACCATTGCTAGAAAACCCACCAAGAAAAACCCGGTGAAAGCCATTTTCCTACAAACAAAGTAATAATAAGTGAACCATTTAGTACTAACTTTCTTTGTAACAACCATATTAAAAAAAAACTGCAACATTGCTTTTGTTTGTTGTTTTAGCTCAAGTGAGCCTTTTAGTTAGAAATGAAATGGACTAAAGAGAGTCAAGATGATTACATTAAAAATTGAATCTTTGAGAGGAAAGACAAGCGAGAGAGGAAATGCTAGGCAGTTGAGTGAAGGAAATTAGACATGGGTAGCAGCCATTATATAGAACTTTGGGATGGAGGTAGGTAGGGACCATTTTTGCCACTGTCACAACTAACTCCAACTTTTAAGAGTGTTGGAACAAAAAACCGCTTCATATTAAAGCATTTGCACAAAAAAGAATTTAAGAAATTTGTCACTTTTAACATAATAATCTTTTTCCATTTTTTTTTCAAAATGCGATTATTTATTTTATATTATTTTATAAAGATATTAAAGGCCTTAGCTTATTTTGAGCAACTTTTTGAGTATTTCAAACACACTTATATATATTTTGTTTATTTTACATTATTTTATTAAAATATTAAGGGCTTATTTGGTAGCCTATTTTGAGTAACTTTTTGAGCATTTTAAACACACTTACACATTTTTTCAATTTTTCACACATTTTTTTCATCCACATGTATATCAAAAACACTCAAATAATATTACTTAAACTCCTTTACCAAACACCACCTAATTTTCTTAAATTTTTTTAATTGTTTTTTTCTCCACAAATAATAATTATCATCTTCATTCAGTCAAAAAATAATTATCATCTTCATAAATAACTAATTGTAAAATGAATAAGGTCAGTGTAAATTTATACAATTATCATAGGCTTCAAAGAGAATTTACATTGGACTTATAGATCGTTTGGTAAGAAGGACTATTGACAACTGGACTCGAATCTAGACATTTTAGACAAAACGTTCGAGCCATACCAACTGAATCAATTCCAATCGACCATTCTTCTCCTTTTTTTTCTTTTTTTCCTATTATACACAAACAAACAAAGAGATGTTGTGAATACTCTTAAGTCTTAAGCTATTATCCGTTTTGTAATAGTGAAATTTTCAAGTGACTTTTGGGTTTTGTTGGGGGGTTGCACTTGAAAGGCAGTTTTTCTGGCTCGAAAACGCGTGGATTTGTAGCTTTCACTGTGGGAATTTTTTTTTTTTTTTTTTAAATCCAAAAAATCCAAGTGGGGTATAGTGGTTTTTGGCTATGATGGCTAATATACTTCCATACGCACATGCAAGCATCCCCCATTTGCCGCAAATACCCTTTTCCCTCTCTTGTAGTTTTGTTCTATCTCCCCTTTAACTTTTTTTTCTTTTTCATTATTTTATTTAAAGAATTTTGAAGACTCTTTAAAGGGCTTAGAATGGCTTGAATCGAATGTTAGATATTGACGGTTCTTAAATTGACTACGTGTCGGTCGAGTATCGTGTCTAATGTAATAAAATAAGTACATAAAATGCATCGATTTGTTATCATGTCCAGTGTACAGGGATACTGAATGAAACTCTTTTTAGTTTCTAGTGTTATTCTTCGAAATTTTGAAATGAGTTTGAGTTTTTTTTTTTTTTTTTTTTTTTCTCTATCAATCCTTTTATATAATTGAGCTTCTGAAACATAATTATTTTCTGCATAATTGTTTAGCATTTGAATAAGCTATAAATATTTGACTATAGAGGCACAATATTTCCACATTATAGTACCTTGTGTGATAAATGAGAAAATGATACAGCCGTCTGATAGGACTTTGGGGAAGGATGGTGGGTAGAGTTCATAGTTAATATCCGAATCTTTTCTGGTAAACAAATTAAATAGGTAGTAGTATTTTCTGACTTGCATAAAAAGAAAGAATTTTCGTTGTTCTTTCTTCAAAATCTCCCATTAAATGCCATATGTGCATGGTTCCAAAACTTAAACTCTCAGCCTACCCTACAAGGCAGCCTTAACCTTCTCTGTTTCTGTGGGTCCATTTTCTTATCCTGAACGGTCCAAATGCAACTGAACACGTTCACTTATCAGGGAAATGACACTATGAAAGTGAATCACAGAGAAAGTTGAGGTTGCTTCACGTGGGTGATGACATTTTTATCTATGTTCTTATTTCTATTAAAATTTTAATCTCATTGAAATGAAACCCTTTATTTATTCGGAAATTTCCCCCCAAGCTTCAAGTACCCTTTTTTTGTTGAATAAAAAAAAAGTTTCGGTGGACTCGTTAACCTCAAGTCACTAAATAGTGGAGCTATTATCATGAGCAAAATACATTCGTTAAAGAGTTATTATTCAAACCGTTCAACTCTTGCTAAACATCATGTGAAGCGTTTGCGCAGCAGTCTCATAGCTTCAAGTACTTCTTACGCGTTAAGATCGGCCAAATAAAAAATGAAAAAAAAGAATCAAAGCCATGTGTGGGTTCTACGTGTGATTCATCAAGCAATAATTTGTACTAGTACCTTAGCTGGATTTTGTGTCTGACGACTTCTTTAATTACGTAAGTTGTTTAATGGGTGATTAATGGTTAAGCACATTATAGTGACAAACACTGATGGATAATCAGAATTAATAATGAATAAAGATAAGATCTGCATGGAAAACGACAACCCTGGATTCTAAAAATTGACTGACGAGATGATACTACCGCGATTCTCGGCATTAGTGTTCCAATCGTATTAATTAACAGCCAAATACTTAAGAACAAAACACACAAATTAAGAACACAATAGTTGAATTTTTTTTGGTTTTGTAAACTTTGGACTATACTCATACTTTTAGGGAATCTACTCTGGCTTAAGACAGTCTTAAACACTCCATGCAGGTACTTTTCTCTCCCTCTGAATAAGGTTTCCCACTGAATAAGGTTTCCAAGTTCTTGGAAAACTTGGAAGTAACATTTTGGTGGAAACTAGAAGCATACTTTTAACTTTTAATCAGGTTTTGTTTAGATATATGTGAGACAGAATACTTTTACGGCCATATCGAGTAATATATATGATATATCTGAATTGACAGCATGTAATTTATTCTGTCTTGTGCTTTTGCTTATTAGGATGAACAAGACTGAGATTTGATGCAAAATTATTCAATATTTTAAGAGTAATGTTTATTCCTTTCAAATAAATGATATATGAATTCAATTAATGAAATTAACTATTATGTAAGTGGAAAAAATATTGCTTCTAAAGCATTGCCTGATAGATAGTCGGTGTGTCTAACTCAATTCAATTCAAAACTTTGAATTAACCTTACAATTCTAGTAATAGTAGTCTTAACTTCTCAAATAAATAAATAAAATAGTCTTGTGCTTACCCAATTTAACAAGCATAGGTCAAAAGCAAAGTATATTTGCAATAACTATAATAAATAAATAAGCACACACATCAAACAAGGCAAGTTGAACATTTAAAAAACAAACAAACAATACAAAACTTTGACAAAGGACTAATGCAACTAACACCATTGAATTTAATTGAAGAAGTAACATATATTGACCAAAAGAATTGTTGTTTGATATGATTTTCATTTTCAAAATATCAATGTGGATGCTGCAGACATATGGATGACCTATCTCAGGTGTCGATCTCCATTCTAAATTTCAAGCGGCAAGGAATATGTGTTGGTTTTTGCTAGTGAGGATTCTAGAGTACTGAATAGAGTTCATGAACCTAAAAATCGACAAACCCCACCTACATGCATTGTCAAGCTTGATGTCGATGCGTCTATCTCTAGAAAGGGGCATCTGCCTTTCTATAAGCCTTACAAGTTGCTGCTGCAGAGAACCGGATGCAGATTGACGGTCTGAATGCAAAAGGAGAGCGAGTTTTTTTTTTTTTTTTTTTTTGAGAAAGGAAAAGGAGAACGAGTTGACTAGTCCATTATCACTATTATTTGTAATTCACTTGAACTTAAAGTCATTATCTAGTTTTAATTTTAGTTGAGTTAGGAGAAAGCTAAATTATGCGGCTTAGCATGCGTTTGCCTAGGAATTATATTGTGTTTTGAGTTTTTGGCTGGGTCCCACGGTATTGTTCACAACCCAGCCAAACTTATGAAAACGCAGATTTCTAGATAAATCTTGGGTCTCACGACACTATTCATAACTTAAAAATTATTTTGATACGGTGTTTTCAGTAATAAATTTTCAGTTTTAAGCAAAATAAATAGTATCGGCCCTTATACTGCTACCAAGCCCCAAAAGTCATCCTAGATGTTTTGTAAGGTTGATACCATTATTCTAGGTGTCTCTGTTTGATTTGATGAAGATTTCAACTTATAAGAGCATTTAGCATTCCAACTTTTATTTTATAATACAACATATTAAAATAATATTTCTATACAATAAAATAATATATCCCAAAACCCAAATAAAAATGAAATCCCAAAAACTCAGTGAGAGAGAGAGGGGAATTGATAAAGTAAGTGAATAATATATATATATATATATATTTTTTTTTTTAAGAATTGAGCTACAATGCAATTCTACTTTAAAATTGCACTGTAGCACTATTGCAAATTTTTTTGCAATAGTTGATTTTTACAAGTCCGGATGTGTGGGGAGTTTTGGGCTTTTATGCTAAATTTTCCCTACATATGACATATGTCATTCCCAATATGAATGCTTTGAGTGTCAAGACCTTGCTTTTAGTTACTTGATTTCAATTTTTAGAGGGATGTGGTTTAGTGATGCTTGAGTTAGGAGGACTCTAACCTATTAATGTAGATTGTAGTACATTGATTATTGAAAAGACAATGCAAGCAATAGTTATTGATGGAAAGCATATCGATGACCATTGCCTAATTAGTGAACTACTGGATTATTAAGTTGCAAGAAAGGATTCAAAGCCACATTAAAAGACAATGTTAATAGAGTAGATCGAAAAGACGATGTTAATAAAGCAAATCGGTGCAAGCAGTACATGGAACTATGAAAGTAAAATAATATGTTACTAACGCTCCATTTGTTTTGAAATAAAATATTTTCAAATGTTTGGTATGATAAGTAAAATTTTTCAAATGAACCACCAAAACTGATGGCTTAACACTGAAGTTATTAGTGTAAGAGATTCGTTGATTGGACTGTTAGAACCAACAATCAGAGCGATGGCTCCAACAACCAAACTGATTATTGTTTGAGCAGTATTTTCCTGTGACCAGACCGCCAACACTATTTGACAAAAGACGCCTTCAATTACTAGACCTCCAGCATTGGTCGTCGATGCAATATCTTCGACCATCGAACCACTGGCAGCAATTGCTGATGCGATGTCTCTTGCCATTGAACCTCCAGAACCTATCGCTAGGGCAGAGTCTCCGACCACTAGCACCAATTGCGAAGCAGTCACCGACCACTAAACCATCAACACTAGTCGTAGAGCAGAGTCACCAAACATCGGATCATTAGTACTAGTTGTGGAGTGGAGTCACCAAACACCAAACCGTCGACACCGATCGTGGAATGGAGGCACTGGTCACAAGAGAGGTATCTCTGGCCATTGGATAGGTGACCTAGTGACCAGATGGGGAGGGTAAGCCACTATGTGTTTTTAAAAAATGTTTTACCAAATTTTTTAAAATAAAATATTTTACAACTTTTTATAAAGAATTTTCGATCAACGGAAAATATTTTACTAGTTTTACTTTTTCCTACAAATAAACACCTGAAAATGAAAAAATATATTCAAAAAAAAATATTTTATATCAAAACAAATAGAGCATAACTAATAACTTGCTATGAATCTAATGGAAATTCATAAACATCATAAAGTATAAAGTAAAAACAATCTACTTGCATAAATGCCTTACAATATTGATCCTAAAAACTAAAAGGAAATACAATATACTTAATACTATTTCTATTTAAGCAATTTGCAAACAGTAGAGTTGTGTACTATTTCTGTCTAAGCAATTCGAGATATTAGAGTCGTATTTTTTTCTTGAGTATTCTATTTATACTTGAGGCCTCTAACGGTTATCGCAGATCCTTGGTAATTAACTTTCACGTGGCATTCTTTTTCTTATACTTTGATGCCAATTGTCTTGCTTCCAATTGTTGTTGAAAATCTTAATATTTGCCTCAATGGATTGTCTTGCTTCGATATAGGCTTTGTTCGAAACCTTCGCAATTACTTCTCTCCTTATGATTGCCACTTGCCAGTTGTCATGCTATTAGCAAGTCAATATTTTCAAATATATAAGAGCAACGTTTGAAAACAAACTTAGTTTATAGACTAAGGCTACACCAACATATTTTTTATTGGAAGTAAATTTTGACAAATTCACCATTGGATTTTATATATATATATATATATATATTTTTTTTTTTAATATCTTCCATGCTTGCAAAAATTTTAGAAAATTAAAGATCAATAACTATGTCATCAATAAATTGTTTAAATTGCAAATTTTTATAGTTTAAAATTATAAATAAAATATAAGTTTATAGATCATATACTAAATAATATCCGATTAACACGAAATTTGACATATGTATTAAGAGCGTAAAGAACATTCAATTCAACGGTTAGATTTTCAAAATATGTAGAATATTTATAACCAATTTTGTAACTAAATTTTTCCAATTATAATTAACCAATAACTATACTTAAGTTTTGTCTCAAAAAAAAAAAAAAAAATGAAGGAAAAAATTACATGGGCAAATTGAAGACTTAATTCTTCTTCTTCTTTTTTGCAGATATTTTCTCCTTAATAAATAGTCCAATTGAATGATGAATCAACCTCCCAAACATTTGGTTATTGCTTGACCAATTTACATGGGGTTATTTTTGGTGCTACGTCGACAAATAAGGAACGGCTTGGCAGAATTGAATGGTAATGACAGGAATTGAAGGCTATGTCTGTCTTATTATGGTAAAGATGTCAACTTTATTGAAAACAAATATATTTTTGAACCAAAAAATTAAAAAAAAAAGGAAAAGAAAAGCAATTTGAATGTATGTGCGCCAATTAAAAACGATTTTAAAGCCCTTTACCAGCGGCAGAGACGGCTATAGTAGCAAGCTGCACATGCAATCCATTTGGCATTTCTCTCTTTTTACTTCAAAAAATCAAAACCCATTTGGCTTCTCATAAGATTTTGCTTTTGGAATTTTTCTTTGGCGACAGATTCTTTCGTAACATATATACCCATCAGCTAAACACTGAAGATAGAAACAGAGCCAAAGAAGACAACAAAAATTTCAAAAAGCAAATCAGATTGAGGATAATACTTTGCTATTTCTTTCATTCCAAGTCGGGGTTTGATTTATTCTCTGATTGGTCAATTCAGTTCTTGATACTCGAGAGTGACCTCCAAAAATTGACCATCTAGAAATTACAGTTCAATTCGCCAGCGAATTCTCACATAAAAATATTGTAAAAAAATTCTCACTCAAATCGGAATTTCAAGCGTTTGATTAAGACTTTGAAAATGAGCATATATGATTTGAGTTTATCTTCCAAATGAATGAATGATTATCATTTTACAGGTCGTTCTTAGTTTGTTGATATAGTACACGTGGGGTGACTTGACTAGCATAAGGGATACGAACAATTTTATTATTATTATTTTTTTTTTTGGCTTTGTTTAAATTTTAAAATGAAGATTGAACCCTGAAATTACGGCCGCGTAAGGTGGTATAATCATTAAACAAAGAAATATGAACGTATACAAAAACAAATCATGAATTAACTATATTATAGTAGAAGTCTTTGCCGTCAAAGACTATTTTTTTTTTTTTAGAGATGATTTAAATATGTTACTAATTTCACAGCTTAAACTATTTTCCCCTCAAGATCCTGAAGCACTTTGTGTATAAGGAGATGTCAATTCAGCTACAATATTCTTGACTTTTTTTACAAATATAAGTGTTTGTGTGGTGTGGCGGTAAGAGCCAAAGTTTAAGTATTTAGGAGAAAGTTTCACACACACAGACATATATAATAGAATTTCTACTATATTATTTTTGGCTTTGTTTAAAATGAAGATTGAACCCTGAAATTAGGGCCGTGTAAGATGGTGTAATCATTAAACAAAGAAATATGAACGTATACAAAACAAATCATGAATTAACTATATTATGGTAGAAGTCTTTGCCGTCAAAGACTATTTATTATTTTTTTTTTAAAGATAATTACAATATACTACTAATCTCGCAGCTTGAACCATTTTTTTCCTAAAACCTTGAAATACTTTATGTATGAAGAGGTGTCAATTCAACTAGAAGACCCTTGACTACTCTACAAGTATAAGTGTTTGTGTGGTGAGACGTTAAGAGCCAGAGTTCAAGTTTTTAGGAGAAAGTTTCACACACACACATAGTAGAATTTCTATATTGTATCCCAAAAAAAGTATTGTTTTTTAATGATATTGTTCTAGCTCTTACATGAGAAGAATTAAAATTTGAATCATCTCTCTTTATCATTATAACTATTGAATTAATAATTTATCAAGAATACGTAAATAGTCATTTAAGAAAAAAACGTGGAGCAAAGGGGATAATCTTCCTTACAAAGAGCCGACAAGGCGGGAGAAAGATTATCCTTATTGAAGAAAACAGCAGGGCAAAGATTATCCTTATTGAAGAAAACAGAAGACATAGAACTTAAAACAAATCTAGCGACATGGTGAGCAGCACTATTACAAGCACTCCTGACCCAAGTAAAAGCAGAAAAAAAAACTCCAAACTCCTAGCTCTCTTGGTTAAAGTTGAGATTTATAATCATGTCGTTCTATTGAAAAAACTAAAAAGTGACTATTGAATTACAAAGTCTTAACCTTTTCATTTAAAGTTGAGATCTGTAATCGTGTTGTTCTAGCTCCTATTTTTTTTTTTTTTTTTTGAGATCTTTATCTTTATAATAGATCATTTTATTTCGACCTTATCTTTTTTTTTTTTCTTTTTTTATCAACCTTATCCTTTTTTATATGTATAATCTTATCAACCTTATCCTTAACAAGTGTGTGTGGATTCAAAATTTTCTACTTAACTGTTAAACCTTTATATTATGAGAAATACTATGTCTACAACATTTCTACAACATTTTTACAACAAATCCTAAATGGCAAGTTGTTACTGGTTGTTATTATTGGGGTAAAAAGGTAATCTTAGTGTTAGTTTTAAATTTAAATCAATAACAACTAACCACCCATAATTTATTATAAAAATATTGTAGATAAAGCATCCCTCTTATATTATTCTCCAATATAGAACCGGGATGAAGTCTACGACTCTACGTTAAAAAGAAATGATTTTTAGTTAGCAAATATATCCTCTTTGACAAGTGACAACTTTAACGGCCAATAACCATCAAGTCGTTTGAAACATCCCAAGTTCATAACTGCTTTTGTTGACTGTTCCTTTCCTCTTTGCTAGTGTTTTTTTTTTTGTCAGTACCCTACTTTTTTAAAGATTCAATCTACACCGCCAATTTTTTCTCCAAATTTTTGCTATTGCCGTTTTTGATTTTCCTAGCTTTTCTGTCTCCTCCTTTCACTGTTTCAAGGGATTCACTGGCCTGCCCATGTTCAGGATTTTGATTCTCTGTAACTAAAAGTCGATTTTCTCTCTTTGATAAATCACATCCATTGTTGACTGCATTATCAACTTTTTCTTTTCTTTAAAAAAAAAAAAATATTTCTATTTATATATTCTTCGGATTCTTTGGGTAAATATTAAAAAAAATATACTTTTTTTGAGAATCGGATTCTTGGGTACTTGAGTTGAAGGTTGAAAATGCTAGTCCCTACTCCCTATACGAGTTTAGCCTGGTGGTAAATTTTCATTGGAAAGGCACTAGGGTAACTGTAACTTTTTGAATAAAGAACACTGTACCCCTTTGAACATTTGATAAAAATATATATATATATTAGTGTAGTAATCAGATTGATAATAATTACTACTTTCATTTGGACAGTACTCCTTGTCCTATATTTGATTAGTTGTTAATCATGTTTATTTTAGCTCCCTCTTAAAACATTGGACTCTCTTTCCCTCTCAAAATCAAATCTGTCTTAAAATATTGTTTGTCTAACTTATTTGTGTAAAAGTGAGATAAAACTATTAAAAAGTGATTTTAAGCAAATAATTGGGTCTTTTTTTACTATGGGTCCGTTTGGATTGAGCTTATTGTTGCTGAAACTGAAAACTGAAAACACTGTAGCAAAATAATTTTTAAATGTGTGAATAGTATCGTGGGACCCATGAATAGTATGTGAACAGTACGTGAACAGTGTGTAAATAGTATTTTTTGTCTCCTGTACAGTGCTTTTACTGTTCACGTGCAGAGAAAAAAAAAAAAATAAAATAAGGCAGGAAAACGTAGAGCTGAAACTTGCGTTTCAGCTCTATCCAAACGGTCACTATGTTTACTAAACTTTTAGATAGTTTTTTTTTGAAAATGTAAAGGCTAAATCTAAAAGATAGGATTTTACTATTAATATTAGCATATTTAATGGGTAATGGCACTCCTTTTGTTCTTCAAATTTAGTTAGTGTAAACAAAAAATCATGTTTACACAAATGCTTAATTATAGCTTATTTCTAATTTATTTAGTTTATATAATTTTTTTTTAACTTTACATTTTCCAAATAACATTTTAACCTACTAAAGAAAATAATTCATCCCAAACAAACATTATTACTAATTTGTTTATGTGACAAAGTCTCCAAATTAATGGGGGGCTCAGGGGCTTGAATCCCTTGGCAAAATAACATGGAGAGAAATCATGATGTCAATTCAAGGTGAGAAAGAAGAGAATGACTCTAAAAAGCAGGGTATAATCAAGCACTTAAAGTTGATAATGGAAATTTTAAAAAGAGTTGTGGGAGATTTGCAACCATATTTGACAGGAAAAAGACATTAGAAATGACAAAATTTGCTGTCCTCAATTAACCATCTTAACCTTTGATTTAAGAATATTTCACTCTCACTGAAATGACAATATTATCAACATAGTTTTATGAGCTTTATTTTGTGGTCCAACCCTTGCCTCCTTGAAATTATAGGGAAAATTTACTGTGACCCCCACGAGCTACTAGAACATCAATAAGTCACATACCCACATTTCCCATCACTCTAGCTATCTCCTTTTCTCTCTGTTCCTCCATGTGAATTGCCATTTTTTTGTTAAAAGTGGTCATCATTGCCTGCTTATATCTTCTAATGACTTTTAAGCACACATGAAATCTTCCTAATTGGATGGCACAAAGTTGACCACACCATGCAACATTTTTCAACATAAAGAATAACCCACAGGACAATATTATTAGTTGTGATTTTTGATGCTGTCCTTTCAGCCCATCAGAAACTGAGTTTTTTAGTTTTACACACAGAATTAAAGTCATAGAATTCTTTGGCGTAGGCAAAGCTGGCCTCCTCCTGTATCAGAACTAACTCAAAATCCAATCCTAAACCCCCACCAGTCTTTCCCCCATGCGTGAAACTCAATCTCCTTATTTTACCCAAAAAAGAATAGAAAAGGTCAGACGCTTTGAAAATTTGGTAGATTGATAATATGATGAATTGAATATGAAATTTTTATCTTAGTGGAGTTGGTTGAGTGGTTGGGTACTTAGTATCAAAGTGGCTATCTTAAGTTTAATTGGGTGCTCCCCATTTCAAATTCAGGCATCAATACTTTGAAAAAAATTCTCTAAGCCAGCGATTTATTCCGCTATGGGCCTACCAGTTACAAACAATAATTAGTCTCTAGTTGAAAGTTTTAAAGAAATATCGTGGAGAACCAAAAAAAAAAACTCAATCTTTCTATTTTACAAAAAAAGTGAGACACTTTGAAAATTCCATAGACTGATAATATGGTGAATTGAATCTTAGACTTTCAAATTTATATCACATTTTAGACCAATTAACTCAACACCTAAGTCATATCAATTTATTTATAAGTTATTCAAAGTAATTTTGACAGTTTTTTTGTTTCTAGGATACATAAAAAGATTGTATCACTCGCCATGAAAGAGTGTGGCTGTAACATATAATCCAAGCCCGTGATCAAAGGAGAGTTGCCTAGTAAAGGGAGTGAAGCTCTATCTTTAGATAGATTTTGTTGTGCCTTAACTGCCTTAGGTGGCTAACCTAACTAGCAACTACCTCTTGGATGCTTTTTCTTACAGAATTGAATAATACTAAAACAGTAAAAGTAATGTTCTAAAAGCACTTCCAACTACCTATTTTTGGATTTGGTGAGGAGCTTTTAAAAAAACCTGTAGGGTTTGGTTTTGATTTGGTGAAGGATCTTCCAAAGGAGCATAAATTGTCATTAATTCATCAAGAGGGTAAAGAATAAAGCATAATTGAGGATTAAAAATGATTGTTTTAGGAGGACCCTTGATTTGGGTCATGATTATTCATATTCTTTAGGGGAATGTGGAGGTTAGTAAGAACTAGTACTAATTAAGAAGTAATGTTGCCGACACTCATGCTCTACTACATGATTTTCATGGATTCTTACTTCTTTCATTGTTTCCTATAATCATCGGTAGTTTGATTTTAAATTGGATCTTGTTTTTTTAATTTTCAAATTGGATTCAACTAAAAGTTTTGGAATCCATCAATGACACACAACCTTTAGCTTAATTATGATTTTGTTTCATTGATTTCTTTTGGTGTCTTCCCTTTGGGGTCACTCGCATAGAAGAGGAAATAGGAGTAGCTTTTAGTTAGGGTAACATTTAATTTCTCACTATCTATTTACTACTAGCTAAAGGCTCCCTATTGATCTTAAGTCTTTAACCAATAAACATTGGTAAATGTCATTTTCTCCCCATAATTTTGCTTGAGCAATTCACTCTCCTAGGGCTCACATGAGAGGAAATTGCTGAAGCTGGCTACATTTTTTGGATGCTGCAATTGTACTTTTATATATCGTAAAGAATGTGATAAAGTATTGTGTTCAATTTGGATTTGTTTTTCAACTCCTTTTATCATATATCATAATAAATAAATCACAAAATTGGAGTACTTTGCATAGACATTGAGTTGGAAACGTTGATCTTGTAGCATTAGCCATCATTTTCATGAAAGCGTTTGCTACAAAAGAAAAAAACTTGTTCATATTTTATAACAGGACCTAATCGATGTGACCTTCAACCACATTAGTTATAAGCAATATTCAATTTTCAGAGTTTGATCGCTTTTCAATCACTTTCCAAGTAAGGAAATCAGTTCTGAAAAGCAATTCAATCCAAATGTTTACTTAATTCCTTAACCACATTATCTATTACCAAAACCAATTTTCAAGAGTTTGAATTTCTTTGAGTAATGAAAATGAATTCTGAAAGGATCTAAAATTATTCTTAATTCTTTACCCACATTAATTATAACCAAAAACCGAATTTCAGAGTTTGAATTTCTTCGATCACTTTTTGAGTAACGAAAATGTGCTCTGAAAAGTAATTCAATCCAAAATGATTCTTAATCTAGCTTCATGATCATAAACTATTAGGTCAAACAGTTCATGACATATATAAGCCATGAAATTGTTTCAATTTTGAGAGCGACTTAAGGGTGTTCTTCTTATCCCTCCATCTTATGGGCAATCAAACATACCCCAAATGTAATATTGTGATTGCCCCTTTGCTCTATTTGCGTAAAAATCTAACACTCTCAGTCGGGCATGAAATATTTCACTATATGTACACCATAATAAACTAATATATATCATGGGAGAAAATGGGCAAATACTCCTTTCAAAAAAAAAAAACTATCATTTTGCTCCATTTTCCAAACTAATTAGGGAGATGCCCCTCTTTTGAAACTCGATTTTTTCAAAATCGAGTTATAAAAAAAAAAAATTCTAGAGCCCTATTGTGGCGTTTTGTAATCTGATTTCCATGAAGTCGAGTTACATGCAATTTTTTTTTCTTTTTTTTACCTATAACTCGACTTAATAGAAATCGGATTACAAAACGCCACTATAAGTCTTTAAAACGTCACTATAGGATCCTTAAAAATGTCACTATAGGGTTTAACTCAATTTTGAGAAAATTGAGTTTCAAAAAAGGGGCATTTCCCTAATTAATTTGGGAAATAGGGAAAAATGCTGGATTGTTTTTTTGAAAGGGGAAAAAGCTAATTTTTTTCCTCTATCATGACGCATAACTGAGTTCCATTGGAAGTATCTCAAAGTTTCATCCACAAGAAGCAACAACAAAGGTGCCATTACGTGTAGTATTATATAGCACAAGAGGTTGTCTAAAACTAGATTCAACTACATGTGCGTGCTTCTTTCATTCATGGCATGAGTTACATGTGCTAAGAACTCGTACATCCCAAGAAACAACCATAACATACACACATTAATACCATGAATCCATTATCCACGTGCACCATGCTCCATGTTTAGAAACTTAATCATTCTCAGAATACTGACAATAGGTGGTTTGATCTACAATTCAATTGACAATTATAGATGGGTGAGTGGTAGCCTCTTACTAGCCCAAAGACTAACCAATGGGGTTGGTCAAGGCACTGCGAATACCAATTACCAAGTTAGTAAAATAAATAATTAGATAACAATTCAACCTCTTCATAGTGCATATCTTCATACTCATTTAAAGGGATTATTAATAGGGTTTTGTTGATTAGGGTTGATGAAAGTTTCCCGATGAAGTTAGAAAAATACCCTATGTGCGCCATCCTCTTAGGTTGACTTAGGGAACGTAATCCTAATTAAAATGTCTTCTTCAAATTTTCCCTAGTGTTTCAAAGGGAAGGCCATTGTTGTGTTGCATTAAATGCAAAATGGTAGCTTATGCGTGTAAATAATTTGGATGTGAAAAACAATGATGGTCATGCAACAATGCAACCTCTTCATAATGTATATCTTCATAATCATTTAGAGGGATTAGTTATAGGGTTTTGTTGATTAGGGTTGATGAAAGTTTCCCGATGAGGTTTGGGAAACACCCTACATACGCCATCCTCTTAGGTTGACTAAGGGAATGTAATCCTAGAGTGCCTTCTCCAATTTTTCCCTAATGTTTCAGAGGGAAGGCCATTGTTGTGTTGCATTAAACGCAAAATTGTAGCTTATGCGTGTAATAAATTTGGATGTGAAAAACGATGATGGTCATGCAACAATGGTCGGTTATTGACCTCTTAGTAACCTTTCATCTGAAATGGTCCAATGTAGACTACTCTAAGCTTGTGGTTCGATTGCTTCAAGGCTTTGCTCAGTCATGCCTTGTCGTTTTGACCAAATGACCATGTTTGGGATCCTATTCGGCCTATTGATCTTGAGTTCGGTAAGATGTCATAGGGTCACTCTAGAGCATCAGTCTTGGGCTAGACCTAGTTGGGCTTGGCTTAGGCCCTTTGGGCCCATCCCTGTGCCTATCCATTTTGGGCTTACGAGATTTCTCCACTACAATAATTTTGTCACACTATCATTTTAAAGAATAAAACCACACCACATTATCAGAATGTATTTAGTGAAAAAAAAAATTACTATTTTGAATAAATATTTAAACTGTGTAAACAAAATATGGGGTTTAAATTAGTGAAAATTGTCTTTGTCTCAACTACATAAATCTCAATTTGTTCTCACTTATTTAAAAATTCCCAATTTTGATTATTTTGTAATGATTCTTCTTTTTGTTGTTTGTGAGAGAGAGGAAGGGGTAGAAAGTCAGTCCTCTACTAAACCATAAATTAAAATAATCCAAATGCCAAATGTAATAGCTTCATAATGGCTTTGTTTTCTCAAGCTTCCTAATTAATACGGGGTAGCATATCATGTAATGGTTGTTTATACTCACGTAGGGTTCACGGATGAGTAGTCCTCCCTATATATGAAACGTGCAACCAATATATAAAATAATTCTCCCCTAAGGTACATGCTAATAAGTAATAAACCAAGTTAATTAAATATTTAAATTTTCTTTGGACAGTGATATTAATGTAAAAAAGTTCATGACTTTTTAGCATGATAAAAGTAACCAATCATTTCGATTTGCTTGAATCCCTATTTTGACCAATAATATTATAATTTTCCCTTGACTACATTTGGATTTGAGAATTTAAAAATAAGGGATTTGAAAATTATTGTTCTTGTAATTTACTTACATATATATATAAAATGATATTAATCTTTGTTAATGTTAACCATCTAAAAATTTTTATTTGAGTATATTTTGAAATTTTCACCAATAAATCATACTTATATACATTCTTAATATGCACATATAAGAGGACAATATAATCTAATGATAGATTTGTCAAAAGTCCTATTCAATAAAAAATTATTAAATATTAATAAGAATTGCAATAGATTTAAATTGAATTTATCTTTTATATTTTATCTTATATATATATATATATAAACAATGTATAATGGTTGAAAATTTGAAATTATTGAGAAATTTACTCTAATAAAATCATTGTGTTATATATTTGATGCCTAATTATTTGAAACCCACTTTGTAATAAGGTTCAAATTCATCAATGAATTCCACCATACAAAAATATTTATGCCTTTTATAAACTAAAAATTGAAATACTAACTCTTCTCTTCAAACATTTTCATCCAAATGAATCGATTTTTAATTTTTATCCTGTGAAAGTTGTCACATTGCACCATTTCACGTAGAAGGAAAATTTCTAAACTCTGATTAAAAAAGAAAAAAAGATCACGACACTAAAAACAATATAACAAGCCATATATCTCAATGTCAAACTTTTTTAATGGTGTAGGGCCAATAGGTTTCCCATGTTAATTAAACCTTATCAATTTGTTTTCTTCTTTGAAGGAAGGTGGAAAGTCCATAATTAGGGTTAAGACATTTCTATTTTTACAACTTCAAGTCTATTCACCTTTTCTATGCAGCAATATTTGACGGCAAATTCCCTTTACTATAAACATTGTAGAAATTTCCTTTTATTTATTTTTTCTAAAAAACCTTGTAGAAATTTCAGAAGGTTTATTGGGGCATATATGATATATTTGATGGTGAGGGCAACATATCCACATGTCTACCAAAAAATTAATTTAAAAAAAGAAAAGAAAGGCCAAGGAATATTCGAATCTAGAAGGGGTTTTGTTTGGTTGTTCTTTTGGTTTTTTAATTGTACTAGGAGTAACAAAAATATTCCCTGATATACATAAGGTGAATATAACTCCATGTGCATGTTGTACTGCATTGGCTATAGCCCTTATCTTTAAGGCCCATTCCGTAGTAACTAGGGATTGCTAGGTCGGCTATTTGGGTGCATGTTACACGTAAAGTTAAAACCAGCCTTATTATGTATAGCATGACATTTTCACCGAAAGATTAAAAAAAAAAATTAAAGCTGAAGTGATGCTTCTCTAATAAGTATATATTGCCAAGAGTGACATGTACCAAAAGAAAAAAATGTAAGAAATATATTGAGTAGGCATGCATGTATAGTGACACAAAAGGGCTTGATTTTGTTAAAAGGAATGTGTCTTGCTAACGACACCACTTCTATAAGCGTGCATATTTGGTTTACCTTTTTTACAACTTTTTATGGTACTATTGTTTTTGACTGCTTTAATTATGATAAATCACAAAAAATAAAATAAAATAATTCACTCGCACACCAATTCATTTTTGTTAACAGTTAGTATCATTCTTTGGTGAAAGGCATTTGCTATTGCTCTCAAACTCTTTTTTTTTTTTTTTTTTAAATATTAAGTATTTTTAACATACATACATGGAGAGAGAGGAGAAGGTCTTAAAGAAATTGACAATAGTGTATATCTAAAATGACTTAACTCTTAGATACAGTATAGATTTTAAACCTCTTTAACTCACATTCAAACTCGTATGTAAAATAAGTATCGTATGTGAAATAAGTAAATAAAAGGGAGGATTTATAGTTATCAAAATGAACAATAAGTTCTCAAACTTGATAAGAGAATTTAGGGGTTAATAAGATGCGTAAGCATGACATTTTATGTGTGTATGTGAGAGAGACAGAGAGGATGAGGCTTAAGAGTAAAGAAAGAGAAAAAAGACCTCTCTTTCATGGGGGCAATTGAATACAGCTTTGCAGCACAAGCTAAAAGGTACTCCACTTATGCCCTCAAATATATATAAAAAACCTGTATATCCATGCCTTAATGACAAGGTCATAAGGGTATGAAACACTAAATAAAAGCAAACCCACTTCTCTTTAGACAACCTAATCAGCACACTTTTCAATTTCATAAGGGTTCCCCCTCCTTAATTGTTGAGACATCTCACACCAAAGGGTCCTCCACAAGGGCAATTTATTAGAGAAGTCTGGATGTTTGAAAATAACTATTATTAGTCACTGGGAAACAGTCCCACATGTTGGAGCCAACATGTTTGAAGAATTCCTTGGAATTGAATGGGACTTTCCTTGAGAGAGAGAGAGAGAGAAAAAAAAAGCAATTGTTGGACCCTCTGCACATGGAGGTCACATGCTTTCTTTTGTGGCATGACCACAAATAACCATCATAGTATTAGTAGTGAGTGCATAACAAGTAAACCAAAGCCAAAGTGAGTTCTCATTTTAGGCTTGAGTGCATTTGGAATGTAAGTTCAAATCAAAATTAAAGTGAGCATAGAGACATACTTTTTGACCAAATATTTTCTACGAAACTAAAAAGTAGCCCTACATATATAAATCTAAAATTTTACTCCACTGAGTTGGTACAAATTATAAGTCACCGGTCTTAAGATTTTGTGGAGATGCTCAATTCTTTCTCCTCACCTTAAACATAACTAAAGGAAAGAAATTGTATACGTACTACAAAGTAGTGTAAATATACTAGTAAAAAAAAGTAAAATAAGAGTAATTATAGAAAACCCACTTAAAATCATGATAAATAATAACCACACGGTTATGCTAAAGACATTTTGGACAATGGAAAAATTTAGAGGCTGCAGCTGGTAACAAACTTTGAGACACAATAAGAAATTAATGTCTGAGTTTTTTTTTTTTTTTTTTGGAAAAGGAATTAATGTCTGAGTTATCCTATTTTATAATGGCTTTAGTCATTAATTCCATTGAGCTAGGTTGGTCCAATTTAGGCATCATCTATCTTTATAAATGTTGGTTGCCTTGCAATAAGGTTAGAGATATTGGAAGATGTTAACATGATGCTGTCACAAGCTTTGAAATTTGAAAAGCCATGCTCACGGCACTCCTTATTCCGAGGGGCCAAAGTTCTCCCTCTCAATTCTTGATATTTGGATTTGAATTTGAACCTTTTTATTTTTTGGGGAACAATTTAAAATATTTGCCACATTTTTCTATGTTCTGAAAGGCTGCAACTAAGAACCACTCTTAATGCAGGAAAGGGAAAACCAAATCCTAGTAAATGCTCTTCAACAAAGTGTCTTTTTCATAAATTTTGTCACCTAGAGGCGTGAATTTATCTCATTGTGGCATATTGGTGGAAAATGATGAGGGCAAGAACATGGCCAGTGGGTAAGGAAACCATTGTCACAATCCAACAGGGCCCAATTGTTTAGACAATCCTGGTTTCAGAGCAAACAGCAGGCACATTGTGAAAGTATCCCAAGCTAAGTCATGTGACCCAGTACAATGTGCAATTGTCTGTGGTAGTCCAAACAGAGCACATGAAGGTGGGGAAGAGAGAATGGTCCCCATCTAGAGCTAGCTTGCTAGCCCTAAAATATATTCCATTACTTATGAATTTTAATGGCTAGGGAAATTTGATACAAGAGGCCTTTTTTTTTTTCCTTCTTGTAAATGGTGGAGGTGAAGCTCACGTCTTTAAGGTACACATTGTTGGGCCCAAAAGTTGGTTGTTGTTATAGGTCTCCTTCTGCAATGATGTAAACCTATTGTTGCAACACATTACATGTGTATTGCCTAATTTTATGCAAGAGTTGCAGAACGTAGAGGACCAATCCTGATGTTGAGCATACATGCAATTAAATGAGGGTACTGTATATTTGAGAATGACACTTCATCACTGTGTTCTATTGTAAAATTCTCTCGTGAGTTTTTTCACTTCTTATTTATTATATGTTTCCGCAATATGCCTTGGACTGAGTTTTAATCTCTATTCTTGAATTTATAGTAGTTTGATTCAGTTGCCAAATGTCCACCTTTTGCAAAGTGCTTTTCCATTCCAAGAAAGAAGGCTGGTAAGGATTTTGCTACCTAGAAATAGAGTACCATTTGTCTCAAAAAAAAATAAATAAATAAATAAAGTTTAGAGAACTTTTATTACTACTTTAAAGTGGTTAACTAGCAGTGGATCTATATGAAAGTAATTATTCATCTCTTATGATTAACCACATCGTCAAATTATAGCAAAAACTGTGGTAAATGGTATGATCCTAAAGAACTATTTGTCTTTATAGGAAGTGGAAAACATCAGTGTAAAACTAAAAATACTAAAACAGGAAAACCCTCACAGAAATAATGATCCATGTAGATCTCAATGCTGGTGCAGTGTACTAACTTGTTTACAAATGTCTCTATAAGCTGGGCTACATTGTCTTCCAACCACAAGAGCTTCACTATCTAATGTTAAAAGCCCCTTGCTAGTTTACCTGCACTCAGGGCCGGCCCAAGGCTTAGGCAACTTAGGCCTAGGCCTAAGGCCCTACAACCAAAATAAAATTTTTCTACTAAAAAAATGCCCTATTTTCCTCTGTAAAAGGTCCTAAAGTTTTTAAAAATATAACATTTTTTTAAATAATTGGTACTTTTTTATAAGTGTAATGCTAAAAATACCACAAATTTTATTATAGGTTTAATTGACATGTCACCAATCACATAAAAAAGTAATTCAAATAAAAAAATTTAAGTAGTTGAAATTCATTAATTACAGTCATTATCACATTATATTGTGAACATTTTGTAGCATCTTTAGTATTTTTCTTTTTCATTTCTAACAAGGCTTCCAAAATAAGAGACCAATAAAAATTTTAACCAATTGAAATCCAAAAATGTTTCAAAAAAAAAAAAAATGTTGCAAATGTGATAAATCATCAATGATGACTGATCTCCTCTAATAGTTTGGGAGCTTGATTTTTGTAAACTAATCTCTTACTAAGACACACACCAAATAATATCTATCTATCTATCTTTTTCTCTTAAAAGGTATATACAAAATTAAAATTCAGATTATAACTTTACTTAACTATGCATAATCATATATTCAAGTTTAAGTAAGTTTCTTTTTTTTAAAAATAATATATATTTTTAGTTCTTTTTATTTAAATTTATGGTTCAACAATGATATTCAATATTTTATATGAAATTAACCTTAGTTTAGTTAGTATTATTCAACAATTTCTGCATTTACATCAAATTAGTCTTAATTTAATTATTATTATATAATTTTATTTAATTAGTGTTTACATATAAAAAGGCCTAATATAAATTTTTCGCCTCAGGCCCCAAATTTTATTGGGCGGGCCCTGCCTGCACTTGCCTTATACTGTGAACCGTGAAGTACAAGTACCCTCAAATTCCTACCCAAACTTCAAATTCCCACCCAAGGATGTGGTGTCTCAGCCAGGAAGGAAGATTCTTTCTTGCTTTTTGTCCACACTGTGGATAAAATTTAGTGATTCTTGTCTGATTGAGGTTCACAATCACATTGCAAACCACAATCTATCACATTCGGTAGTTAGCCTTCGTTATCTATGAACTTCCACCGCATGCACCAGGTAAAACAAAAAACAAAAAGCTTTGGGCAACATGGAACCAATTACACCACAAAACACACACAGCCAATTGGCACAACAGTCATTCATTGCAGTCGGTTATATGCGACACAGCTTGTATGTCATCTTGTTGGTAGAGAAAATGAAGATCCAGTTAAAATCCAAGACTAAATAAATGAAAAGAAGGCAATTACCAGGACCAACCAGTATTTGACATGTTCAAATACATGAACATTTCAGCATTCCAAACCAATCTCCATTTATGAATATAGAATATTCATCAAAATAAAGCATGAAGAATGAAGATCCCAACACACAAAAAAAAAAAAAAAAAAAAAAATTCCTTTCAGTTAACAACAAAACATCAAATGCATCAATTCAGCATAAACACACAATTGTCTGCTTCCAACTTTGAGGTCATCCCGCAGTTTGCACAAAATCAAATCTATACAACAATCTAACCAGGTCATCCAATCTCATTGATAAAATATCTACTTGGCTAAAATGACACTACCAAATATCAATAAAAGAGAAAAAAAAAGCCCTTACAAGGATAAGTTACATGTTACCATTTATCTACAGATCTTTCATCATCTCATCATACTTGGACCTGGTGTTGACCTAGAGCACCCAACTGCTCCCTGATCAACTGACTTTCCACTCAACTGTTGCGAAGAATATGAGCCACTTTTTCTTAACTTCCCTGGAAATTCCTTGCTTGGATTACCCTTTAACGTCAGGTTCTTTTTAATGCGATTTCGGTTCAGTAAGAACATAGTATTGCGTGGAGGTGCATGCAAAGCCCCTTCAACACAATCTCCCACTTGTACACAGTCCCAAGGCCTGGATGGGCCATCCTCACAAAATGGTTTGAGCCTTGGGAAACCACTCCTCAATCTTGAAAAACCCCGTCGTTCAGGGGAGTTGTCCTCTCCCAATCTAACACATAGAGGGCAAGGTGGATCATTTTTACGGGTTTTTGGGGTTGTTTGCTCCAAACATTCTGCATGAAAAACGTGACGACACGAAAGAACCCCAGCAACTGGCATATCTCCACTCTTCACAATCCTACGAGAACTCCAAGGTGATCTTTGCGAAAGAAATTTTTCACATAAGCCACACCTAAAACCACCAGAAGGATTGCACGGCTGACTGAAAATTTCAGGCTCAAGTGACTCAGAAACATCAGCAAAATCAATGCTGCTGCTAGCACTGCTCCAACGGTGGGCATCTCTTTGTGGAGTGGCAGTATCAAACTCTGAAAACCCAGCTGTTGAGTCAGGAGCTTCTCTAGTATTTGTGTGGGTAGAAAAGGACAAGGGGTGTATCGGTTTTGACATGAAAGAACGACGACTTGAGAAGTTCCGGTGAGAGGATAAGCGTGACTTGAATGTTGGCTCAGACTCACTACTGTCTGAATGGGAAGATGTTGAGCCACCACTATCTGGAATTTCTGAGGTTCCCTGCACACATTCCATTCCATTATGAAATGGGATTATAGCAGATATCAAATAATTGCCCAAGATTATTTTTTCCTAGATAATTTCAGAGAGCTTCATCTTAATACTATACCTCCATGGTAGGTCTAAAGGATGATCGCCCCATAGCTGGATCTAGCAAGTCAAGAAGGCCCAAAAAAGAATGTTAAGTGCAAAGGGTATTAATATCAATATTAGAAAGAGCAAGAATGGCAATTAAGATATTTTGAATCTGAAGGTTGAATGTCATGGTGAATCTTGAACAGACATGGTAAGGTTCTGATTCTAATGAACATATGGGCATATAAAATGCAAGAATAGAATGCAACAACTTAAGTTTGCTCTCATCCAAAAGAACAGTCAGCATATACAATAATACCCAGCCATATGAATTGTTAATAACATATTAAGTAGTCATCAGAAAAGAAAAAAAGAAATGTCAACTCTTTTTACAAGCAAACAGAATCCATACTTCCATAGTAATGCAATCTAATCCAAATTAGTTAATTTATTGCAGAACCTGGATCCTTTGGTTAATTAGCAATTCAACTAAGAGCTTCAAAGGTACAACAAAACAATTGACTACCTAATTTGGCTAAAGAAAATCCACATGAAATCATGAAAATTTCTTATCGAGTAAAATTCGCAGAAGCATCAAAATGACAGCCACACACACTTTCACATACCAACCAGTCTAACAACAATTACACAAATCCAGTTAAGCATGGGAAAAAAATAAGAATAATTCTTCTGATTATGCTGATGAAGGTAACAATGCTGAATCATGCAGTGTCACCACACAGTCACACATAAACTTTCAGATGTCAATGAACCCAATAACTATTACACAGATCCATTTGAGCATGGGGAAAAAAAAATTATTCCTAGAGCACTGCTGAAGGTAACAATACCAAATAATGCAGTGTTACCATAATCCAGAGTATTTATACCAAATAATGCAGTGTTACCATAATCCAGAGTATTTATACCAAATAATGCAGTGTTACCATAATCCAGAGTATTTATAAGACATAATCAGATAAAATATTGACACCAATTGAGGACAGCTACCATATACATAGGATTGTTAATGAGGACCAGCTATCACATCTCTCAATTAGTAAGTTCCCAAGAGACATCACCATAATCAAAGCTAAACAAGTCTAGTTATCCAACTTAAAGAGGCAATATCCAGTCCAATGGAGCTGGTTCTGGTTATTTACTTCCAGCTGGAGTACATATTGGTTACACAAAAAGGAGGCATATAATAGGGTCCTAGATTAGCAGGTAAAACATATATGTTTCAAAGCTCAACAGTTATAACGAACAACATGGTCTCATTACTATTAGGAAAGCTAATAATCATCCTATTCACAAGGGTATTCAGAACACAGAAAGGTCTCATGTCAATTACAAAAATGAGCGATTCTCCTATTCCTGGGGGTACAGAGTAGAAGCACTGGTTTTATCCCTTAGTTAGCTAAAAAGAAATGTTGAGAGCACAATGCTGATATTTGCATATTATATTATTGTATTACCTACAACTTATCTCAATTTAATGATATATATATTTATTTATTTATTTATGAATAATTTAGCACTATTATGCTACATAATTCATCATGCAAATTCTGTTAAACCTGAAATGTTGTTTAAGGGCATGAACTGTATTATGCGATTTTGAGAATTATAATGGGAAATCAACTATTTTCCGAACAGTTTAAATGTCAATCCTTTCCCCTAGAAGAACATCATTTTGTTTTGACAAAATTTCAAGGTTTAAATTTTTAAAAGAAAAGAAAAAAAAAGGTTCCACTTTTATATAACAGTTATACGTCTAAATCTTAACCATGTATCTCGACCAGTATAAAAAGCGGGGGAGCACAAGTAAATTGGTTTATCCTTCTCATTTCTTCTTCCTTTCACCTTTTCTATCTAGTTCTTGGTAAAAAAAAAAAGGAAAATATTCAGCCATGCAATGGATAAGAGGACAGGTGCTAATGACAGAAAAAGGTAACTTCCCATATTCTATCCATAAACACATCAATACACCTTAAACGCACCAATAAGGTTTTTTTGTTTTAGCTTAAAATGCCTGCTGCTTATTTTCACCTCCATCTTATGAACAGGTTTTTGTCTTTCCTTCTTTGTTTGGACTGTAGGTTGGAATAGAATTCTTACGGGTGATAATTTGAGAATTAGGGGCTTTGATTTTGTTGACAAGTGCATTATGTGTCGTTGTTGTGGGGAGATTGTGGATCACTTACTGCTTCATTGTGAGATGGCTCGGTGATTGTGGTGTTTTGCTTTCAAATCTTTTGGGATCTCGTGGGTCTTACCTAGCACGGTTCCAGATTTGCTTTTTGGTAGGTAGAGTTGGTTGGGGAAGCACTCCTCTAAAATCTGGAACTTAGTACCATTGTGCTTATTGTGGTGTCTTTGGAGGGAGCGTAATCAAAAAAACTTTGAGGACTTAGAAAGTTCCGGAGACCAGCTGCTTTGTTCTTTTAGTGCCTCTTTGTTTGACTGGTCTTGGGCTTGGGGGCTCACATCTAGTGAATCTCTCCCCTTATTCCTACACTCTCTTCTCCTTTGTAATTAATTTTCTGTTTTGTTTTCTTGTTCTCTGTAATTTTTGGTTTGCTTTGTGCCTTCCATGCATAAAGTAGCTGTATGGATATAATTATTTCTTACTTATCAAAAAAAAAAAAAATTAAAACAAAATAAGCTAGTGAAAATAAGCTCATCTAAAGACACTGTCTTGAGGCCAGCATGTCACACATGCATTTCAGTCATATAAAGAAAACAAGATGTCAGGGCATTGGAGGAAGGATTAAATGTAGTGATTGATAAGAACTCAGAGTATCATACCCTTGATAATTCAACTGTAAGAAAGTTAAAACTTTACATAAAAGTTAAAACCAATGAACATATAAAGCAATGAGTATCAACATCCTTCTTGTTTTTTTGAGCCTTTCAACATGGTAATATAAAGTATGGAGTCTATGGACCAATAGTTAGCTTTTCAACAACTGTGATTAAATGTGTTGTAATGTAGATTATAACCCAAAATAATCAGATAAATAAAGCTAATGGAAATTCTAGCACTGATTTGCCTACCTTGATAAGTATATTGCAAAAAATGGTAAGCAAAGGTGAGATACATAAGGTATTGTCACTTGCTATCTGAAGCGATTTTTAAGATTTCTAATAAAATCGCAAAGGTTGAAATGATCTAGGATTTACACTCTAACGAAACATCTAGTCATACCTAATAAGGAAGGGAGAAGGTAAATATCTTGAGATTCTAGCAATGAACCATATCATCTTCATCATACCAGAGACTTGGCATCAAGTCCTACCTTCACTAGAGAAGGAGGTTTTAAGGAATGGTTAGTGGCTTAGCTCCATTACATAGACCATGTGCACAAGGTGGCATTCCTCACCTATCAGAAAAGTTGAAAAGAACATTGCATATTCCAAAATAAGAACAATATTTTTATTAGTTCTAATTTTTTCCATATTCAAATGAAATGGCAATATAAGTTTAGTGACATCATTACACGCCCTTCTCGAATATTAAACACAAGTACTGTAGATCATAACAAGTAAACATTGAAAGAGATGCATAACCAATTGTATTACCTCTTCTTGTTGCAGTTTCATAATCATCCACATTGATTTCCTGAATTGCTGGAGGTGTCCACTGAGGACCTTGAGAAAGGTCAGATGGACTACTTAAAAACAGCCCACCACCATCAGATGCAGAGTATTGATGGTTATAAAGATAGTTGCCTCTCACCCAGCCCCGACTTTCTTTACTGTTTGATGATGTTGAAGACCCATACAGTTGAATACCTTCATGTGAATTATATGGTAGCCCCTCCGATTGGAATCGAAAATCCCATCTTGATGGGGGTGGTGAAAAGCTTGTATTAGTTCGCCAGTAAGGCTCTTGAGGACCCATTGACCAGTCCCTACTGGCCGTATTCGATCCATGTGGCCTTGCAGCCACACAACAAAGCGACCCCGTTTTAGCTATTTTCTATAAAACTCACCAAACCCAATACCGTTTTCTTTCAACCCTTAAAAGTTTATCCAACAAACAGATGAGTAATTTACACTACTCACTGAATGCAAAAATTTGTAACTTACATTAGATTTGCTTATGCTGCATGTCACTTATCAAAACCACATGAAACAAAACCTACCATACCCACAGTCATGTCCCTTCATCAAAGAACATTTACGTAGTCCACCAGCACCCCAAAATTTAAATATCTTCTACAAATCAGAGTCCCCTTGTAATTTCATTAGCACCACAGCAAAAACCCTACCATGAAAACAAGATAAAACAATTAAATATTTGCATTCAACACAACAAAACCCAATACCACCACCTTGACAACCATCGACAAAATAAACATAGCTTATGAGAACTACAAATTCTAAACCATTCTCGTTATCATTTACCCTCATGCAAGAAATCACAGTCTCAGTCACATTACTAAATGGCCACAGCTATAAAAACCATGTATTTACAACATACAATAAGTATGATAAAGTAAAACCATGTTAGAATCATAACATATAGAATAAAATTGTTTGGAATGCCTCAGAACATGTAATCAACACAACAAAACTCAATACCACCACCTTGACAACTACCCAACAAAATAAAAAAGTTTACAAGAACTACAAATTCAACAAATTCTAACCCATTCCCATTATCATTAACCCTCATGCAATAAAAGCAAACAGTCTCAGCCACATTGCTAATGGCCACAGCTACAAAACCATGTATTTAAAACATAGTATCAGTACAATAAAACTATGTTCAAATCATATTGTATAATATAAACTAGTTCAAAATACCTTAGAACAAGTAAATTTCATGACTAAAATCAAAAGGGTTTTTTTTCCCAGTCCAAGATAGAGAAACTTCAATAAACTTTTGCTACACTAAGCTCCAATATCACCAACACAACCTCACAAGTCACAGCACCCACACAATCAAACTAGTTAAGTTCTTCACAACACATTATTCACCAAAAACTAAAACCCAAATAAAAAACTTACAAGAACTACAAATTCAATGAATTCTAACCCATTCCCATTATCATTGACCCTCATGCAAGAAAAGAAAACAGTCTCAGTCACATTGTTAATAGCCACAGCTAAAACATTCATGTATTTAAAACATAGTATCACTACAATAAAACTATGTTCAAATCATATTGTATGATATAAACTTGTTCAGAATGCCTCGAAACAGGTAAATTTTATGACTAAAATCAAAAGGGTATTTTTTTTTTTTTGGTCCAAGATAGAGAAACTTCAATAAACTTAGCTACACTAAGTTCCAAAATCACCAACACAACCTCAAAGCACCCACACAATCAAACTAGTTAAGTTCTTCACAACACATTATTCACCAAAAACTAAAACCCAAATAAAAAAGCTCACAAGAACTACAAATTCAATTAATTTTAACACACTCCCATTATCAGTGACCCTCATGCAAGAAAAGCAAACAGTCTCAGTCACATTGCTAATGGCCACAGCTACAAGAACCATGTATTTAAAACACAATATCAGTATAATAAAACTATGTTAAAATCATATTGTATAATATAAAATTGCTCAAAATGCCTCGAAACAAGTAAATTTCATGACTAAAATCTAAAGGGTATTTTTTTTTTTTTTTTGGGTCCAAGATAGAGAAACTTCAATAAACTTAGCTACACTAAGTTCCAAAATCACCAACACAACCTCACAGCACCCACACAATCAATCTAGTTAAGTTCTTCACGACACATTATTCACCAAAAACTAAAACCCAAATAAAAAAGCTTAAAAGAACAACAAATTCAATTAATTCTAACCCACTCCCATTATCATTGACCCTCATGCAAGAAAAGCAAACAGTCTCAGTCACATTGCTAATGGCCACAGCTACAAGAACCACGTATTTAAAACACAAAATCAGTATGATAAAACTATGTTAAAATCATATTGTATAATATTAAATTGTTCAAAATGCCTCAGAATAAGTAAATTCCATGACTAAAATCAAAAGGGTATTTTTTTTTTTTGGGTCCAAGATAGAGAAACTTCAATTAAACTTAGCTACACTAAGTTCCAAAATCACCAACACAACCTCACAGCACCCACACAATCAAACTAGCTAAGTTCTTCACAACACATTATTCACCAAAAACTAAAACCCAGATAAAAAAATTAGAACTTTTTCAAAAAAATCAACTTGCTAAGTTCTTCATAACACATTATTCACCAAAATTCAAAAATATTTGAAATTTTTTGAAAATTTAAAACAAAAACCAAGACATGGAATTGTAGCACCAAAACCGGTTGGATTACTGAAAATTAAGAGAAAAATAACTCAAATTTGTAAGAGAGAGAGCTTACGAAGCGCCATTGAAGGGGAAATGGTCCGCGTGGCGACTCTGTGAAATGAAATTGAAAACCCTAATTTGTCGGAGAGAGGGAGATTTTGCTTTGGGATTATTATTAATTTTTTTATTTTTTTATTATTATGTTGTTCTCTCGCTGCCTTTTTGCACTGAGGTCCTCTGTTTTCTCCTGTATTTATTTTCAACCACTTCTGAGTTCTCACACTCGCGCAAGAACTTTTTTTTTTTTTTTTTGAAACAGTACGGCAATGGGCGGGGTGGGGCGAAGGATGGAGTCTTTGTCCTGCCCTATATAGTTTTGTTTTGCCCCATTCTTGCTCCGTTTTGCATTATGGGAAAAAAAATTTCACCTCATCCTCACCCCCTATGGCCCCGCAAAGTCCCGTCCCACCCCATAAAATTTTACTTTTTGTTAATTTACCCTACAACTAGTACAATTTTTTTAATAAAACCTATTTCATTGATAAAAATATACTTGAAATTACAACTAAATTTATCCCATCAAATCAAATTAATTTTTAGAAAAAATTGAATAATATATCTAAGTGTTTAACAAGACAATCATAAAAAAAAAAAAAAAAATCCTTATAGTATAACACATAACAAAATAAAAGATAACACATAACAAAATAAAAGCAGAGAACTACATTAGGTAGAATAAAATAAGTTAATATTGATATTTTTGTTTAAATAGTAGGGTTTTAAGGTATAAAAAATTTACAATTATAACCCTTAGCAACGTGGGGCGGGGTAGGGACAGGGAGAGGTGAGGCGGGGTGGGTCTAAAAAATCTAAAACCATCCCCGCCCCGTGGTGCAGGTCTAAAATCTTACCCCATCCTCGCCCCACCACCTTTGCGAGGGTGGGGAAAACCCACACAGGGCGAAGTGGAGAGGGGCAGGTTAAGCGGGGCGGGAAAAAATTGTCATCTTTATGAAACACCCAAGAACTTATTATTACTAATTTTTATGGGAAAATTTAGGAACGTAACAATGACAAATGATAATAAGTTTTAATCTCCACCTTATATTTAGTTAGTAGATGATGTGTCAGTTTCTTATTAAAACAAAAGAAAATTCCAGTTAAAAAAGTACTAAAGGTAAGCCAAACATTTTTTTTTATTCATTTTATTTTGACTTATGGTGGGCTAACAACTTAGCTTGTTGTGAAAATATTGTGATTCTCTTTTGTGATATAAATGTAATAAGATTTAACCCTGTTGCGTTTATTGAATTATAATTGTTCTTTAATAGTAGATTAAGAGACTCTTTTTGGTTACATTAGGGGAGGTTGAGGATTTTGAATTGTGATTAAGATATTAATTGATTTTTGGTATAAATGAGATTCAAACCTAATTATATTATACGGCAATAAGAAATTTGATTAGTTTTTTTTTTTTTTTTTTTTTGAGAAGAAATATAGAACCACTTTATTGATCAATGAAAAATTAAGAAGTTACATCAAAATAAACTAAGTAGGAAATGTCCGGTGGAACAGATTCCATCCAAACCGATAACGGGGAAGAATTTCTTGCTCTCCAAGCTAAAGCATGAGCTACACCATTGCTCTGCCGCCTAACATGAGAGAAATTTGATTAGTTAAACTAACTAAAACCCACGTCTCGGAACTTATTATATTTATGTTGCCTTTTAGGTTTAAATGAAGTTTACAAATACTCAAAAATTTATACTGTTTTTTATGATTTGTTGAGAAGTCCATTATGGTGTTCAATTGGTATAATTTATTTTAAAATAAGTGGGGATAAAGTCATGTTAATAATGTGAAGATTTAAAAAGTTTTATATATTCTTTTAAGATTAAAATAATAATAATAATAAAATAAAAAAGCTAAACTAAATAAACATGTGGACTCATGTGAAAATAGTGCAAATGGTGAGTTAATATTGAAAACAATATTAGCAGCAAGACACATAAGCAAATTGTGAAAAATATTGGAAATTCAGATTATGGTTTTAGTTGAGAAGTTGGTTGCGGATGACCTTTCTATCCGTTGGATAGATAGAAATTAATGATTAAAATATTAGTTAGGCCAAATTGATTGCAGGTGTGCTCTTGTTACATGATATGGATGAAAAATTAATTCTTAAACATTTGATAATCTTTTTAGTTGGTAACAATGATTTTTTTATTTAAACAATGATGTCACCTGTCATGTCCTGAAGAAATTTTTTTGGGGTGTTAGAAAGTGCCAAAGTGCATTGAATTTTTTTTTTACTAGCTTTTTTTTAGGGAGTCAAGCAACTCTAAGCTAAATAGGTATTTATTTATTAGTTTTTATTACTTATCAATTTAATAAGACTCACTTTTTGTTCAATTTCTCATTATAAACTCAGTTTAAAACACTAGTATTACTATTTTTGTGTGTGTTTTAATAAATATTATTGTTTACTAAAAAAAAAGTATATATTTTTTAATTGAGTCATGCTAACAAGTGCCCTTAGGGCACTAGTTAAGAATCCATTTTAAGAAATTTTTAACATCACTTTTATGGGAAATGAAAAAAACTGTCAAAACATTAATTTTTTTTTTTCTTTTTCCATAAAAACTTTCTTTAACTGGATTCTTAACCAGTGCTCTAAGGGCACTCGTTAGCATTTTCCTTTTTAATTTATAAGAATTATGAATCAATTGAGCACCAATTAACATATTCATTCTCCCCCCCCCCCCTTTCCTTCTTTTTTTTTTTTTGGTTAAAAGGAGGTAAATTGCGTTAATATAAACTAGCCATAAAAGGCGAGGTACTGATAGGAAACCTTAAGGAATGCCTCCATTTTCTTCTATATCTTTTAATAGTTAATACAATGATAACTAATGTAAAATCTTATTAATGATAGTGTTGATTAATGAGATTCGATTTTGGGCGAAATTAGGGATTTTTCTATCTTGTGAAAGAAAAAAAAAAAATAGTGTGTGTTTGGTTTGGTGTTTTGCTGAGCCTTTTTAGTTGTTGCAGGTTGTTTTTGTAATCCCATCACTTTGTCTTGCATTTGGATTTTCTAAGCTAGTTCTACACCCCCACCAAAATTCATGTCTCATTCCACATTGGTAAGAGTGTAGTCATCAATGACGGTTTTAGGGGTCACAGCTGACAAAGTTGCAATCATTCTTATATTAAACACGTAAATAGCCATCTTTAATATGATAATTATTGCACTAGATTAATCAAATATAAAATGAAATACATAATACAAAAGAGAAAGAATATGATGTTATGATTGAATAAACCAGGAGAAGGGACTCACAACTGCCCAGAGCCGTCTGGTTTGTCATACACACCCAAGTATAGCTTGATTATTAGTGTTATTATTATTATTTTTTCTTATTTTCAAGTATGGCTGAATTATTATTATTATTATTATTATTATTATTATTATTATTATTATGACACACACGTGTACATATAGTAATGCTAATGTATAACAACCATCAAAGACCACCGACTTTAGTATACCTGCATCTTAATCATTGGCTCATTATTATTGCTAAATCTTGAGCATCTTCTTGAATGTGACAACTTGCGTGTGGACCTCTCAATTAGAGATTGATAATCAGTGGGTGTAACAAACGAAGTTATTCATATATATATATATATATATATATATTTTCCCTTTTATTTAATGTTCATTGCTCCCTTGGTTGAACTTTGAAACCATCCCTTCCTCTTGAAACAAGCAATGACATTATTCAAGCATTAGCCATTTACTGTGCCTTACTGCCTTTAGAGTTGAAACTTTTTTCTGAGAGTTTATTTACTTATTTAAAAAGCTGTACATACACAAATAAGTTTTTTTTTTTTTTTTTAAAAAAAAAAAAAAAAAAAAAAAAAGAGGATAGTTCCAGATGTCTAGGAAAGTCAAGTGAAATATACTATACATTCATCACATTTTCTTACTTAGATTACATGACTACAATCAAATGTGCATCACAATGATTAGTTAAAATGGTATAGAACACTTTGTTCTTGGCACATTCAGGTTCGATCAGATTGCATCAACAAGCTCTTGAATACTTCAAAAAAAAAAAAAAAATCTAGAAAAATAGAACATTTGAAAAAGATTTCCTGATGAATTTGAACCCAGAAACTGCTGCTTCCACATGGTTTTATCTATTATGTTTTCAACAAAACATTCTATCATGACCCTACTGCAAGAAATATTCAGCACTTGAACACTTAACTGTAAGGCTTGTTTCTTAACATGTTTGCAAATGAAATGAGGGGTAGAAAAAAGAACAAACCTTTTCAAACCTATATCTAAATAATGAGAATGTCTTCTGAATTCTGTAGTATACAACAACTGCTTCCAATGAATTTGGCCATGCTCTGAGTGAACAGTAACTGTAGTCTACAAACTACCCAACAACCAAAAGCACTTGATGACTTGGTCGGAATTGTGTACTTGTCAGTCTTCAAATCAAACCCCATGTGTCAATGGTTGTGAACCTTAACTAATGGAATGACCCCCCTGGTACCCACACAAATCTAAAGCAACAATCTACATCAAAAGTAGCTGAGATGTAGGAACTGGAGTTGAGAACAACAATGAGTTACTCTTGGTGTTACTTACAAGCTATACCATAGACCTGGGGGTTTACAAAGAAGGCATTAGACAAGAAAGCCTTGTTAAGCTCAACACCAGAAAACCCGGCTTCAGATATCTTCATTCCTGTTTCCCTGGTAAGGTGACACCCATCACCTACTGTCTGTTGCAAAGGATCAAGAACATTCTGTATAAATCTAAGAACTGTTCCATCTGCACCACCAAAACAATGGCAAAAAGAATGGAAAAGGAAAAGGAAAAGGCCATTCACTATTAGAATAATAGTTGAATAAAAATTCACCATTTCTTAACAATTTAAGTTTTGAGGACAATAAGTAATTTGTCATTCACTAGATTGACAACTTTCTGTCTTGCTAGTTAACCAAGAAGTTCAGCTTAATACCTTTAGCAGCCACATGTTCCACAAAAAGGTAAATACCACCAGGTCTCAGCACCCTCTTCACCTCTGGATACAATGGTAATAGAGAATTTGTCAAATATTTGGATATTGAGTCAGAAAATCCTAGTAACTATGCACCTCCTTGGGGTACATTTGGAAATTAAATCCATCGGTTTTTTGTATATAAGCATTTAACATAAGCATGCATGTTATGTTTGGTCCTCATTAGGTAATCAGTTCAGACTTTCAGTCTTCATTTCTGCCAATGCTCCATTATAGTATTATCTCTAATGTAGCAGATGAATTTTTGCCTTCAAATGCTACAAAACTGCATTGTGCATCCAAATACTATGTTAGTGCATAGGTTAGACTAGATTAGCCCATTAGGCTTAGCCCAGTATATTATCCTTGTAGTTTACTCATATTACTTATACTGCACACATACCTTGCCTATATAAGGCTCTCTATTGTGCATTATTATACACACATCAATATACAAACTATTCAGTCTTTTTCTCTCACTTTATATTCTTAACATACTACACATTTTTTCCACTCAGTCTATTGAATCCAAATCTCAATAATTAAAGGTAATAAGCTTTGAAAATTAACACCAATATTCATTTCTAAGTTATTAAATCAAACTCCAAAACAATCAACTTATTAGTTAGAACGACAACACAGTTAAGCAAGCAATTATAGGAAAAGTCTAACCAATTTTTGAAAAAGAAAATAATACTGTATATGAAGTACTTGACTTATGCATGCTCCACTGCTTCTCACAGAATATGAGGTTTCTATATAAACTTCAAATAATTAAATCTATAAAAGTAAAAAGGAATTTTTAAGAGTTAGATGGTTAAATACCTTTCAGTGCCATATCAACATCTTTAACAGAACACAACACAAGTGTTCCAACAACTGCATCAACAGAAGCATCACCTAAGGGTATAGCCTCCCCAACCTGTATAATTTTTGCATCTTCAGAATCTAAAGAACAGCTTTCTAGTTCACAACCAAATATTACCAAGGGAAAAAACAATAAAAACATCATCTAAATCTAGTAGAAAGATATAACATGCCAAAACCTGCCTTCCAAAGTAGCAAGGGCTTGAAGCATTGATTAAAGTATCAGTTTTCCAACTCAATATGCAAATTTTTTTTTTTTTTGATAAGTAAATATGGTAAGTAAACTCAATATGCAAATTTAACCGATCAAATGCACATCACTAGAGATGCTTCAATTGCCTTACATAAGAATCCTAGGCTATCAATCCAATTGTTGATATTTGAAACAATTGTCATTGGATCTTTCCCCACTAATATGTCTGAGAAACATTTTCCAAGCATTTGGATACTTTTACCCACATGGGTAGTTAAAGCCAAAATACCACAATGTTGCAAATTATAATGGCATAGGGTGCTACTTCTTGGACACCAGCAGTGGATATTTCTAGAATTTAAATTATGGAAAGTACAATATTCAGGCAGAGAAATGTTTATATCATAAAAAGTTCAGAATAAAGTAGTGCCATAAAGGGAAGCATTCTTACTGCATGTAAGAATTCAAAATTTGTAAGTGGCAGGCCAGCGGCCTCTGCTGCTGCCTGAGCATACTTTTCCATCTTTCTATTGGGATCCATACCAAAAACCTGGACATCAGCTTCACCAGCATAATACTTGAGATTAGGGCCTGTACCAATGCCAATCTCCAACACTCTCTGAGCCCTCCCCTTCAAGTTACTAAACAATTGCGACTTGTAATCTGCAATCTACCACACAACATAAGATTGCACACACAAGTGCTGTCAAATATGTTTACACTTGACATGAAAAATCATACATGTACCAAACTTCAAACTAATTGCTCTAAAATGGGCTCTAACCTCAGCTTCATAAGAGTCCATGAATTTATCCAAAACTGATGCATAGAACTCCTCGTACCAATCTGGTCTTGGAGGGCGAACCTTGTTCAACACAGACTACACAAACGAATTGTTACTCTTAAATCCTAACTGACACATAATTTTCAACTTATACAGGCAATTCAGAAGTTGGGTGGAGTATTAAACACTACATGTCACAACATTGGTACAACACTTAGCTTATGCTTATGCCAATATAAATCAAGTTTGTAGCACTAACAAAAATGTCTTATATTATCTAAAATTACAAAAGGCTAAGATACACTTTTCATCCCTTAAATTTTATCCAAAATTGCTTTTCATTTCTCAAAATTTTCAACAGTTGCAGTTCAATCCCTGAAAAAGTTAAATGGTATCAATTTCAATGTTGACGTGATGTGACTAACTTGTCATCGCCTAAAATAAATTTATCTACAAATAGATAGAAGGACTAAATTAATAACTTTTAAATATTTGACTAAATTGCACCCTTTGAGTTCATTTTGAATTTGTTACCTTTTATTTAAAATTTAAAATTTAAAATTCATCCTCCGCGACACTATTATATCGCTTTAAATCTCAACCTTCCTTATGTTCCTCTACTAATGATATGGCCGTTAAATGTCACCTAAGTTCAAAATAACGTAATTTTTTTTATAGAGGAAAAAGAACAAACTTGGGCTTTTTTTTTTTTTTTTTTTTTGTTGAAATAAACAAGCATATTTCAACCAAATTATTATGAAAAAATTATTTCTTTTTTCTTGATCTCTATAGAATATTTCTTTTTTTGTGGGTTCTAGTTAGAGCAACTTATAAAATCTGTTTTCATCAAATAAAATAGGATAAATTATAACTTATCCACCTGTGGTTTGACTGAAATTTAAGTTGCTTACCTGCGATTTGAAATTTGACACTTTAACTACATAAGGTTTGACCAAAATTTAAGTCACCTACCTGTGGTTCCTTTTTATTTTATTTGATACTGTATTTTTATGTTTTTTGTATTTTTGGATAAGAGAGACATAAAAGTCGAGTAAAATTACATATTTAGCCATGTTATTAACAAAAGTGGTTAAGAAACTCTAATAAAGCTATCCTCATACGGCTAAAGTGTCAAATTTCAAACTAAAGTTAAGCAACTTAAATTTCAACCAAACTAAGGTAAATTGTAATATGCACAATAAGAGAGGTGCTAAGTTCACCACATTTTCACGATATTTTTACAACAAATTATAAATGGTTAGTTGTTGTTAGTCTAAATTTGAACTTAATACTAAGATTACTTCTTCCCAACAATAACAATCAATAACAAACTACCATTTAAGATTTGTTGAAAAAATATTGTGAAAATATTACCTGGATATCATTTCTTTAAAATATATAGGTATATTCCCGCCTATACTAAAACCCAAACCGAATTAATATCTTGGTCTATCAATAAAAAAAAAAAAAAAAAATCATCACGGAAAAGGTTCAAATTATATTCTATCTATCAACATAAAGTAAAATCTCTCTCTCTCTCTCTCTCTCTCTTTTTTTTTTTTTTAATTTGCTTTGGAAAGATCAAAGAAGAAGTTAGAAGTCTACCCTATAATCATCAGAGTGTAAATCGGAAGCATTAGAGGGGCGATTAGGGAACGCAGCCAAAGCCGTTGAGGTTGCCGTTGCTCCGTCAATGAAACGCCTTCTTCCGCATATGCAGCAAAACGACTCACTGTGGCTTCTCTTTATTGGTGCTTTCCGCTTATCATCATCATCATACCGTAAATCAGAGCAACTGAAGGCTGTGATTTTGCCACGTGGAGGTTTCAGTTTAGAGCAACGAGGACTATAAGGTGTAATCTTAGGCGTGCTGGAGAAGAAGAACACCAACGACGACTTAACTGCCATTCTCTCTCTCTCTCTCTCTAAAATTGTCGGGAGTTTTTTCAGTGGGTCTATTTAATGTTAGTGCTATACCGGTTACAGGTTTAGCAGGTCAGGTGTAAATACCCAAAAAAGGAAGAGAAAAATCAGTTTGGGGTTGTTCTCTAATCTGATTTTAGGGTTTTTATTTTTTCAAAATAACTAAATCCCTCAAACAATTTTATTAGTTAGCAAAGTTTTAAAACTATTTAGCAATGTAACAAATCGAGTGTAGAGAACTTGATTTTGTTGTGCTAAATCGAATGTGAAGAGTTTGAGTTTCATGGAACTCGAGTTTCCATTAGAGGTGTGCATGAGTCGGGTTAAAGGGATTTTTTGACTCAATCCACCATGGTGGGTTGAAAAAAATTCAACCCAACCCAACTCATCACATAAGTCTAACCCAACCCACATGGGTCAGGTTGAACCCATAGGTTGGACAATTTTTTTTATTACTAATATTATTAAATTGATTAGAAAAAAATATATCACACTTGCCACCTGAGTTGATAAATAAAATATACATTAATATATGAACTAATATTTCAACTCAATTATACATTAATGTATGAACTAATATACATTAATATTGGCTTTTATATAGAATAAGAGGAAGAGTTGGTTATATAAAAAAAATTATTAATTATATAATATATATTAAATATATGGGTGGGTTGGATCGGGTTTGGTGGGTTTGAAATTTTATAACCCGAACCCAACCCAACCCGCTATTAAAAATTTTTTGTAACCCGACCCAACCCACCAAGCCCTAAAAACCGACCCAACCTGGCTGGTTGGGTTGGGACGGGTTGGTTTTGGCGAGTTGGCGGGTTTGCTGCACACCCCTAGTCTCCACGACTCGATTTCCCTACCAAGCTACGAACTTCATCAGACTAAAGATGAAGATGGAGATGGAGAGAACCAAATCAAAAGACCCAGACATCGAAAGGCCCAGAGATTGTTTATGCTATGGAAACCAAGCGCGAAAAACATAGAGATTGAGGAAACCAAACGTGAAAACATCAAAAGACCTAGAGATTGTTTCTGCTATGGAAACCAAATGCGAAAAACATAGAGATGGAGATTTGGGAAGATTGTTTCTGCCTTGCTCTGGGTTGTTTTTGCTATGGAACTCGAGTGTTTCACTCTTGAGTATGAAACTCGAGTCTAAGACACTTGATTTCCAACTGAAACTTGACTCCAGCTCGCTCGATTTCAAAGAGTAAAATCGAGTCTAACAAACTCAATTTGTTAGATTGCTAAATAGTTTCAGAATCTTGCTAACTAGTGAAATTGTTTGAGGGATTTTGTTATTTTGAAAAAAAAAAAAAAAAAAAAAAAAAAAAACCCTGATTTTAGAAAGTGTGTAGAGACCATCCTATTTTTGCTATGGGTCTTGAGTTTTGATAACCTCCGCATAGAAGACAAAAATTGCCAATAACCAGCGATCCTAAGGCCAAATCACACTATTGAGGACCTTGCAACCACTAAGCAATCTCGCCCTATTGTATATTTTCAAAACCCACCTAAAACTTCTTGATGCTTTTAGATCTGTGCCATTCTAGATCGAACAACTTTCTATCATTGTGTGTATTGTATCTATTAAAAGAGAGGGGGGGGGGGGAGACAATCATTAGCAAGAAAGATTAGAGTTGGGCAAGAGCCAAGAAAAAGAAAAGAGAAAAGAGGGGTTTTAAGTGGCCATACTGCATTTTGTAGTAGAGGTCATGGTGGCCCGCTTCCAAAGTGGTGAACTATAGGCCGTACACAAATTAGAAAGATTTTTAGAAACTGATGTGTTTTTTTTTGTTTTTATTTTTTTTTATACCATCTAAGCGCTGATTTGGCCAGTAAACTTAAACACGTCAACATTTCATTTTTTTTGGCCAAAAATAGAAATTGCACCTTTTATATTTGACCAAATTTATTTATACCCTTTAACTTTATTTTTGTTCATTTGAGTTCAGGTTTATTTAATTATTAAGGTCTCTCAATTTTTGTTAAATGTTGTTGGGTACATAAGCGTACCCAAATTCTACTTAATGGACCGGACTTAGAATTGGGCTCACAAGTCATAACTTATTTGTATGGTGGGTTTAGAGTTTCCTACTAAGGGTAGTTCTTTACCAAGTATCTTAATTACACCTCTCAACTCTCATGAACTTCCCTTTTCCTCTCTTTAGATAGTACACTCTCTCTTTCTATCACTCTCTGTTTCTTCCCAGCATCAACAACCCCTTCTCCTTACTCCTTCCTCCTATTTATAGCTTGAGGTTGGTGGGGTGCCCATGATTAGCTTCTGGTCTCACTCGTGTGAGTGGGGTCCAACTTGATTATTCCTAGCAAGGAATATGCTCCATTGGAAATAGTGGTAATGGCATTGGAACTAACTCTTGCCTCCAAGAGATTGCTCGGCAGTGATGCTCTCTAAGGCAATACCGAGCTGCCAAGGGCATGGACCACTCCAAGCAAGCACATTCCTGATCAAGACATAATTGACCGGTATGGGCTTGTCTATCATGCATTCGAAACGAAATGGGCCTACTATGAGGTTTGAGCTTGGTTTTGATCCTAGAGAATGTTCGGGCCAAGGCCCAAGGCCCAATGGGCTTGGGATCATACCCCACACAATAGACCCCCTCTTGATTCGTGTCCGGCTACCAGGAACGAATCAAGGACAATCCAACAAGTGCTAGAGACTCCTCGGGAAGCTCAACCATCAGCCATTAAATGAACAAGATGATTATTAATGCCTTCTCTAAAGGAGCGTTATGTCAGGCTGTCAAGGCTAACTGTAATCATGACCTGACGGTTTGTGAACCGAGGCCACACGTGTGGAAGTTATGAAAAAGAATTTAAAAATAATTTCTCTCTTCCTTTTTCATTAAATGTTTTCACCCTATAAATAGTTCCTTTTGACACTTCATACTACTTTTTACTTCCTCACTTCTTTAACTTTCTCTCTGCCAAGCATACTCTTCTTGTGCATAGATTCTCCAACCAAGATCACCAATTCCTAGAGCCCACAATAAGTTTCTTCATTCTTTCCTTCTCTTTTTCAAATTTTTTCCTCACTCTAGAGTTAGGAATGGGCTACTCACATCTTCTTTCCACCGAAGCGTCCTTAGCTAATTTTAGGGTAGTCTATGATATTCTTGGGGATGTGGATGTTGCTTATTGACATAAGGGTGACATCACTCTTCAGCGACACTCTAGTTCTAAAGTAGTGTTTTTTCCTTTAATGGTCATTTTAGATGGAGGGGTTAGATTTCCTGTAGACCCTCTCATACATAGTACCCTTAGGTTTTACGATTTATGCCCCAACCAACTTCCCCCTAATTTTTACTGAGTTGTAAGTTGCGTCAGTAGATTAAACCGGATACACGGGCTACAACTAAACCACCATGACATAAAATTTATGTATAGTTTATGTGGTAATATTAGGTTTGACTACTACCTAAAGGTTGGGGATGTACAGGTACGGCTTATATCGTGCCTTCTCGATTCTAACAGAAATTCGATAAGAGAGTATGTTTGGGTGAACGGCAATTGGCTTACCGACGAGCTCACTACCCAACTTTACCACGTGATGTTAGTCAATACCAAGCACTTTTAACTGCTTTCAATTTAGTGTTTTACCCATGTGTATTTTGTTAAATAGTTATTAACCAGTTTTCATATTATTTAGGTGTAGAAAGCAAAAGGTTTAAGCCAAACATTAGAGTTGTGCACATGAGAGATTTAAATTTTGTGCTCTAGTCAGAGATATTTGTGAATTCTGACAGGCAGCTTCGGGCATCCCATCTCATACTTGGTTGCAATCTAGTCTACTCCACTTAGCAGCCTTTCGAACAAGCCTTACTGGTGGACAGCCCTTTGCTATTGTACATTGACGTACGGCATCCTAATCTCCTTCCCCCTAACCTAACTGTAGGTGAAGCTCAGGACTTCGGCCCCCGGATAGCTAGAGCGAAGTCACTAATACCTGTCAGGAACGCTTCTGCAGATATTGTCTCCTAAAGCTGTACTGTCCATAAACCCATTGAGGAGCCCCAAGCCCAAGTTTAGCCGGTCGAGCAAGCAATATCCAAGTTAGTAAACTCCTCTGAAGCAGAAACTGACCAAGGTGAAGGCGAAATGGTGGTCAAACAAACAATGATCGTTTTTTTCTCGGCTCATGTCCAGCGGCACAATAGCAACAAACCTAGGGCAAAAGTCTAACACCCCCTCCTTTTCCTCCTGCTTGCTCCCGGAAAAGCAACATACGATTGACCAACCACCTAGGGGTTCGGGGGATGCTCCTCCGAAAACTCCACCTCCCCGGGCGTCAGGGGGGATTGTCATTTAGGAACTTGCTGGTGACGCCCAGCCAGCCGCACAAGTCGAGTCCAATGTGGCATCCTTTTCCTGCCTAAAAGTGGGTTGGCAGACCATCTTTAGGCTCGGGAATGAGCCTCTTTTCGTGACGGCTAGCGTCAGAACTTGGGCGTAAGGTGAAGGTGGCTAGATCGCCCAGAGTTTGGCGCAGGGCTTTCAATTGCCTGAAGATGTGCACTTTTTCTCGGGCGGTACTGATAGGTCTCTAGTTGCCCGGTTGCAATGGCACACAATAGCGGTAATACACTTTACTCTTTCTTCCTTGCATAAATGTACTTGCATTTTTCCTTTCTTCTCATGTTTCTTGTTATTGTGTTATCAGGCCGCACAATTGGCTTATGTGATAAATAATCGGCTGAAAGAGGCTATTGAGGATGCTGACCAGGAGAAGGCTTTGAAGGACATTGTTGTGGCCACTGCGAAAGACAAGGGCAAGGCTACCAAGGCCTTCTCGGACCGAGAAGGCTTGGATACTAGCTAAGCAGAGGCTAATAGAAATGGATGTGAAGCTGGGGGGGATCAGAACTCAAATTGGCTAAAGTAGAGAGTCTAAACTTAGCATAAGTTGATGAGATTACAGATCTGAAAGCTACACTTAAAGCTAGCGAAGACAAGTGGTACAATGTGGGCTTTGCGAACACCGAGAATTCTATGGATCTAGTTGTCTACCAAGCACGGAGGCACAGGTTCGGGGAAGGATGGATGGCCGCTCTTCTAGTTATGGAGGTGCCCAATGATTCCCCGTTGAGGAATTCCGAGCAAATACCTTTTCCAGAGCCTCCTCTTCCTGTTCAGGATCTTTCCAGCATCGAAGGTGAAGAGGACACTCCCAGCATGAAGGAGTTGGTGCAATAAATTGACTCCTACATGGAGTCAATTGATCTTGAAGTCACTAGCAACTTTGATGCCGCGTTACAAATGATCTCATTGCCACCCCTAGATTTTGGTGCCCAACATGCCGGGGACGCCCAAACTCTGCCATACTTAGCCGCTCAGCCTATCGGGGATGCATTAACCCAGCCTGCCACTCATGCATGAAAAAATGTTTAACCTGCCTTATTCATTTACTTTATCTTTCTCTTTACTCTATCTTGTCTTTATTTTTTGTTTTACCTGATTTGCTTATTGTCACCGAGATGTGGTGACAGAACAATGGTTTTATTTTAATTTGTGTTTATTTTAGTTTACTTAGTCACTATGACATGGTGACAAGACATCTACTTTGGTTATTTTTATGAATAATTTTTGCATTGTTATTATATTATTTCTGCCATATTTTATTCTTTCATTTATAGTGATCATGAAACCGAATTAAGATTTACTCTTGGTTTGTGATTTACCTTAACCGAGTGTTGTTGCCTTGAGTATAGCAGGGATAATGACTTCACCTCTTTTGGTGACCCGTTATGTTCTTAGAAAAATAGGGATTAGGTTACCACTTGTTCGGTGATTGGGATCGAACAGAGCACAGGTTCTTGTCCCTAGTGAAAATACACATTAGGTTTCCACCTGTTTGGTGATTAGGATCAAACTGAGCATAAGCTTCTATCCTTAGAGAAAGTAGATATTAGATTTCCACCTGTTCGGTGATTAGGATCGAACCAAGCACAGGCTTCTATCCTTAGAGAAAATAGATATTAGGAAGACAAGAACGGTAATGTAACTTCTGTATATTACATGGATAGGCATTGTTCTTTACACAACAATTGTTTATAACTTGCAATTCCCCCCTAAAGTTAGTGATAGAACCTTCGTAAATTTTGAACTCCATGGCCGGGGGAGTGGTCTCTCCTCCATATCCTCCAAGTAATATGCTCCAACTCCAGCAATAGTAGTAACCCTATACAAACCCTCGTAATTCGAAACTAACTTCCCCACATTGGTATCTTGAGCATTCCCTACTACTTTCCACAATACAAAGTCACCGACGTTGAACTCCTTACTCTTGACATCCTGGTTGTATTGACGAGCTAGCTTCTGTTGATATTCGACCAGCTTTATGGTTGTTGATTTCCGGTGCTCTTCTAATGAGTCTAACTACTTTACCATAAGCTCCTCATTTTTAGCAGGGACAAATCCTGAGACCCGAACACTGTATAAGCTTACTTCGGTTGGAATAACCGCTTCCCTTCTGTATGTTAGTGAAAATGGGTTTCTCCTGTGGATCTTCTGAGGGTTGTCTAGTATACCCACATGACATTTGGTAACTCCTCAGCCCACATTCCTTTCGTGCCTTCCAACCTCTTCTTCAATCCAGTCACAATCGCCTTATTAGTAACCTTAGCCTAGCCATTACTCTGCGGATACGCCGAAGTGGAATATATGTTCTTAATACCAAGATCGCTACAGAACTTTTGAAAAGCCTTACTGTTAAATTGTAATCCATTGTCAGGCACTAGGGATTTTGGCGCTCTAAATCTTGTTACTATATTTCTCCAAACAAACTTTTTAACATCTACATCTCGGATGTTGGCTAGCACCTCGGCCTTGGCCCATTCTGTGAAGTAATCCACAGCAACCAAAAAAAATATTTGGTTCCCTGTGGCCTGAAGGAATGGACCAATAATTTCTAGACCCCACTGTGTAAAGGGCTAAGGGCTACTAATGGGGTTCAAACTTCCTAACGACTGATGTATTAAGGGAGCATGTTTCTGACATTGCTCATCTTCGGACGTACTCAACAGCATCCTTGTGCATCTGTGGCCACCAAAATACCTGAGTCATCGCTCGATGGGCCAATGAACGTCCTCCAACATGACTGCTACATACCCCCTCATGGAGCTAGGTTAAGAGCCCTTCAACTTTGCTAGGGTGCAAACACTGCAAATACAGTCCCCCAAAAGACCTTCAGTACAACTTATGGTCTGCCGACAACCAATACCCAGCAGCTATACGGCGTACTCTGTCTGCTTCTTTTGTATCAGCTGGTAGTCGATCTTCGGCTAGAAAATTAATAATTGGATCCATCCAACACGGCTCAGATGCCACCACTGAAACACCTAGCCTTGCATCAATACTTGGTTCTGCCACCACTTCCACTTTGATTAGCCAAGGCACCTCTTCGGTTAGTGATGACGCCAAAGTGGCCAAAGAGTCGACATGCCGGTTCTGCCCCCTGGCTATTTCAACCACCTTTACTTTCTAAAACCGGTTCATAATCTGCTTTACCAACCGTAAGTACTTCATCATTTAGGGATCCTTGGCTTCAAAGCTACCCTGCACCTAATTAACCACCAACCGAGAATCTGAGTAAACCTCCACTTCCCGAGCACCTACCTAAATTCAAAACAGCTCTCAATCCTGCAACTAGGGCTTCATACTCAACTTCATTATTGGAAGCCTTAAAACCCAACCTAAAAAAATGTTCCACCCTTATCCCTTCCAGTGTGATGATGACAATTCCAACCCCAGCCCCCAGTGCACTAGACGCACCGTCCACAATTACTTTCCACTGGTGAACTTCCATATGACAAACTATCTCCGTCTCCCTTCTCGCGGAAAACTTTGCAACAAAATCAGCAAGAACCTAACCCTTCACTAAACTCCTAAGTCTGTACCTAATGTCAAAAGAGCCCAACCGAGTTCCCCACTTGGCTATCTTATCCGTAAAATCAGATCTTTTCAACAATGACTACAAGGAATACTCAGTTAATAAATATATGGTATGAGCTTGAAAATAATAGGGCAACTTCCTTGTAGCATGTATTAGTGCTAACACCAACTTCTCCAAGGGAAAATATCTTGTCTCGGCATTGACCAAAGTCTTGCTGACATAATATATTGGATGCTGTACACCTTGATCCCTCAGCAACACAGCACTCACGGCATGCTCAGACAATGAAAGATACATGAACAAATCCTCACCGGGCTCGAGGGCTAACAACATAGGTGTCTGCATCAAATATTCCTTTAAATCCTGAAAAGCCTTTTCACATTCTTCGGCCCACTGGAATCCCTTCTATTTTTTCAGAAGCAGATAAAATGGACGACACCGATCTGCATACTTAGAAATGCACCAATTTAGAGCAGCTAGTGTTATGAAATTTTAAAATACTCGTAAGTGTACGAACTGTACCGAAGTATAGTTGGACAAGAACGAGGTCGAACCCACAGGGACTTATATGAACGTAGGAAAATTAATTAAACCTTAACCAAATTAATCCTAATCTAGTTTAATAAAAATTGGTTGTTTGCAATTAAATAAACTAAGCAAATAATAAAATTAAGTAAATTGTTAAACTAAGCAAAAGATATAAAGCAATAAAAAGATGTAAACAATCAAGAGAAAGGAATTAAGGTTTTGGAATCCACCTTGTAAGTCATATCAGCATATATATATGATCATTAATTTTTCCCAACTCACTACATGATAATCTAGAAATCAATCTTGCTATCATGGAAAATATCATCATTTAAACCCTTATTTTAAAAATCAAAAGCATGTTCTTCTTCGCTTCTTAAGTATAAAATCAAATCATCAATTGTATCCGTAGCCAAACAAATCACAAGATATATGCAATTCATAAAATCAAATCATAAATTGTATCCATTGACAGACAAATCACAAGTGATATCCAATTTTATAATCAAGAATTAATAAACCAAACATTCAATTAATTAAGACAAATCCTAAATCATGAGAAAAACATGATTGAACTCATATCTAGAATCTCATCTTAGTCAATTGATATGAAGCAAGAACAATTTAAATCATTAAAGAACAATTATTGTGGGAAAAATAAAATCACATAAATATTACTAATAATCCTTAACAAGGTTTCATCCTTAACCCTAATTATAAATTTAGCTACTCATAGTAATTGAAGGAAAATATAAAAATAAAATACTAAACATTAAACTAAACAAATAAAATAGAGAAAGAAATAGTCACAGTGCTAGAGAAGAGCCATAAAAGAAACCATGTGTTGTTGCCTGTGCTCCAGTCCTAGTCGTCTCCCTTTAAACAATCTAACCTAGAGGCTTATATATGAAAATAGCCGCCTTACACTAAGCTCTATTCCTAATACAATCAGAATAAGGAATCCATATTTCCAAGCCACGCACATGCAGGGGACTCCATGGCCTAGCTTTACACGCTGACTTGTATTTCTTTTGTAATACGGACACCTCATGGCTTGATTGTAAGAGTTTCTTTCCTAGCAAACGTCATCCATGTTGGATTGCATCTTGGCTTCTTCTTGAATACACGCCTGGGCTGGGTGTTCTATTTCTTTGGGCTAAATCTTTACTTCATGGCAAGCTCTCTTCTCTTGAGTTGGCTTTATAATCGGCCTGACCCACCTAGCATTCAACTTGTGACTTGTTCAGCTTCTCAATTGTGAATAGCCTTTATTTTCCATAAAACAAATATAATGTATAATTAGTCACAAAATAATATAAAAGGAAGGCTAACTATGCAAATCTGATGGTACTTTATTGTATATATTTCATGCACATCAGCTAGCATGTTGGTTAGCACCTGGACTTCCTTTGGATTACTTGGTAACTTGAGGCACTCTACAGCTTTAATTTGATTAGAATTAACTTCTATTCCTTGGTGAGTGATCATATATCCGAGGAACTTACCAGCCCCTACTCTAAATGCACACTTGTCAGCATTGAGACATAGCTTATGTCGCAAAAGTACTTCAAACATGTCCCTTAGATCATCAATATGCCCCTGCTTCTTTTTACTTTTGCCCACCATATCGTCAATATACACCTCCACTATATGCCTAATCTTATCCCTAAACATCCTTGTCGTCATTCATTGATAGGTGGCTCCAGCATTCTTTAGACTAAATGGCATCATGATATAGTGGTAATTAGCATCAGGAGAAATAGATGCGGTATTTTCCTGATCCTCGGCAACTAGGGCAATTTGATGATAACCCTGAAAAACATCTAGGAAACTCATCCTCGGGTGCCCGTACATTGCATTTACCAGCTGATCAATCTTCGGCACAGGGAAAGGGTCCTTCGAACATGCTCAGTTTAGATCAGTAAAATCTACACAAACTCTCCATTTCCATTTCTTCTTTTTCACCACCATGGTATTCGCAAGTCATTCTGGGAAAAAAAACCTCCTTTATTGCCCTTACTTCCTTCAACCTCTTAACTTCTTGCTTGACTACCTCGACGTGCTCTTTAGCCGACCTTCTTGACTTTTGCTTCTTGGGAGGAAATAATGGATCCACATTAAGCATGTGAACTATAAACTCTGGGTCTACCCAGGGCACCTCGTACGGGCTCCAAGTAAATACATCTATATTCTGTACAAGCAATAACAGCATCTCCACCCTATCTTTGTCTTTCATACCCGCTCCTATCTAAAAACTCCTATCCTCATCCAACAATATCTTCACTCTTGTTAAATCCTCATCACAACTAGCCCCTTTTTTCCTCTTGGGGTTCCTGTAATTGCTATAAAGGGACCTTCTCGGCTGGTTCCTTTTGCTTAATCTCCCAGTTAACAGCGGCCACAAGCATTTTCTAGCCACTTGTTGGCTTCTCCTTACTGTAGTCATATCGTGATCGGTATGGAACTTGACCTTTACATACAATGTAGATGGAACCACTCCCATTGCATGAATCCAGGGCCTTCTAAGAATTGCCGTATACAGAGAGAATGAGTTGAACACTATAAAGGTCACCATCACTTCCTTGCCCTCCATATTCACAAGAAGTGAAATCTGCCCCTCCGGGACCACCATCCTACCATCAAACCCGACCAATGGGGTATCATACTTTGACAAATCTTAGTTCTTCAAACCTAGCCCCTTGTACAAATCAAGATATATTACCTCAAAACCATTTCCCTGGTCTACCAACACTCTCTTCACTATAAAACCATTTATTCGAGCTGTGACCACCAACATCATGTGGATGAGTAGTTCCTTCCAAGTCATCATCATTAAAAGTGATGGGCTCTTGAATATACTTCATCTTCTTTTCAGAAGGCTACTCGTCCCAGCTACTTTCCACCGGAACCACTGTCAATACCCCTTTCTTCCAGGTCACTAAGGTACCCCTCAAAGCAGCATGGATGACCTTTATCACTCCTAAAAGGGGTGGAAGTGGATTCCCCCAGGGTCGGGCACCTTGTCCGGACTCCTAATTGCTCGACTCCACAATATATTCTTTTAAGTGCTCCGCCCTTACTAACTGCTCCAAATTATCTTTCAACACCCTATACTGCTCAGTAATGTGTCCTTTATCCCTATGATAATTACAATATAAATTCTGATTTCTTCTTGTGGGATTACCTCCCATCTTACTCGGCCACCGAAAATATGGCTCACCTTTAATCCAATCTACAATCCTGTGCACTAGTTCTTTGAATGTCATGTTTACTTCCCCGGCTTGAGTGTTCGGCTCCTGGATTCTCAAGCCCCTCCGGGGTCTTAACTGGAAACCCGCTTGCTGGGGCTGACTTGTGACCGGGGCCTTGCCTTTGTTCTATTGCTGATCATCCTCCAATCTCTTATACTCCTCAATATGCCTCATGAGTTGCCTCATATCCTCGGGAGGCCTTATGGTCAACGATTCTAGCAATTCAGAGTTCTCTTGCAGCCCTATCTGGAACGTACTTGCTACAACTTTCTTGTTGTCCCCACCAATCTCATTGTACAATTCCCAATACCTACTGGTATAGCTCCGGAGGGTTTCCCCAGCTCCCATCTTCATGGACAACAATGCACCCACGGGTTGAGGTACACGGCTAGGGCTGTACACGGTGCGGTGCAGCCGATTTTGGGGGGCTTTTTTGCACCGCACCTATAAGGGTGGTTTTCCCCCATCCCTAATCGCACCTCACCTGTGGAGGGTTGGGAACCAGTTTACACAAGGTGCAATGCAAGATACTGGTTCAGTGCAGTTAGTTCGGTTAATTTCTCTTTTTTTAGGTACCAAATACAATGCAATTAACAACCCCAAACCACATCATGCTCATTAAAAAAAACCCAAATATTCCATTAAAAAAAAAAAAAACAAAAGAAAACAACAAACAATTAAAAACCCAAATAAAAAACTAAACCAAACCCATAAAAGATCAAACAAACACCATTGAAAATAAATCACATAAACAAACCCGGTAGAAAAGCATTGCATTTGTATGGAGAAGCATCTAAACTCTGAAGTCAGAACATCACAAGAAATTGACGGAAGACAAGGCAAGAGAGAGAGAGAGAGCAGATGTGAAGATTTTGTTGTTGGGACTAGGAGAGGAAGACTGACAAGAGTGAGGGAGAGAAAGAGAGGGGATGGGTAAATAATCCTAGGGTTTAAAATTTAAACGTCGTCGTTAGTGGCTTATAATAGAGCTAATGGTGAGTCAATATTGAAAATAATATTAGTAGCAAGACATATAAGCAAATTGTGAAAAATATTGGAAATTCAGATTATGGTTTTAGTTGAGAAGTTGGTTGCGGATGACCTTTCTATCCGTTGGATAGATAGAAATCAATGATTAAAATATTAGTTAGGCCAAATTGATTGCAGGTGTGCTCTAGTTACATAATATGGATGAAAAATTAATTCTTAAACATTTGATAATCTTTTTAGTTGGTAACAATGATTTTTTTTTATTTAAACAATGGTGTCACTTGTCATGTCCTGAAGAAATTTTTTTGGGGTGTTAGAAAGTGCCAAAGTGCATTGATTTTTTTTTACTAGCTTTATTTTTTTATTTTTTAAGGGAGTCAAGCAACTCTAAGCTAAATAGATATTTATTTATTAGTTTTTATTACTTACCAATTTAATAAGACTCACTTATTGTTCAATTCCTCATTATAAATCCAGTTTAAAATACTAGTATTACTATTTTCGTATGTATTCTAATAAGTATTATCGTTTACTAAAAAAAAATCTATTTTTCAGAAAAGTATATATTTTTTAATTTATAAAAATTATGAATCAATTGAGCACCAATTAACATATTCATTACCCCCCCCCCCCTTTTTCTTGTATATCTTGCAATAGTTAATACAATGATAACTAATGTAAAATCTTATTAATGTTAGTGTTGTTTAATGAGATTCGATTTTGGGGTAAATTAGGGATTTTGCTATCTAACGAAAGAAAAATAAATAGCCATCTTTAATGATGTGTGTTTGGTTTGGTGTTTTGTTGAGCCTTTTTAGTTGTTGCAGGTTGTTTTTGTAAATCCCATCGTTTTGTCTTGCATTTGGATTTTCTAAGCTAGTTCTACACCCCTACCAAAATTCATGTCTCATTCCACATTGGTAAGAGTGTAGTCATCAATGACGGTTTTAGGGGTCACACCTGAGAAAGTTGCAATCATTTGTATATTAAACACGTAAATAGCCATCTTTAATATGATAATTATTGCACTAGATTAATCAAATATAAAATGAAATACATAATACAAACGAGAAAGAATATGATGTTATGATTGAATAAACCAGAAGAGAAGGGACTCACAACTGCCAAGAGCTGTCTGGTTTGTCATACACACCAAAGTATAGCTTGATTATTAGTGTTACGAAATGCATGTCTGACAGTGGATGGTGGCTCTCTCGATCTCTCTTTACCCAATGACTTCCACTCTCAAAATCTGAGTTTTGCGTTTTGATTTTGGAGAAAGGAAAGTGAGTTTTAGGTTTAGGGGAAGGAGATAGCATCTAAGGAGATAGCGGCTGAGTTTTAGTTTTAGGTTTTAAAGAGGTATTGGGTTTTGTAACGTGTATTGGGTGGGGAAAAAAAATAAAAACTTATAAAAAAAAAATTAAATGATGACGTGGAAAATTGTGGAAACTTCAAAAGTTTCGGTTTTATATATATATATATATATATAGATTATTAAATTTGTTTTCTTATTTTCAAGTATGGCTGAATTATTATTACACACACGTGTACATATAGTAATGCTAATGTATAACAACCATGAAAGACCACCGACTTTAGTATTCCTGCATCTTAATCATTGGCTCATTATTATTGCTAAATCTCATATCACGTGTGGACCTCTCAATTAGATTTTGATAATCAGTGGGTGTAACAAACGAAGTTATTCATATAATTTTTTTCCCTTTTATTTAATATTCATTGCTCCTCTGGTTGAACTTTGCAACCATCCCTTCCTCTTGAAACAAGCAATGGCATTATTCAAGCATTACTGCCTTTAGAGTTGAAACTTTTTTTCTGAGAGTTTATTTTCTTATTTAAAAGGCTGTACATACACAACTAAATTTAAAAAACTAAAAGAAAAAGACAGCTCCAGACATGCCTAGGAAAGTCATCACAAGACTAGAGTGAAATATACTATATATTCATCGCATTTTTTACTTAGATTACATGACTACAATCAAATGTGCATCACAATGATAAGTTAAAATGGTATAGAACACATTGTTCTTAGCACATTCAGGTTCGATCCGATTGCATCAACAATCTCTTTAATACTTCGAAAAAAACAAATCTAGAAAAATAGAACATTTGAAAAAGATTTCCTGATGAATTTGAACCCAGAAATTGCTGCTTCCACATGGTTTTATCTATTATGTTTTCAACAAAACATTCTATCATGACCCTACTGCAAGAAATATTCAGCACTTGAACACTTAACTGTAAGGCTTGTTTCTCAACATGTTTGCAAATGAAATGGGAGGTAGAAAAAAGAACAAACCTTTTCAAACCTATATCTAAATAATGAAAATGTCTTCTGAATTCTGTAGTATACAACAACTGCTTCCAATGAATTTGGCCATGCTCTGAGTGAACAGTAACTGTAGTCTACAAACTACCCAACAACCAAAAGCACTTGATGACTTGGTCGGAATTGTGTACTTGTCAGTCTTCAAATCAAACCCCATGTGTCAATGGTTGTGAACCTTAACTAATGGAATGACCCCCCTGGTACCCACACAAATCTAAAGCAACAATCTACATCAAAAGTAGCTGAGATGTAGGAACTGGTATTGAGAACAACAATGAGTTACTCTTGGTGTTACTTACAAGCTATACCATAGACCTGGGGGTTTACAAAGAAGGCATTAGACAAGAAAGCCTTGTTAAGCTCAACACCAGAAAACCCGGCTTCAGAGATCTTCATTCCTGTTTCCCTGGTAAGGTGACACCCATCAGCAACTGTCTGTTGCAAAGGATCAAGAACATTCTGTATAAATCTAAGAACTGTTCCATCTGCACCACCAAAACAATAGCAAAAAGAATGGAAAAGGAAAAGGCCATTCACTATTAGAATAATAGTTGAATAAAAATTCATCATTTCTTAACAATTTAAGTTTTGAGGACAATAAGTAATTTATCATTCACTAGATCGACAACTTTCTGTCTTGCTAGTTAACCAAGAAGTTCAGCTTAATACCTTTAGCAGCCACATGTTCCACAAAAAGGTAAACACCACCAGGTCTCAGCACTCTCTTCACCTCTGGATACAATGGTAATAGAGAATTTGTCAAATATTTGGATATTGAGTCAGAAAATCCTAGTAACTATGCACCTCCTTGGGGTGCATTTGGAAATTAAATCCATCAGTTTTTTGCATATAAGCATTTAACATAAGCATGCATGTTATGTTTGGTCCTCATTAGGCAACCAGTTCAGACTTTCAGTCTTCATTTCTGCCAATGCTTCATTATAGTATTATCTCTAATCTTAGCGGATGAATTTTTGCCTTCAAATGCTACAAAACCGCGTTGTGCATCCAAATACTACACATTTTTTCCACTCAGTCTTTTGAATCCAAATCTCAGTAATTAAAGGTAATAAACTTTGAAAATAAGATAACACCAATACTCATTTCTAAGTTATTAAATCAAACTCCAAAACAATCAACTTATTAGTTAGAACGACAACACAGTTAAGCAAGCAATTATAGGAAAAGTCTAACCAATTTGCAAAAAGAAAATCATACTGTATATGAAGTACTTGACTTATGCATGCTCCATTGCTTCTCACAGAATATGAGGTTTCTATATAAACTTCAACTAATTAAATCTATAAAAGTAAAAAGGAATTTTTATGAGCTAGATGGTTAAATACCTTTCAGTGTCATATCAACATCCTTAACAGAACACAACACAAGTGTTCCAACAACTGCATCAACAGAAGCATCACCTAAGGGTATAGCCTCCCCAACCTGTATAATTTTTGCATCTTCAGAATCTAAAGAACAGCTTTGTAGTTCACAACCAAATACTACCAAGGGAAAAAACAATAAAAAAATCATCTAAATCTAGTAGAAAGATATAACATGCCAAAACCTGCCTTCCATAGCAGCAAGGGCTTGAAGCATTGATTAAAGTATCAGTTTTCCAACTCAATATGCAAATTTAACCGATCAAATGCACATCACTAGAGATGCTTCAATTGCCTTACATAAGAATCCTAGGCTATCAATCCAATTGTTGATATTTGAAACAATTGTCATTGGATCTTTCCCCACTAAAATGTCTTGAGGAACATTTTCCAGTCATTTGGATACTTTTCCTCACATGGGTAGTTAAAGCCAAAATACCACAATGTTGCAAATTATAATGGCATAGAGTGCTACTTCTTGGACACCACCAGTGGATGTTTATAGAATTTAAATTATGGAAAGTACAATATTCAGGCAGAGAGTATGTTATATCATAAAAAGTTCAGAAAAAAGTAGTGCCATAAAGGGAAGCATTCTTACTGCTTGTAAGAATTCAAAATTTGTAAGTGGCAGGCCAGCGGCCTCTGCCGCCGCCTGAGCATACTTTTCCATCTTTCTAATGGGATCCATACCAAAAACCTGGACATCAGCTTCACCAGCATAATACTTGAGATTAGGGCCTGCACCAATGCCAATCTCCAACACTTTCTGAGCCTTCCCCTTCAAGTTACTAAACAATTGTGACTTGTAATCTGCAATCTACCGCACAACATAAGATTGCACACAGCAAGTGCTGTCAAATATGTTTACACTTGACATGAAAAATCATACATGTACCACACTCCAAACTAATTGCTCTAAAATGGGCTCTAACCTCAGCTTCATAAGAGTCCATGCCTTTATCCAAAACTGATGCATAGAACTCCTCATACCAATCCGATCTTGGAGGGTGAACCTTGTTCAACACAGACTACACAAACGAATTGTTACTCTTAAATCCTAACTGACACATAATTTTCAACTCATACAGGCAATTCAGATGTTGGGTAGAGTATCAAACACTACATGTCACAACATTGGTACAACACTTAGCTTATGTTTATGCTTATGCCAATATAAATCAAGTTTGTAGCACTAACAAAAATATCTCATATTATCTAAAATCAGACTAATATACACTTTTCGTCCTTGAAATTTTATCCAAAATCGCTTTTCATCTCTCAAAATTTTCAACAATTGCAATTCAATCCCTGAAAAAGTTAAATGGTATCAATTTCAATATTGATGTGATGTGACTAACTTGTCATCATCTAAAATAATTTTATCTGCAAATAGATAGAATGACTAAATTAATACCTTCTAAATATTTGACTAAATTGTAAATCACCCTTTGAGTTCATTTTGAATTTGTTACCTTTTATTTAAAATTTTAAATTCATCCTCCGCAACACTATCATATCGCTTTAAATCTCAATCTTCCTTACCTGCCCCTACTAATGATGTGGCTGTTAAATGTCACCTAAGTTAAAAAATGCCACCTATGTCCAAAATAATGTAATTTTTCTATAGAGGAAAAAGAACAAACTTGGGCCATTTTTTTTTTTGAAATGAAAAAGCATATTTCAACTAAATTATTATGAAAAAATTATTTCTTTTTTCTTGATCTCTCTAGAATATTTCTATTTTTGTGGGTTCTAGTTAGTGTAACTTATAAAATCTATTTTTGTCAAATAAAATATATAGGTTTAACCCCGCCTACACTAAGTGTGTGTTTGGGAATTGCGTTTTGCACTTCCCACGTCCACGTTTTGCCCTTTTTTTTTTCAAGGAGTGATGGTTGATTTTTCTCCCGTGAACAGTACATGTGCGCACTGTTCACGGGACCCACAAACTTCACTTTTTAGCAAATTTTTCATTAAAAATGAATCCCATTGTATTATTCACACATTTAAAAGTTATTTTACTACAGTGTTTTCAGTTTTCAACTGTATCCAAACGGACCCTAAAACTCAATTAATATCTTGGCCTAACAATAAAAAAACAATCATCACCGAAAGGACTTCATAAGTTCAAATTAGGGTAAATTGTAAATTGCACCCATAAAGTTTGGGAGTGATTGGATTTTAGACCCTAATGTTTCAAAAGTTGAATTTTACTCTCTGAAGTTTGGGGTGTTTGGATTTTACATTCTAATGTTTCAAAATTTGGATTTTACCCCTAAAGTTTGTGAATATCTGAATTTTACACCTTAAAATTATAAGGTGTAAAATCCAAACACCCCCAAAATATAGGAGCCAAAATCTAAATTTTGAAACATCATAGTGTGAAATCCAGACACCCCCAAATATAAGGAGGTAAAATCCAAAATTTGAAACTTTAGTGTGTAAAATCCATTCACGCTAGGGGTGTAATTTGCAATTTACCCTAAAAATTATATACTATCTATCAACATAAAGTAAAATCTCACCTTTAAAAAAAAAAAAAAAAAAATTGCTTTGGAAAGAAGAAGATAGAAGTGTACCATATAATCATCAGTGTGTAAATTGGAAGCATTGGAGGGGCAAATAGGGAACATAGCCAAAGCCGTTGAGGTTGCCGTTGCTGCTTCAATGAAACGCCTTCTTCCGCATATACAGCAAAACGACTCACCGTGGCTTCTCTTCATTGGTGCTTTCTGCTTATCATCATCATCATCGAACCGCAAATCAGAGCAACTGAAGGCTGTGATTTTGCCACGTGGAGGTTTCAGTTTAGAGCAACGAGGACTATAAGGTGTAATATTAGGAATGCTGGAGAAGAAGAACACGAATGAAGACTTAACTGCCATTCTCTCTCTCTCTCTCTTTCTCAAATTGTCAGTTGTTCGTTGTTCGTTATTCGTTAATCACTCAACAGTCAACAGTATTTGTATGAAATGTAATTTAATGTTTCTTTTATTTACTTATTTATTTATTAGATAATCAATATCACACACTCGTTATTTTACGTGCACCACGTACACAGTCACATAAGCTAAAACGCGATTTTACTCTTTCACAATTTGTATTGAAATTGTATTTTTAAAACACAATTCAATGTGTATGAACGTTACGTTTGAAATTAGAATTTAAAGTTAGCTTATTTTATTATTTATTTTACTATTGTTACTATTTATGGATCTTATTGCACTTTTTGTTATTAATTATGGATTCCACTTTACAGTATTTTAGCAAAAAAATTTCAGTTTCTGTTAAATAAGTTGTTCCTAAACAGACTTAAAGTGCACAATAACAAGTGTGTAACATGATTATTAATTTATTTATTAATATACTAATATTACCTTGAACTTTGATTTGAGTGTCAATTGGGTCATTATTGGATATTTGATTTAAGCAATTCACCCTTGAACATTAGGCTTGTGATAACTATTTTGTTTGTATTTTCTGTTAATGGATTTAATTACATGATGTGCATATTGCTTCTACTGCATTATCAATAAGTTAAAATGGTTAAATCATAAATTAATAATTGAGAGATTAAATTAAACTTTACTTGTAGTTTTAAGTTAGTTTAACTAGCAAAGCCTCTTGTAGTTGAATAAGAGATTTAGAGTTTGAACCTCATCTACATCAAAAATTAATTAGTGTCTTAGTGTAATGATTAGATTGTGCACGTGTAGAGTCATATTTATTATAGTAAATTGCAAATTACATCCTTAAAGCTTGCAGGTATTTGGGTTTTACAATCTAAAGTTTCAGAATTTGGATTTTATCCTCTGAAGTTTGGGGGTGATTGGATTTTATATCTTAACATTTCAGAATTTGAATTTTACCCCCTAAACTTTGAGGGTGTTTGGATTCTACACCCCCAAATTCTGAAACTTCATGTGTAAAATCCAAACACCCCTAAACTTTAAGGAGTAAAATCCATATTCTAAAACAAAAAGAAAAAAAAAAAAAAAAACTAAAATGGGTTCAAAATGAGTTCCCAAGAGAAGTAATTTGTAGCCCATGCCCTCTCCTTGGATGCCATAAATGTAAACTCTACGAGGATATCGTTAGAGGAAAGTCCATCTTATTGTATCACCACATATGTATTTATACATGTAAAACACTTTTTTGAACAAAATGAAATATGTTGTTTGACATCAAATAAAGAAACATGGTAAATTGCTTTATACTATCCAACATCACAATTCATAAAATTGATATATATATATATATATATATATATAAAAGGAGGGAAATGTTAACTAATGTCCTAAGGGAATTGGTTTAAAAACTATTTTTAGAAACATTTTATGGGAAAATGATAAACCAATTAATTTTTCTGACAACTTTTTATATTTTCCATGAAAATTGTGTTAAAAACTTTTCTAATATAGTTTATTAACAATTACCTTAAGAGCACCCGTTAGCATGACCCATATATGAAATCCAATATAATTCAGCTACTACATGATATCAATTTTAGGTCCAAAACGCTACTATCAACACAACTTTAAGATTGAAAAATACAATAGTATAAAATTGGCGAAAATAGCCTAATACCATGTTTTGGCAAAATTTGTGAGAAATTAATACTGTTTCGGAAATATTTAGCAATCTACCACTTTTTTGGTACTTGAGTTCAGTGAACTCGAGTTCCTAGGTGAGTCGCTAGCGTGGCATTGTTAACCTGAAATTTGTGTAATTAAAAAAGTAATATGGTACTCGCAATATTATGGAAATCAAGTACTTCTTTATAGTACTCGAATTTAGCAAAGTCGAGTACCTTATTTTTCTTTTTGGTACTTACAGGCTCAACCATTGATGAAGCTCCAACCTCAAACATTGAGATCACACCACTATTTGTTCTTACTCTTCTTTTCAGTCTCGCTCGCCTTCTCTCTCTGCGTTTTTGCCAACTGCTGTTTCTACATTTTCTCTTTCTCTGCATCTTTTTCATTTGTTGTTTCTGTAGTTTTCTTTTCTCCTTTGAACTCTAGAGTCTTCTGGTCGCTTTGAAGATGATTGACAACTTGCATTCTGTCAACCACTAAATACATGTTGTCAACCACTCATTTTTAAATTTCGTTGGGTTAATCAATTTTTTAATGGTTTGTCTGTGCACTCTTCTAGCTTTTGTTTATTCTTTATTTTTAAAATTTTACTAAATACATGCTGTCAAGTGTCAATTGTCAACCACTCTTTTCAAAATGTTTTGTACGAAACAAAAAATAGAAAAAAAAAAAAAAAGAAAACTAAGATACTTGACTTTGTTAAGCTCAAGTACTATAAAAAAAAAAAAGTACTCGATTTTTGTAATATTGAGTATCACATTATTTTTTTTAATTACTTAAATTTTAGTTCAGCAGTGCTACGCTGGCGACTCACCTAGGAACTCGAGTTCACTGAACTCGAGTACTAAAAACGTGGTAGAGAGCTAAATATTTTTGAAATAGTGCTAGTTTGTCACAAATTTTATCAAATCGTGATATTTGGCTATTTCCACCGTATAAAATTAAATAATACAATATCTTTGAATAATTTTACTACACAATTATAAATAGAAACTTAAACACTTTCATAAATCAAGTATAGCTATTAATTGCATCAACCTTGAAGCTACAGTCTCTGCTTTGAAATTTTACAAATAGTATAATGATTTTCTCTCTCTATGAGAGCGTTCTTCCTCTAGGCCCTAAGTGCCGGCGTTTTGTCTTTATGATAGTTCGCTCATTTACCTATCACCTTTCATCAGACCTGCCAACTTCAAACCCCCTTGCATCTCTCTTTTCAGCTGTCTTTTCTCTTTAATACTAACCTTTGCTTAGTCTTCTTAGTCTCTTTTAACCTTTGCATGTCTGCTAAGTGTCTTACTTTTCTTCTCTTTAGCTTCCTTTGTCTTGTCCGTTCCTATGGCTTTTTGATTACATGTTGCTAGTTGACATCTTTACTCTCTTTCCCTTTCTTTCTTTCCTTCTATCTTTTGTCAACTTTCTTAACTGTACTTCTCTCTGTTTTGTCCTTTGCATGCAACTTTTTTCACCTCATCCTTGTTTTTCTCATGGATGACCCTTTCAATTTTCGAGACTTTGGCTGGATGGAAAGTAGCGGATCCGACACCAATGCTGATTTGTTTGCAGATGAAGTGTAGACTGACTTCCACTCTAGTGATGATAAAGAAATTCCTTTTGCCCGTCAAGGCCCTGTAGTAGAACCTGACCATGAAGAAGTCTTAATCCAATGAGATTTTTAGAGCCTCTGTGCCATTCGCTTCATTCTAGACTATAGGAAGTTTTTTGTGCACCATCTCTAGCAAATTATTAATTCTACATGGTGGATTAGAGGTAATGTGATGATCATCGAAAGGGATTCATACTTCTACATTTTAAGTTTTGAGCATGTTGATTATCTTAACCACATCTGTTTAGAAGGACCATGGGCTGTGGATGGGGCTTTATTTATACTAGAGAAGTGGAGGCCAAACTTGGTGATTTAGAGGCTCCAAAATAACTTTGTTTCAATTTAGGTCTAATTGCATGGACTGCCTTTGGAGTACCAATACCCGAATTTAGCTGAGAGGATAGGACATATTATGGGTATTTTTGAGTGTGTAGATTAGGAGGATAGCATTCCTCATAATATTAGGTTTATGAGAATCAGAGTTCGAATCAACCTATGGATGCCTGTTGTTTCAAGTTTTGTGCTTCGCCTAGATGATGGTTCAAAAATTTGTATACAGTGTAAGTATGAGAAGGTTCACAAGCTCTGCAACAGATGTGGTTTAATTGGGCATACGCGAAGTCAGTGCTCACAGAGCATGGAAGATATTGAAACAATGCCTTTTCCGATAAAGACTTCGCATTCAAGACCTTCACCAAGTAAACTTCAATTTTGATACACCGGAACCTCAATTTGGCAATTTCCTTCATGCTTTTTATAATAGTAGGAGGTGGACTACACAAATTAGGTATGGCTATAGGCAGCACCAACCTCACTCCCGAACCCATAATCCTTCACCTATGCCTTATCCTTCTTCCTCTGATAGTTCTTCCCAAACACATGCAACTTACTCTCACAGATACCTTGACCCTGATACCCTTTTTTTGCATAACCTGGTTCCCAATACAATAGCACAAAGCCACTAGTCCCCACAACCCCAACACAACCAAGACACAGAACAAACCACCTTGAACACTGCCATAAACTCTCTAAGCCTTGGCCACCAACCAGTTCCAAACACTCCCCTCAACTCACCAGCTTCTTCACCCCCTCACCCTTCCCCTATGGAACCTAGCAATACTCATAACCTCCTCTCTAGCCAAACTTCTGATGCCTCGTTTGCCATTCGCCCCCCCTTGGTTCCCAACAAGCTCTTCCACTCTAAGATGGTCATGGATTGGTGAAGAGGGGCCTTTTATCACTACTGGTTTACTACAGGACCACCAACATTTGGTCTCTGACACTGAAAGTGAGTCCAGTACGACCATTCTGTTTAATCTGGATAGTCTAAATAGAGATAGACCTGAGGTTCTGCCAGCTTCAATTTGGAATATGGGACAAATCCCTGAATCTCCTGACTCTATAGCTGAAGCCCTTGTTCATCGAGTTAACCAAGATAGATTGCAATTTGAAAGAGGGGAAACTAGCAGGGGGCCTCAAATCTCTCAGGACCAAACCCATTCTCAAGACCAAATCCATAATCCGAACCCTGTGGCCCATCAGGAGATACCACCTAGTGCGACTAATCACTCGGATTCTCTTGCTGGCCTTGGTCCAAGTCCTTTGATGAATGCTAGTACATACACTCTTAGCTCGCCGGGCCCAATTGTTGTTGACCCAGGCCGAAACTCACCTAGCTATGTACACTCTGAACCTTGTCTACAAACTTGGCTTCGATTTGAAGAATGTAAGGACACTCAAGTTGTTTTGAAGGCTCCCAAACCTAATTCAAGGAAGAGATTCCGTAAAGAGATAGGGAGGTTAGGTAGAAACATCAGATAGAAGCTATTGTGTGGATTCTTCTCTAACTCAATCACTCTAGGGAAGCAAAAGGAAGTCATACCTTTGGATGATATTGTGGAACCAAGCACTGTTGTTTCTGATGGGTTTATGGCAGATTCACTCACACCTGCCACATAAAATCAAGATGGGTTCTGGGAAGCTAACCCCTATCAGCTTCCCCTACAACCATGAGAGTTATAAGTTGAAACTATAGAGGTTTAGGCAAATCTTTTGCAGTTCTACAATGTCAAAAAATTGCCCTCGAGTTTAAGCCTGATGTTCTCTTTCTTATGGAAACTCGACTAGCACTAAGAGCATCCACAGTAGTGGAGCTAAATATTTAGCTATTTAGCTCCACTAAAACTTACTTTATCTATTTTACCTATATATATGCATACATACGCTGCAGCAGTGGATCTATTTTAGCTTTCAACACAATAAAATAATATAAACTTCACAATAAAATATTATAACCACTACAATAAAATAATATATTCTACTACCAAAAAAAAACATTCACAGTACCTACCACAGCCAACCACAACCACCACCACCACCACCACCACCACCAATCCACAGCAGGAAAAAGATGAATAAATAAATAAACCCAAATCTCAAATCTTTTTCCTCAGCCACCACCACAACCACAACCACCACCACCACCACCACCAGAAAAAAAAAAAAAAAAAAAAAAAAAAAAAAAAAAAAAAACCCAAATCTCTGTAATAGGCGATCGGTGGCGTGGGTCTGCGATTGGCGGCGTGGGTCTGAGATCAGCGGCTTGGGACGGCTGGGTTGGGCCAGCGAAGGGGAATAAGGGATCTTGAGAGAGTGATGGTGAGAAAGGAGAGTGACGGTGAGTTTTGAGAGCTGGTCGGGACGGCTGGTCGAGCCGGAGTGAGAAAGAAGATGAGAGCTTGAGGATAGCTAGTCGGGCCGGAGTGAGAAAGAGGATGAAAGCTTGAGAACGGCTGGTCGGAACGGCGAGATTGCACAATAACAGAGAGGATGAGAGCTTGAGGGAGTTCTGGGGAGAGGAAGAGAATTCAGAAGAGTGAGAGAGAGAGAGGCACAAAGTGACAAAGAGATGAAAGAAAATAAAATAAAATAAAAGGGAACGGTATATTTTAATCCCGGTAAGAATTAAATAATATTATTTTTGTTTAGCTTAGATGAACAGTACACATCTATAAATATGGATATAGCTCCACTGCTGGAGCGTAATTTTAGTATCATTGGAGTTAAATTATAGCATTATAGCAATATAACACCACTGCTGTGAGTGCTCTAAGTCCTTTGTTTTCTCCTGTATTTATTTTCAACCCCTTATGAGTTCTCACCCTCACCCAAGAACCCTTTTTTTCCCTTCTGAAACACCCAATATTATGGGAAAATTTAGGAACATAACAAAATATTTAATATCAAAATCTTTTCACAATACATTTGTTTTGAATTGCGTTTGATAATTTTTTTTAAGGTTTGGCTTCCCTCTGGTACTTTTGTAACTAGACATCTCCTGTTTTAAATATACAATGACAAGTGGTAGTGAGTTTTAATTTCAACATTTTATTTAGTTATTAGATAATGTGATAGTTTCTCATTAAAATAAAAGAAGATTTTGGTTAAAAAAGTACAAAAGGTAAGGTAAGCCAAACCCTTTTTTTTATTCATTTTATTTTGACTTATGATGGGCTAACGACTTAGCTTGTTGTGAAAATATTGTGATTCTTTTTTGTGATATAAATGCAATAAGTTTTAAACCTGTTGTGTTTGTTGAATTATAGTTTTTTTTTTTTTGAGAAGCAATTATAGTTGTTCTTTAATAGTAGATTAAGAGACTCTTTTTTTGGATACATTAGTGGAGGTTGAGGAATTTGAATTGTGGTTAAAACATTAATTGATTTTTGGTATAAATGATATTCAAACCTAATTATATTATACGGCAATAAGAAATTTGATTGGTTAAACTAACTAAAACCAACGTCTCGGAACTTATTATATTTATGTTGCCTTTTATGATTTATTGAGAAGTCCATTATGGTGTTCATTTGGTATAATTTATTTAAAAATAAGTGGGGATAAAGTCATGTTAATGATGTGAAGATTAAAATTTTTTTTTTTTTTTTGAGAGAGAGAAGATTAAAAAGTTTTATATATTCTTTTAAGATGGGAAAAAAAAAAAGCTAAACTAAATAAACATGTGGACTCATGTGAAAATAGTGCTAATGGTGAGTTAATATTGAAAATAATATTAGAAGCAAGACATATAAGCAAATTGTGAAAAATATTGGAAATATAGATTATGGTTTTAGTTGAGAAGTTGATTGCGGATGAACTTTCTATCCGTTGGATAGATAGAAATTAATGATTAAAATATTAGTTTGGCCAAATTTTTTTTTTGAGAAAGAGTTTGGCCAAATTGATTGCAGGTGTGCTCTAGTTACATAATATGGATGAGAAATTAATTCTTAAACATTTGATAATCTTTTTAGTTGGTAACAATGATTTTTTTATTTAAACAATGATGTCACTTGTCATGTCCTCCTGAAGAAATTTTTTTGGGGTGTTAGAAAGTGCCAAAGTGCATTGATTTTTTTTTACTAGCTTTTTTTTTTTTTTAGGGAGTCAAGCAACTCTAAGCTAAATAGGTATTTATTTATTAGTTTTTATTACTTACCAATTTAATAAGATTCACTTATTGTTCAATTCCTCGCTATAAACCCGGTATAAAACACTAATATTACTATTTTCGTGTGTGTTCTAATAAATATTATTGTTTACTAAAAAAAGTATCTATTTTTCAAAAAAGTATATATTTTTTAATTTATAAAAATTATGAATCAATCGAGCACCAATTAACATATTCATTCTCCCACCCCCCCCCCCCTTTTCTTCTATATCTTGCAATAGTTAATACAATGATAACTAATGTAAAATCTTATTAATGATATGTTGTTTAAGGAGATTCGATTTTGGAGAAAATTAGGGATTGAAAGAAAAAAATAAATAATTAGTGTTGTTTGGTTTGGTGTTTTGTTGAGCCTTTTTAGTTGTTGCAGGTTGTTTTTGTAAATCCCATCGTTTTGTCTTGCATTTGGATTTTCTAAGCTAGTTCTACGCCCCCACCAAAATTCATGTCTCATTCCACATTGGTAAGAGGGCAGTCAATGATGGTTTAGGGGGTCACAGACTCACAGCTGACAAAATTGCAATCATTTGTACGTTAACATGTAAATAGCCATCTTTAATATGATAATTATTGCACTAGATTAATCAAATATAAAATGAAATACATAATACAAATGAAAAAGAAAGTGTTATGATTGAATAAACCGGAGAGAAGGGACTTACAACTATGCCAAGAGCTGCCTGGTTTGTCATACACACCCAAGTATAGCTTGATTATTAGTGTTATTATTATTATTTTTTTCTTCTTATTTTCAAGTATAGCTGAATTATCATTATTACTACACACGTGTACATATAGTAATGCTAATGTATAACAACCATGAAAGACCACCGACTTTAGTATACCTGCATCTTAATCATTGGCTCATTATTATTGCTAAATCTTGAGCATCTTCTTGAATGTGACAACTTACGTGTGGACCTCCCAATTAGATTTTGATAATCAGTGGGTGTAACAAACGAAGTTATTCATATATATATATATATATATATATATATTCCCCTTTTATTTAATGTTCATTGCTCCCTTGGTTGAACTCTGAAACCATCCCTTCCTCTTGAAACAAGCAATGACATTATTCAAGCATTAGCCATTTACTGTGCCTTACTGCATTTAGAGTTGAAACTTTTTTCTGAGAGTTTATTTACTTATTTAAAAAGTTGTAAATACGCAAATAAGTTAAAAAAACTAAAAGAAAAAGATAGCTTCAGACATGTCTAGGAAAGTCATCACAAGAATAGAGTGAAATATACTATACATTCATCACATTTTCTTACTTAGATTACATGAGTATAATCAAATGTGCATCACAATTATAAGTAAGGATGGTATAGAACACTTTGTTCTCAGCACATTCAGGTTCGATCAGATTGCATCAACAAGCTCTTGAATACCTCGAAAAAAAAAAATCTAGAAAAATAGGACATTTGAACAAGATTTCCTGATGAATTTGAACCCAGAAATTGCTGCTTCCACATGGTTTTATCTATTATGTTTTCAGCAAAACATTCTATCATGACCCTACTGCAAGAAATATTCAGCACTTGAACACTTAACTGTAAGGCTTGTTTCTCAACGTGTTTGCAAATGAAATGAGGGTAGAAAAAAGAACAAACCTTTTCAAACCTATATCTAAATAATGAGAATGTCTTCTGAATTCTGTAGTATACAACAACTGCTTCCAATGAATTTGGCCATGCTCTGAGTGAACAGTAACTGTAGTCTACAAAGTACCCAACAACCAAAAGCACTTGATGACTTGGTCGGAATTCTGTACTTGTCAGTCTTCAAATCAAACCCCATGTGTCAATGGTTGTTGTTAAATATTAGTATTGATACATAATGTTGAATATGCTAGTATAGATGCGGAAGCGAAAGCATAAAGTATAAAACACAATAACACACGAGAGTTACGTGGTTCAACCTAACGGCCTACATCCACAGAGGAAACCCTAAAAGGCTACATCAATAATATATTATAGTATAATACAAATCCTGTATTACAATGAATCATAACATGTGTATATATAGTAGACTAATAGACTTCTAGTACAAGTAGGAGACTTGACTTGCACACAAAGTAGAATTAGGCTTGGGCTTATGCTAATGGGCTAATATATCTCTAACAGTTGTGAACCTTAACTAATGGAATGACCCCCCTGGTACCCACACAAATCTAAAGCAACGATCTACATCAAAAGTAGCTGAGATGTAGGAACTGGAATTGAGAACAACAATAAGTTACTCTTGGCGTTACTTAAAAGCTATACCATAGACCTGGGGGTTTACATAGAAGGCATTAGACAAGAAAGCCTTGTTAAGCTCAACACCAGAAAACCCGGCTTCAGAGATCTTCATTCCTGTTTCCCTGGTAAGGTGACACCCATCAGCAACTGTCTGTTGCAAAGGATCAAGAACATTCTGTATAAATCTAAGAACTGTTCCATCTGCACCACCAAAACAATAGCAAAAAGAATGGAAAAGGAAAAGGCCATTCACTATTAGAATAATAGTTGAATAAAAATTCACCATTTCTTAACAATTTAAGTTTTGAGGACAATAAGTAATTTATCATTCACTAGATCGACAACTTTCTGTCTTGCTAGGTAACCAAGAAGTTCAGCTTAATACCTTTAGCAGCCACATGTTCCACAAAAAGGTAAACACCACCAGGTCTCAGCACCCTCTTCACCTCTGGGTACAATGGTAATAGAGAATTTGTCAAATATTTGGATATTGAGTCAGAAAATCCTAGTAACTATGCACCTCCTTGGGGTGCATTTGGAAATTAATCTATCAGTTTTTTGCATATAAGCATTTAACATAAGCATGCATGTTATGTTTGGTCCTCATTAGGTAATCAGTTCAGACTTTCAGTCTTCATTTCTGCCAATGCTCCATTATAGTATTATCTCTAATCTAGCGTATGAATTTTTGCCTTCAAATGCTACAAAACTGTGTTGTGCATCCAAATGCTACACATTTTTTCCACTCAGTCTGTTGAATCCAAATCTCAGTAATTAAATGTAATAAGCTCTGAAAATAAGGTAACACCAATACTCAAGTTATTAAATCAAACTCCAAAACAATCAACTTATTAGTTAGAACGACAACACAGTTAAGCAAGCAATTATAGGAAAAGTCTAACCAATTCGCAAAAAGAAAATCATACTGTATATGAAGTACTTGGCTTATGCATGCTCCATTGCTTCTCACAGAATATGAGGTTTCTATATAAACTTCAACTAATTAAATCTATAAAAGTAAAAAGGAATTTTTAAGAGCTAGATGGTTAAATACCTTTCAATGCCACATCAACATCTTTAACAGAACACAACACAAGTGTTCCAACAACTGCATCAACAGAAGCATCACCTAAGGGTATAGCCTCCCCAACCTGTATAATTTTTGCATCTTCAGAATCTAAAGAACAGCTTTGTAGTTCACAACCAAATATTACCAAGGGAAAAAACAATAAAATCTAGTAGAAAGATATAACATGCCAAAACCTGCCTTCCAAAGTAGCAAGGGCTTGAAGCATTGGTTAAAGTATCAGTTTTCCAACTCAATATGCAAATTTAACCGATCAAATGCACATCACTAGAGATGCTTCAATTGCCTTACATAAGAATCCTAGGCTATCAATCCAATTGTTGATATTTGAAACAATTGTCATTGGATCTTTCCCCACTAAAATGTCTGAGAAGCATTTTCCAGTCATTTGGATACTTTTCCCCACATGGGTAGTTAAAGCCAAAATACCACATATGTTGCAAATTATAATGGCATAGAGTGCTACTACTTGGACACCACCAGTGGATATTTCTAGAATTTAAATTATGGAAAGTACAATATTCAGGCAGAGAAATGTTATATCATAAAAAGTTCAGAATAAAGTAGTGCCATAAAGGGAAGCATTCTTACTGCATGTAAGAATTCAAAATTTGTAAGTGGCAGGCCAGCGGCCTCTGCTGCTGCCTGAGCATACTTTTCCATCTTTCTATTGGGATCCATACCGAAAACCTGGACATCAGCTTCACTGGCATAGTACTTGAGATTAGGGCCTGTACCAATGCCAATCTCCAACACTTTCTGAGCCTTCCCCTTCAAGTTACTAAACAATTGTGACTTGTAATCTGCAATCTACCACACAACATAAGATTGCACACACAAGTGCTGTCAAATATGTTTACACTTGACATGAAAAGTCATACATGTACCACACTCCAAACTAATTGCTCTAAAATAAGCTCTAACCTCAGCTTCATAAGAGTCCTTGAATTTATCCAAAAATGATGCATGGAACTCCTCGTACCAATCTGGTCTTGGAGGGCGAACCTTGTTCAAAACAGACTACACAAACGAATTGTTACTCTTAAATCCTAACTGACACATAATTTTCAACTTATACAGGCAATTCAGAAGTTGGGTGGAGCATCAAACACTACATGTCACGACATTGGTACAACACTTAGCTTATGCTTATGCCAATATAAATCAAGTTTGTAGCACTAACAAAAATGTCTCATATTATCTAAAATCACAAAAGGCCTATACTTTTCGTCCCTTAAATTTTATCCAAAATTGCTTTTCGTTTCTCAAATTTTTCAACAGTTTCAGTTCAATCCTTGAAAAAGTTAAATAGTATCAATTTCAATGCTGATGTGATGTGACTAACTTGTCATTGACAAAAATAAATTTATTTGCAAATAGATAGAATGACTAAATTAATAACTTTTAAATATTTGACTAAATTGTAAATTGCACCCTTTGAGTTCATTTTGAATTTGTTACCTTTTATTTAAAATTTTAAATTCATCATTCACGAGACTATTATATCACTTTAAATCTTAACCCCCCTTACGTTCCTCTACTAATGATGTGGCCGTTAAATGTCACCTAAGTTCAAAATAACATACTTTTTCTATAGAGGAAAAAGAACGAACTCGGGCCAATTTTTTTTTTTTTTGAAATGAAAAAGCATATTTCATCCAAATTATTATGAATTTTTTTTTCTTTTTTCTTGATCTCTATAGAATATTTCTTTTTTGTGGGTTCTAGTTAGAGCAACTTAATTATAAAATCTGTTTTCGTAAAATAAAATAGGGTAAATTATATCTTATTCACCCGTGGTTTGACTGAAATTTAAGTTGCTTATCTGTGGTTTGACCAAAATTTAATTTACCTACTTGTGGTTTATAATCATATGATTCAAGTTCTTTTTTATCTCATTTGATATTGTATTTTTATGTTTTTTGTATTTTTGGATAAAAGAGACGTAAAAGTAGAGTAAAATTACATTTTTAATCATGTTTTTAACAAATAGTGGTTACGAAACTCTAATAAAGCTAACCTCTTGTAGGTAAAATGTCAAATTTCAAACTAAAGTTAAACAACTTAAATTTCAACCAAACACATACGAAAAAATTATAATATGCACAATAAAATATATAGGTTTAATCCCACCTATACTAAAACCCAATTAAAATCATGGTCTAACAATAAAAAAAAAAAAAACAATCATCACGGAAAAGGTTCAAATTATATTCTATCTACCAACATAAAGTAAAATCTCTCTCTCCTTTTTTTTAGTTTGCTTTGGAAAGAAGAAGTTAGAAGTGTACCCTATAATCATCAGAGTGTAAATCGGAAGCATTAGAGGGGCGATTAGGGAACGCAGCCAAAGCCATTGAGGTTGCCGTTGCTCCTTCAATGAAACGCCTTCTTCCGCATATACAGCTAAACGACTCACCGTGGCTTCTCTTTATTGGTGCTTTCCGCTTATCATCATCATCATCATACCGCAAATCAGAACAACTGATAGCTGTGATTTTGCCACGTGGAGGTTTCAGTTTAGACCAACGAGGACTATAAGGTGTAATCTTAGGAGCGCTGGAGAAGAAGAACACGAACGACGACTTAACTGCCATTCTCTCTCTCTCTCACTCTCAAATTGTCAGGGGGGTCATTCTACGGTACCCCCAGTTTTTGTAGTCGGCATGGTACCTACCTTAGATCCTAGCCGTTGACTTTATTGTTTATGGCCGAAAATTGAAAACATGGATACCGCTAATGGTTGAATTGCTAGAGGCTGAAAAGTGAAAATATTATAAAATTATTTTGCCAAATTTTATAATGTTAGATCTCATAAACAGTATACAGAACCATTTGCGTGAGATTGGATATCATGATTCAGCTGTATCCAAACTCAAGTGTCTTGATATTGACAGTTCATTTAATATTAGTGCTATACAGGTGACAGGTTTAGCAGGTCAGGTATAAAAACCGAAAAAAGGAAGAGAAAAATCAGTTTGGGTTTGTTCTCTAATTTGATATTAGAAAGCGTGCAGAGACCATCCTCTTTTGGCTGTGGGTCTTGTGTTTTGATAACCTCCGCATAGAAGACAAAAATTACCAATAACCAGCGATCCTAAGGCCAAATCACGCTGTTGAGGACCTTGCAACCACTAAGCAATCTCACCATATAGTATAGACCTGTGCCGTTCTACCGTGTGTGGCCGTACTGCATTTTGCAGTGGAGGTCGTGGTGGCCCTGCTTCCAAAGCGGTGAACTGCATGCCGTACACAAATTAGAAAGATTTTTAGAAGTTGATGTGTGTTTTTTTTTTGGCCAGTAAAACTTAAACACAACAACATTTCATTTTTTTTTTTTTTGGCCAAAAATGAAAATTGCACCTTTTATATTTGATCAAAACTTATTTATGCCCTTTAATTTTATTTTTGTTCATTTGAGTTCAAGTTCATTTAATTATTAAGGTCTCTCAATTTTTGTTAAATGTTGTTGGGTACAAATTTTTAATTTTTCTATAGAATTTTTTAAATTAAAAAAAAAAATCCAATTAACTATTAAATATTTTTCAAGAAAAAAAATTAAACCTTATTTTTTTAGAATACTAACCAGTTAAGAACACTAACAACCTTTTTCAACAATTACTCTCTCAAGAACACTAACAACAAAAATAAAAATAAGAAATAGTTGAATTAAAATTTTACTATTTAGAAAAATAGATTTTTTATTTAATTGTGCACATATATGCATGACACAATTAAAAAAAAAATATATATATATATATAACACAACTTAGTACCCATAAAAAATAATTTGAAATTTAAAATTTAGAAACAAACACAAATCATAAATTAAGATATAAAAATAGAAAAATAACAAAAAAACATACTTGGAGATAGAGAATCGAGAGAGGTCACCAGTGAGAAATTTCAAATAAGCTTCTTTTATATATATAATTAGTTTAGGTCATGTAGCATCCAAAGTTGCTCCCCAAAAATTTTGGTACCATTTAACATAAGATGAAACTGTCAAATGTGATTGAACAATAAAGGAACCATTGAATGTGACAAAAGTACGGTTAAATGTGATGTTGATATTACCCAAAGTGACGATGAAATTGTCAAATGTGAGAAAAAAATTAGGGTACTATTGAATGTGACAAAAATACTATCAAAAGTGATATTAGTACTGCTCAATATGACGATGAAACTGTCAAATGTGAGAAAACAAATTAGGGTAGCACCGAATGTGACAAAAGTACGGTCAAATGTGATATTGATATTGCCCAATGTGATAATGAAGCTATCAAATGTGAAAAAAAAAAGTCAAATGTAATATAGGTACCGATCAACATGATGATGAAATTGTCAAATGTGAGAAAACAAATTATAGAAAACTAAGGTACCACTGAATGTGACAAAAGTACAGTCATATATGATATTGATACTACCCAATGTGATGATGAAACTATTAAATGTGGAAGAAAAATGATCACACAGAATGTAAAAAAAGTACGGTCAGATGTGATATTGATATTACCCAATGTGATAATGAAGCTATCAAATGTGAAAAAAAATAGTCAAATGTGATATTGGTACCGATCAAAGTGATGATGAAACTGTCAAATGTGAGAAAACAAATTATAGAAAACTAGGGTCCCACTGAATGTGACAAAAGTACAGTCATAGATGATATTGATATTGCCCAATGTGATGATGACACTATTAAATGTGGAAAAAAAATGGTCCCACAAAATGTAACAAAAGTACAATCATATGTGATGTTGGTATTGACTAATGTGACTATAGATATCGCATTTTGTACCCCTTATGACTCAAGCCCCATTCCCCAATGATGTTGAAATTCTAAAACCTAAGGTTGGTTTAGGGCCCAATCAAACTTAAATTGACTTGAAGAAGGTTTTTATGAAAAAATATAACTCTTTTATGAATTAAATAAGTTATTTTTGGAAAATAAAGTTCATGGAAACCCTAGGGTATGCGTATGGTTAAATGTGATATTGGTATTATCCAGTGTGAAGATAAAACTGTCAAATGTAAAAAAAAAAAAAAAAAAAAAAAAAAAAGGAACCACTAAATGTGACAAAAGTACCGTCAAATGTGATGTTGGTATTGCCGAATGTGACAATGAAATCATAAAATGTGAGAAAAAAAAATAAAGGAACCACCAAATGTGACAAAAGAACAATTACATGTGATATTGGAATTGCACAATGTGAGGATGGAACCATCAAATGTGAGAAAAAATAAGGGAACCACCAAATACGACAAAAGAATTGTCACATGTAATGTTGGAATTGCGCCAATGTGAGGATGCAAACGTCAAATGTGTGAAAAAAAAAAAAAAAAAAAAAAAACCCCACCAAATGTGACAAAAAAAAAAAAAACCACCAAATGTGACAAAAGAACTGTCACATGTGAGGTTGAAACTGCATAATGTGATGATGGAACTGTCAAATGTGAGGATTTGGTAACATGGTGTGGGTCCGAGAGGTCTGCAATCCGGCCCAAACTCTATCTAGGCCTAGGGCCCGTGCCGAGGAGGTATCTTGCCGAGGACGAATGATCAGTGGCCGGGGTAGCAAGGGGAACGGCTGAGAACTTACCCTGTCCTCGGCATTCCAGAGCTTCAATGGGAAGACCAACATCATGGTGTAGGCAATCCCCAAACAGCCCCCTCAAGGGGATGTGAACGGAATGGGGCCCATAGGGAAGCAGGGTGTGAAATTGGACCAAGGAAAATGCGTCCCCTCTTCAGTAAATGCACCTGCCAATACCCAGAACTGATTAATGAGAAAAGACGTTTGGACGGTGTAAACTTCGATCCATGCAACTAATAGAAAGTTAGACGGGACGGTTGATGGGATGGATACAGAAATAAGCTCCTGCCTGACCTACAAGTGAAGGGTCAGGATCAGCCAGGACGGACTATATAATAAAAAGGAAGGTGCACCAACCGGGGGGCTGGGAAAAATGGCCAAAAACGAGAGCCTCCCAGCCCACCTCCAGGAGAAAGACTCCAGGGGTGAAGATCACTTAACCTTGTATGAACACCGTGAAAAACCCACCACCTGGTGATCAGGGCCTAGCCTTTCAAACCCACGCTCTACAAATGACATTGTTTGGGCCTTTTCACGTGCGAACCCTACACTGTTACGGTCCGCCTCGAATCGTGTCCTTACACATGGTATAACAGGTTATCTATTAGTGGGTACCGTACCCTCTAAAACAAAGAGGGGTACAGTAGAATTACCCTTATTTAATTATTTATTTATTAAATAATAATTATCACACACTCATTATTGTATGTTCATCGTGCACGTACACACGGTCACATAAGTTGAAAACACAATTTTATTCTTTCACAATTTGTATTGAAATTGTATTTTCAAAACACAATTCTAAAGTAAATGTGTATGAAGGTTGTGTTTAAGATTAGAGTTTAAAGTTAGCTTATTTTACTATTTATCTTATTTTTACTACTAATTAACTTATTTTTGCTATTATTCATAAGTCTCACTGCACTTTTTGCTACTAGTCATAGATCCAACTCTACAATACTTTTAGCAAAAAATTTTCAATTTCGGCTAAATAAACTGTTCTCAAATGGACCCAAAGTGCACCATAACAAGTGTGTAACATGATTTTTTATTTATTAATATACTAATATTACCTTGAACTTTGATTGAGTGTCAATTGGGTCATTATTGGATATTTGATTTAAGCAATTCACTCTTGAACATTAGGCTTGTGATAACTATTTTGTTTGCATTTTCTATTAATGGATTTAATTACATGATGTGCATATTGTTTCAACCACATTATCAATAAGTTAAAATGGTTAAATCATAGATTAATAATACTGAGATTAAATTAAACTTTACTTGTGGGTTCAAGTTGGTTTAAATGGTAAAATTTCTTGTAGTTGAATAAGAGATTTAGGATTTGAACCTCGTCTACATAAAAAATCAATTGATGTCTTAAGCTGATGATTAGAGCAATTATTATGGAATGGGCAATATAAGTTGAAATACTATATAAATAAAAAATTACTTAATAAGTTAACAGTTGGATGACTAAGTATCTTAACATATATTTTTGCATTTAATTTTGTCATTTTTAACATGATATTAAATTGGGGATTTTCTTTGCAAGTGCTAGGTCACATATCATCTCATGCATATCCATGTCATTACATATAAAAATGATCATGCTCGTGTAGTGTCATATATATATTATGGTAAATGGCAAACTACACCCTTAAAGTTCGCAGGTGTTTGGATTTTACAATCTAAAGTTTCAGAATTTGGATTTTACAGAGGTTGATTGGATTTTATACCTTAATGTTTTAAAATTTGAATCTTACCCCCTAAAGTTTGGGGTGTTTGGATTTTAGACCCCCAAATTCTGAAAATTCAAGTGTAAAATCCAAACACCCATAAACTTTAAAGAGTAAAATCCATATTCTAAAATGAAAAGGAAAAAAAAAAAATACTAACATGGGTTCGCAATGCGTTCTCAAAAGGAGTAATTTGTATCGCATACCCTTTCCTTGGATGCTATAAATGTAAACTCTATGAGGATATCGTTAGAGGAAATTCCTTCATGTATCACCACACATGTACTTATACATGTAAAACACTTTTTTGAACAAAATAAAATATGTTGTTTGACATCAAACAAAGAAACATGGTAAATTGCTTGATACTATCCAACGTCTCAATTCATAAGATTGATAGAATATATATATATATATATATAAATAAAATGTTAACAAATATCTTAAGGGTATTGGTTTAAGAATTATTTTTAGAAAAAATTTATGGGAAAATGATAAAGCAATTGATTTTTCTGACAGTTTTTTATATTTTCCATAAAAGAAGTGTTAAAAACTTTTTTAATATAGTTTATTAACAAATACCTTAAAACACCTATTAGTATGATCCATATATGAAATCCAATATAATTCAGCTACTACATGATATCAATTTCAGGTCCAAAACGCCGCTATCAACACAACTCTAAGACTAAAAAATACAATAATATAAAATCAAATAATACAGTATCTTTGAATAATTTTATTATACAATTAGAAACAGAAACTTAAACACTTTCATATATCAAGTTTAGCTATTAGTTGCGTCAACCTTTGAAGCTACTTCCATCAAATCTAAAACCATAGCATAGAAAAAAAAAATCATTAAATAAAGTAGATAAAGAAGAATCCAAATCTTCTGTCTCACATATTGTGCTCCACTCCATGCTTCGCTAATAAAAACATGACATTTGGCTTCTTTTATTTTATTTTTTCCACTTGAAACTAACGGGATGTTGCTTAACGTTAAACATAAATATTTATAAGTTCTCAAACAAACTAGAGGTTTAATGATTCTGAATTTGGCACCGTGGCACTGGAGCTCTGGAATTATATTCTAGGCTTAAATACATGACTTTTCATATAACAACAAAGCCTAGCTAATACCATCTAATTCCAAATTGAATACCCAACTCGATCCATGTTGCCGAAATGCAACTCCATAGGGAAACTGTTAGGATTAATTATAGTTAGTGTTTTACATGTTTGCTATAGCTTTCGAAATTTCAGAATGGTCTTACCTTAAAATTGTAAATCTCTTTTTATCATGTGAGTTCAAATGAGAGTTTTATTATTATTGGTAACCGTATACAGGAAACAATTGGGATTGCTAGATTTTGTGTTTTATATGTTTGTAGAATTTTTACAGGAAACAATGTGTTGATGTAGCTCTTTAGGTTGTGAAAGTAATTGGAGTACATTTGGAATAGTAAGACCAAATGACTTTGGTATATTATCCCCCAGTTGAGAATTCTCTATTAAAATTGGTACAACTTTAAGTACGCTCAAAAAGGAGAAAACTGTTTAAACCAAAAAATAAAAATAAAAAAAAATAAAAAATGAATGAGTTGGTATTTGTTATGTAAAACTTGAAGATAAAAGAGAAAATACCTAAACCATCATGTGCGAAAGAAGAAATTGGTTTGAAGAACTTGTCTTCAGATGATGAGTGGATAGCAAAGGGTGTTGACTAGAAGATGATGGTGCAGATTTTGCTGAAGATAATGAAGTAACAATTCTAATGCCTTCCTTTATAGATTTAAAAAATAAAAAATAATAGTTACATGTGTATAGTGTGAATGTGTGATCACTATTGTATCATTTGGTTATCAATGTTAGGTGATGATGAGGGTTCAAGAGCTGCTGCTGAAGGAAAAAGTGTGCTAGTATTTTGGTACTTGGTTGGTTTCTAATTAAACATTCACTAAACTTTTTAAATACATTGCGTTAAAACTTAAATATATTTGTTTCATTAGTATAGACGTAGCGATGTAGGACATCAAATTAAATCAGATGATCAAAATCTTTATTTTTTTATGGAAGATTCATAATTTACGTGATTATTCAATATACAAAGTCACTATTAATGTGTTTTTTGCTTCAAAGCTAAAAATAGGTAGGATCTTACAATCCACGATCCGATCTTATGATTCATGATCTGTCTACCTCCTACGATCCTACGTAGAATCCCGATTTTGACATCCTTGATGTTGGGTCAATTAAGAATTTGTGTTTTACGTGTTTGATGCTAGATTGGTGAAAGAATACATTAAACTTTTGTAGTACAGTGACTAAGGTCAATTAAGTGTGGCTATGCTACTAAAAATGCACAAGCTATGAGATATAAGGTGACATTTTAGATTGTATGCATGGTTGTTGTTCAGTTTGACTCAACTGTCTTATCAAGGGCTAAAAACATTCTTTATGGACTTTGATTCTAGCTGTGTTTTAGTTTAGTATATTGCCTCAAGAAACTGAGGTGCTTCATGAGAAAACTTTTGTTACAAACTTAATCTTTTTATTTTTGGTAATCAAATCTTATTTTCTTTCACAATTTATTGCAAATGTGTCAACCAATGCTAGTTGTGTACTACCAGATTTATGGCACTCCAATGTACAATGCAAGATGGCAAGCTACATTTACCCCAAAAAAAAAAAAATATATATATATATATATATATCCCTTTGGAGCCAACCTATACCAGCCTATCTTGTTCATTATCTGAACCAAAGGAAGCGACTTAATGACTAAGGGTTTGTTTGAGATTTGCTTATTTTGCTAAAACTGAATTTTTTTTGCTAAAAATACTATAGACAAAAGTTAAAGTTAGCTAAAATAATATATTGGGACCCATGAATAGTACCAAAAAGTGCAGTGAGACCCATAAATAGTAGTAAAAATAAGCTGAATGATAAAATAAGTGGGCAAAATTAATCATGCCAAACGGATACTAAAGCAACACATATATTAAACAATCTGTTAAATTTTCATTCCACCCACTTCACTGTGCACCAAATTGAGATATAGGGCATGCTGGTGTGGGCATTATGGAGTGCAAGGAACATGTTTAATTTTGAGGGGAAATAGCTTCCCCCAAACTAGGTAATGGATATGGCTGATCTACTGCTACAAGATTACGAGGAGACTGCTGTGTATACACCAAATAGCAGCACAAAGGAGGAAAGACACCCAGCATGGGTTCAGGGGATAGTTCTTTGATTTTATTTGTCAGGGCTTTCTAGTTAAATATACCAGACCAAATTGTTCAATGGTTTTATTGTACTTGTTTTTTACATTCAGTAATAATAATTCTATCTCAACTGTAGTGTGGAGAGACAAAATGTTTAATTAATTAATAGTCTATCTTCTATACTTAAATGTTTAATTATGCAGGAAATTGTTCAGTGGTTTTGATGGCATCTGAAAAGTGATCTTTCAAGTCAGAGATGGTGCTAGTAGTGCTTTAATTCTTGGTCAACTTACAACTTCTTGACTTGACACAATTCTTGAAAACAAGGATTACATATCAAGAGTCTTCCAGGGATACCTGGCATACACTACAATCAAAATTTGATTCAAGACAAAAGAAAACAAGAAAAAAAATTGATTCAAAAGATGAACAAAATTTTATTAATATGTAAACCTTGATCACAAGGACATAATAGTTGACAATAGTCAACTTTTCCATTGACATAATACATAATTCCCACATAATGGCAGGAAAAAGAGTCTTGCATGCTTCAAGATCAAATGCTTAAACAATCTTAAGTGTTGTGACCTTGCACAACTACAAACAAGAAATCACATGTACGTATTTAGTTCCACACTTGGTATGTCTCTTGCTTCTCAACTGTACATTCTATCTAATGCCTGCAATGTGAGAAAATCACATAAGCCATTGCTATGTGAATGTAAATAATTACTACCAAGAAGAAATTACTGTAAAACATATAGTATTTTGTTATCATTTTTGTAAATATTTTAGCTACTCATTTAGAATAATTTATTTAGTTTCTCATTGCAAAATTCCAATGCTATTACTACCAACCAACAGCAGATTGTTAGGACATATGTGATTCAATGTTAGGAACATATGTCACTATTTTATGTAATTGACTAATCTTTTGACAAAATGCACTTTACTTGTAATTTGGCAGATTTAGGATGTGTTTAATGCTTCAAGAAATAAGGTTTCAAGTTTAAGTGTTAAAGCCATGCAAGTCTGTCCAAGAATCAAGTGTAAAAAGTGTTGTTCATTAAACCTCGACAATTATCATCTATCAAGGCTTAGAGAGCTATCTGAATCCCGAGGCTCGATAGCTTCTCGATAGATAGGTATCTGTCGAGGTTTTTGAAACTCAGTTTTTCAAGACTGTTTTTCATCCAATCCATGAGCATGTGTTTGGGCTTTCTTTTCTCACAACCCTAAACATATATAATGATTATTTTAAGGGCCGTAAAAAGTTACAGAAGTTGCACAAGAGCACAATTGCACAAGTGTGAAGAAGAGTGTAACCGGAAACCTAGTTTGCCCTAGTTCTTCATTCTCTTCAAGAAGCTACTATGTTTTGTACACCGTAGGGTTTTGTGACCAAACAACTTCATGATCTTTATCGAGTGATGAACAGAAGAACTTTGTAGCAAACATCCTTCTAAAATTGGTGATTAAGTCGTGTATTAAGATTTGCACAATTGGTTAGTCACATACTAAAAGCCGTGCATTGAAAAGAGAGATTGTCACTATAGAACAAGTCCAATGGGATATTGGGGTAAGGGTTCAACTGTAAGTTGGTATAAGGTACTGTAATTCCTTTACTTGTAACCGCTTGTTGTGATAATAGTGGATTCTCGGAAGTGGTGACCTTAAAATCACCTGGTGGGGTTTTTGCCATGTAGGTTTTCCCCATTGGTAAACAAATCACCATGTCAATTTAATTTCCACTGCATACTTAGTTTAATTGGTGATTTGTTTGTGCTACCATGTACATTGCATGTTAATTTGATTAATTAATAAACTTGGCTAATTAATCAATTAATTTATCACAAGGAGTCAACACGTTTTTGGCCTATCACACATAAAATCTTCAAGCTCCGGTTGGGGATGCACAAGAGGATCTCCATATACCTCCGTAGTTAATGTAAGCAAACTAATTATAATGATATTTTCTTGCTAAATTTCATAGCTCTATTCAACATAGAGACCAATCAGAGCATAAACTTCAAAATTTTTAAAAAGTACTGCTCAGATTGATTTTCAATGAAAATTCTTAAATTCCAATTTGTAAATGATTTGTTTCCTGTGTGTTTGTTCTAGGAATGGGTAATGGGTAATGGGAGAAGCTTAGAAAACCAAAAAAATTATTAAATTCATTTGTTCTTTGATTTTTTTGAGTCTTTAGTTATATATTTGTTGAAATATTAAAATGGTTACATTGTTGTGAATGTTCTAAGGAAACCAAATCATACATTCATAAAAATAGTAAAAATGCCCCATCTTTGCGCACCCTGCCCCAAGTGTATGCAACAAACATGCCATAATACAAATTGGGAAATAATATAATGACAAGTGTATGCAATAAATATGAAATAATAGAAATTGGGAAATAATGGAAGGGGACAAAGAGCTCCCAAAAACATACCTGTAATAATTCTTTATCGACAGCAAGCTTCATCACGGCAGAAGTTTCTTTCTCACCAGTATCAGCCTTTGAGTCTGTCTTTTCATTCCCATCAGACTTGAGCTCCATCTCAGAAGCTTTCGGTTTCTCTTTCTACTTAGAATAGTCCTCTCCTTCATCTTTTTCAATTCCTACCACCTTTTCAGGTGCAGCATTCACATCAGTCTTCTACTCTTCGCTTTTCACATTAGGTAAGTCATGTTGCATACCTGACTCCTCCATTTCTTTGTTCTCTTCAAGATCTTCCTCTAGATCTTCGTCATCTGTTTCATCTTCCATCTTCACCTCAACAACATGATCAACAGATTTATCCTCCTCCTTGACCTTGGTTTTGTCATCATCTGGTTGACCTGTGTTCAATGTTTCAGACTTAATATCTTGCTCTTTTACAGGGAGCTCACTGGTCTTTGCTCTCTTCACTGGTGATTTTTTATCCCTTTCCTTTTCTTGAATTTCATCCCATTGCCTCTTATGTTGATTTCTTCTTGTCACAAATTTTACACAGTTTCTGTGCGCACACACACCCATAAAAATAAGCATGTAAATGAGGATGCCTCAGTAAAGGAAGCCAGTAATATGCATATTGACATAGTCCATAACAAACCTGTAGAAATGTTAAAATACGACTACCCATCTAATATTGAAGCATTTCATACAACGATTCAGCAAATAATGACAACCGCAAGAAACATGAAATATAGTGAGGAAGAAACAACAAGCTATAATCTTGCTAGTTATAGAAGGTCAGACACAGAGAGAGAGAGAGAGAGAGAGAGAGAGAGACAGCATATAAAGAGAAATGGATCAAGCAGGAGAACAAACCTCAAATGTTGATTCTTGCATGTCCTTGTCAGTATAATCCAGGAGTGAATCCAGTGAAAGTGATAATGAACGAAGCTGTGATGGAAGATTCATAGTTAGACAAGGAGTACAAACAAGCTACATTAGATGGGGTGAACATACAGAATATATTTGAATAACATGTAGTATATAATGCTGCGTAGGATGGCAAAAACCTACTTTGGATTTCTTGCCCCATTTGGTTTCTAAAATTAATCCAGGGTGTCAAGTAGGTTCTTCAGGCTCTCTTTTCTTTCAAATCTTTATTTGATTTGCTTCTAGAGTCATCTTTTCCATCATTTTCTCTCAAATTTATTCTGCTATTTTCATTTGTAGTTTTGATATTATCTTGCTTCATCTTTGTCAAAAAAACAAATAAACAACTATTTTTGTTTTTTGCTTAATAAGGGAAGTTCTTACATAGTGTCAATCATTCCTCTGTGGATCAATTTCTGACTCAATGAGAAATTATTACTTGTGATAATCTAGCATTATTTTAACTGTAACAAAAATTAATCTTAAATCTACTGTTACCTCATGTACTATTCATGGCCGTGACCACACTTACACCCAAACTCATTGACTTTTCTACTCTAGATATTGTCACACAAACTCCTTGCTCGTGACTTCAAGAACCTCTTGAAATTTGATCTCTATAACAAACCTTGGGATCAGGAGCAAAGGAAAGGGGGCTAGTGGGGACATGGCCCCCCTTGACCTTTTAAAAATTCTCCCTCCCTCTTGTATTTTCAGTAAAATAAATAAATAAATTTGGACATAAATTTTAATAACGGCCCCCTAGATTTTTAATAAAAACATGTAATTCATTTATATAGATTATATATATATATTGATAGGCCAAAAATGTATTGACTTCTTGTGATGAATTAATTGATTAATTAGTCAAGTTTATTAATTAATCAAATTAACATGCAATTGCACGTGGCAGCACAAACAAATCACCAATTAAATTAAGTATGTAGCGGAAATTAAATTGACACGGTGATTTGTTTACGAATGGGGAAAACCTACACGGCAAAAACCCCACCGAGTGATTTTAATGTCACCACTTCCGAGAATTCACTATTATCACAACAAGCAGTTACAAGTAAAGGAATCTCAATACCTTATACCAACCTACAGTTGAACCCTTACTCCAATACCCAATTGGACTTGTTCTATAGTGATAATCTCTCATTTCAATGCACGGCTCTCAATATGTGACTAACCAATTACGCGAATCTCAGTACATGACTCTATCACCAACTAGAGAAGGACGTTGGCTGCAAAGTTTTTCAGTTCATCACATGATGAAGATCAAGAAGCTTATTGGTTACAAAACTTTACGGTGTACAAACATAGCAGCTTCTTCAAGAGAGAGATGAACTAAGGCAAATTCTGTCTCCGATCACAATTTGCATGAACAAAACTTTGTTCCACACTTATGCAACTTGTGTCACATTTGATGGCTCTTAAAATAATCTTTATATATGTCTAGAGTTGTGAGAAAAGAAAGTTCAAACATATACCCACAGATTGGATGAAAACAGAACTAAAAAATCTGTTTTTCATAAACCTTGACAGATACCCTATCTGTCGAGCAGCTGTTGAGTCACGGGCTGAAACTACTTTCTTTAAATCTCGATAGATGCTAGTTGTCGAGCTTTAATGAGCAACACTTTCACACTTGACTCTTGGACAGACTTGCATGGTTTTAACACTTGAACTTGAAACCTTGTTTCTAGAAGTATTAAACACATCTTAAATCTACCCAAATAAAAGTAAAGTGCGTTTTGTCAAAGGATTAGCCAATTACATAAAATAGTGACATATATTCCTAACATGTGAAACACATATGTCCTAACATATATATATATACACACACATACAAGATAAAAATTCTACTCTAGCCTAATTTAAGTGTATATGTGTGCTAAGCTTTCTCTGGGAGACTTGAACCCTGACCCTTATCCCCTCACACTCCACAAGCACTTATACTTTTGGAGTGACCATCGCGCCAAGGGCGCGTGATGGTAATGCATTTATATAGTTGATTAACACATTTTTTACTCCCTCTAATTACTCTTATGTCATTCATAGCTCATTAAATTAAAGTGTATATAATGTGTCCACACATAATTTAATTATATTTTGTTTTTATTAAATTGACTTGTATATTTTTAGACATGTCAAGACTTACCCTTTTTTTTGGCAAAGATGTAAAGACTTATTTAATGTAAATACATTTGTTTACACAATAAAATATCATATCTCAAATCAAAATTTCAAACATTCCATGTATAAGTAATTAATAATTAATATATATATATTTAGCTTCCCCCTCTAAAAAAATTTTCTAGCTCTACCACTGCTTGGGATGGTTTTATGGCTTCAACCTTAATCTGCATTATGACTGCAACAACACTTTAACCATATTGATTTTTCTCTATTTGTTTTTAAAACCGTGAGTGGAGGCTAGGTTTTCTCTCTAAATAACTCAAGTTATCTAGCATCTACAACCTCATTAAGAGTCTTGTTTAATGGGCATTTATATAGGCTCTCTAATTAGGGTTACAAAAACCCACTTGTAATGCAAACTTAATTAAAATTAAGTTAGATCAACAATTGAATATGCAATTCTCGATCGAGGATGTACTGAGATTCTAGAAGCATCATTTTCTTCAACAGATCTTGGTCTTACTTGACATATCTATCTTTTTAATTAATTGCTAATTTTCTGTCTTTCATAATTCAGTTATCTTAATTAAATAAAAATTTTAAAAAACATAACAGTCAACAGATCCTCACCACCTAGCACCATCACCATCTTTTGTTGACATCACATGGCCCACTACTACCCCTAACATCCATCATCAGCCCCACTAGCAATTAGAGATGTGTTCAACACTGCCTGACACAACCATTCATCGTCGCCATTATTAGGTATTGGTATTTGTTTCATTGGCAAATGCTATAATCTATAATTAAAACCCATTAAGAGATTTGAAAATGACAAGGAGGTGGTGGGTACCCATCATAGATTTGAAGAAGAAACTTGTTAGCGCGATGGTAAAATTTTCACCACTACACACCCTTGACACGATAACCACTCCACAAGTATAAGTACTTGTGAGGTGTGAGGGGCAAGGATCGTGGTTCAAGTCTCTGGGAGAGAGCTTCACACACACATACACTTAGATTAGGCTAAAATAGAATTTCTATCTTGTATAAAATAAATATATGAAAAGAATATAATCTGGTAATTTTATGCTCTAATTTTTTGTTGGAAAAATGGTTTACTAGGTCATGGACACTTACCGAAAACCATTAAAGTGTGAATGAGAAATTGATTCCAAAAGTGCCGGTCAACAGCCTTATCCATTAAATAAGGTGTGCAATCTCCTCTTCACGTGTGAGTCTCTGTCTCTTTCTGAACTTCAAGGCCTTTCCATGGGTCAAGAACATTAACAATACTCCTTTGTTGGTTTTTTTTTTTTTTTTCCAGATCGTTTTTGTGGGTTTTATGGGCTTGCTTGGTGCAATATACTGTCACCACTCCAACTATGAAAGGGACTCGTCTCTGCTATTCATTTGCGAAACACACTTACCCCAAAAGGCTTAAACCCAATGGGTATAAACTCAACTATATTATATTAATAACTCATTTTTTTATTATTATTCAATGTAAGACTTCACTTACACATATACACCTAACAATACATATATTTTTTAATGACCTTGTTCACAAAATCACATAGAGGAGATTATTTGTGCATATAATTCCTACATTTTTCCCGTTGGTAGTGGATGGCCTACAACTTATCAACCTATTGGTTGAGAATGAATAAAGACTTTGGAAAGAACGAATAAAGAAGAAACAGGAGACTGAGACTAAGACTATTGCGGATTTCTTCTCAAGGTTTTCTTTGTTTTGTTTTTTGGCAACCTATTGAAGGTGACAAAGTGGTGTCAATGAAAAATGGTGGTGGTACCGGTGGTGGGATGTGTTAACTGTTGTTTTTTTTTTTTTTTTGAGAGAAAGAGAGAGAGAGAGAGAGAGAGACGGTAGCTGAGTTAAGAATGGCAAAAAAAAAATTAACAATTAATTAAATAAATAGACATCTATAAAATTTTTATTTGTGGAATAACGAGAGGGCAGAAGAGAGACTTGTGAACTCCTTTTTGTCTTCCCTTTCTCTCTAGGATCTTTTTTAGAGAGAGTCAGCAACAGCAGGCCATGTCCTTGATGCGTTTCAGAAGAGCCTTCCGATGTTTGCACCTTCGTCAACTATGCACATCCACATCTACATCTGATAACACCCACCTCCTTTTGTCTGCCTTCAACGAAGACACATTCCACCAACACTTCTTCTCCATCCCAATAATCCATGATTCATTATCTCTGGGATCCCCCACCCCACTCTTCACACTCCCTTCCCATCCCATGGGTCTTACTTCTTCCCGATATCTCAACCCCTTGTTCTGCTTTCACGGCCCTAACGATCACGACCCTATTCTCACCTACAACCCCACCACCCAACAAACTCTCACTCTTCCTTTTGATCCTCCAATCCCTGTTGCAACTGCAACTACTTGGGACATCAAAACCCATTTTGGCTTCGACCCTATAACCAAACTCCACAAAATCCTTCGTGTGAAATGGATAGAACCCATTCCACCATCAATTCCTAGAGTTATTAATATGGAGTGCATGGTTTTGACACTAGGCAAGGGGTCTTGGAGAAAGATAAACACTGTTCTGCCTTTTGATTGTACCAAGTTTGGTAATGGTGGGGAAAGTCTCTGTATTAATGGTGCAATACATTGGTTAACATGTTATGGGGATTCCATTGTGGCTTTTGATCTCAAAGATGAAAACTTTAGACTAATACCACTTCCCCATGACTACAAAGAAGAAACCTATGTACCGATACGTTTGAAATATGAACGGTTAATTGAGGTTGGTGGGCGCTTGGCTTTGATTGGTGACACGGATTATAAACGAGATTACATAATGCATATGTGGATACTAAAGGATTACCACAATCATGTGTGGGTTAAGAAGAGAATACTCTACCCAGTTAGTTGGATCAATTGTGGTCAACCTGTTCCTATTGGGACTATTTCCACAGGCGAGATATTGCTAAAGCCGCTATCTTTGTATAAGACTAAGAGTCTTGCGTGGCTGCTTTTCTATGATATGGATGGACGAGGCTTCAAGAAGGTTGACATCACTGGCTTGCCTGAATGGGTTCATTCGGGTGGTCCTCGAATCATCAGAACCATTGCTGTATATGGGTGAAAGGTCTTAGAAATGGGCCCTCAAAATCGAGATTTGCAGCAAAGAGTAGAGTACGGTACGTTCTTTGTGAAAGGCCATGCGAGGTGTTTGATGTAATGTGGGGTATTTTTATTATCCTTTTGCTTGTCTTTGGAGATGAGTTCTTGTTTTGGTTTTGTAGAACTTATAACTAGTTTAGCTATGTCAACTCAGAGGACAAGTTTCGCCATGTATAAAAATGTGAATTGATGTTATCAATGGCATCTAACAACAACAATCATCAAGATTTAGTCTCAATATTTTATGATCTGTTATGAATCCTCAATACACTTGTAAGTGGCATAGTATGTCTTTTTTTTTCTTTTTAATTGATAAGCTGCACATCTACACCCTTGATTTTTTATTAGAGAAAGAAATATTGACACTTTGGTGGTGTCATGCGCCAAATAGAATTTTAATATTGATTTTTTTTTTTCACTATTGTAGTGATTATCTTTATTTTTGGATGAGATATTATTATATGAGAAGCATATGATAGGGTGAAAGTTTACACACAAGTATGATGATATTCCATGGAAGAATTCATGACTGATGCCTTAATCTAATATTTATGGTTAACTCATAAGATTAAGCCGTCTTTTCTGATAAGGATTTGGAGTGCTCTTCAACTTCCCCCCTTTGGAGTTATTCTGGTTTCTTTGGCACGTGTGAAAATTCAGAAATTCCTAATTCTGGCAAGAAAATAGCATGCTGGATCAGTTAACTAGAACTGCTCCTCTGAGGCTACAACTGGGTTAACAACATCCTTATCTGCCATACAATGAATGGTACTAAATTCCAACCAGCACAGATGAACCCTCAAAAAGACCCTTTGGATTGTCATGGGAATTTTAGAACTTCTAGACCAGGGAATGAAACTATTTGGCATGGTTGGGCTTCCACATCTCGGTCTTGTGCTATTAATAAGTTTTATGAGCATTTATATTCCCAAGTTAGTTTTCTAGTACATTGGTTCATGATTGATTTCTTTTTACATTTTGCATAAGTTGCCTTTGAACTCATAGTGTTCCTTTTAGTTTAGTTTAGACCCTGCTGGAAATGCTAGTATGAGAGTCAGTGAGGGAGTAGGCGAGGCTACAACCTTATTAGCTGTCAAATTTAGCTATATGCTTCATAAGCAGCCTACCACCTTGTCAAGCTAAAATTTTGGAACCTCTTCATTAGAATCATGCAAGTTAAAATTCCTCCCCCCCCCCCCCCCCCCCTTTTTTTTCTGAACTTCTGACTTCCAACTTCCAAGTGTCTTTCCATAAATGAACTTGGTAGAATATGATGTGATTTCCTTGTTACATTTCATAACAAATTCGCAGAGTGCAATAACTGCAATCTAACTTGACTCCTTTCTTCTTCTTTTTTTCTTTTTAATATAATTTTTTTTTATTGAAAAACAAGATACTTCATGTGCAGAGGATGTTTTAACTGAATTACACATAACATGACTAACCATTTAAAGATGGCAATAGGCTTATTGGTCGTTTCTGATTCTCTGTTATCTCTCTTTGCTCAGTTAAATTTCAAATGGTGACCATTTGTTCGTGCTAAGTCTTAATGATGATCTTGGAACACCTCGTGACTTGTCTTTTGTATGTAATCTGTTTTATTATGTAATTTATTATTGATTGAACCTTACATTCTCACAAAAACATTAGGCATTTGGAGATTGAAGATTGAAGATCTAAGCTATTGTTTGAATTTGGTAGTGATCTTAGTAACCAATCCTTGTAAAGTTTGGACTTTAGATCCAAGGCAGTTGCTATAATTAGCCCTTTTCCCACCCTGCTGAGCAGTTTCTATGGTAACATCAAATCTTCTGTTGATGACAATCAATCTAGGGTGTGAAGTCTCATGTAAACCCAACCATTCAACTCATTATGTTGTATTCTTATTGTAATGACTTATTAACCTGTATAAACCAGGGATGAAATGTAGTACATATAACATACCTACATTTACAGGGTAATTCTGTAATGTTGACACAAACTTGCATACGTGAATAGAGAATTGAAATGACCTTGTTCCTTTTATTCCCTTTCTTTTCTTTGTCAATATTGTTTTTTTTTTTTTTTAGTTGGAAGGTTACTTGTGGGGGAAATACATTTGGATTTTTATAAATGTTACCACTGTTTGCTACAGCAACCAAACTGAGATCCATTAGCTATATAACCATTTATCCACTGATGGTGATGAAGCCGAAAATGTACCTCGTCAGTATGTTCCTCGTCAGTGCAATGGACAATCTCCAGGACCTGTTGTCAAGACAAGAAGAAAGCAAAGGAATGTCTTTCGCCGGCGTGAGGCCAGCTAAGAATACTCCGATGCTTAAGTCAGATTACGTACTCCCAGAATAAACTTTCTCACAGTTCTTTCTCTCTCGTAATTTTCCATGTCCTGTACCTTAGTGCTGGGTTCACCTTTTATAGCTTTCTTCAAGTTGGTGCAATTATGTTCGTTAAATGCTGGGTCGAGCATTTTTCTCCTGACCGTTGCATTTAATGGGTAGTGATAATCTCAGTTAAGGCACAACAGATGATTGTTGTGCCGTTACTGCTTTTGTAACTGTCTCGGCATAGTTATGGATTGCCAGCTGCCCAGCTGGCATTTATCTGTGCTATCAATGTGTGCACGCATGCCTTTGATCGTGTCGACGGGGTCTTGCCCCTACATTCGTCTCTACAAAGGACGCAGTTGTGATCATCGCTCTTACAGATGACCTATCATGGATGTTCGTCAAATGGAATAACTGGATAACTTGGATCAAGCTACTCATCCCTTAAGATTTTATTTTCCCAATGTTTAACTTTGTGATGAAATAGCGGAGGCAACTAGCTAGTGATGTATAGCATTTGCATTAGCACATCATGGGTGCCCTAACATAAAACAATCAGAAGTAACGTTGCTGGCTCTTTCAAATGAAGCACTGCCCTGGTGATATCGAGTCTTCTATGCAAATTATATTTTTATTAGGTCTGCTAGGTTGTTTTTGCTGCCCCCTCGTCTTTTGGGTGTCAAGGATACTAATGGCAGCCCAAACGAGCCATCCCTGGCTCCCTCTTAGTAACATGTGTTGTAAATAAAATTACATATAGCAATGATAGTGACCCAAAATCACAAATTTGTACTGAAAAATTTGTCTTCAAGTCCTTGTGGATTGTCCTCTCTTATATATTACATGTTGAAGAGGATAAAATCAAAGTGGACAGTCCAATTTTACAGGAACTACCACAGGCGACTACACTAGGTTAATGGACAAAGAGATGGTGCAACACAACGACACGTATTGTAGGTGGACGGATGACCTATGGTGGATGGATCGCCTATGGTGGACGGGTACTAAGTGGACGGTGGCAAAGCCACGTGGCACCTACATGGTTTATTTGATCCTCAAGGAACTTTAAATGGAAATGACTTATGCTCCACGATTAACCCTAGTCAACAAAATCTTCATATGGAAAGGATCCTGTCAAATATGTGCATTTACGATTTTCGACATCATCACATATTATAAATTTTCTTTTCCTGAACCAGATGGATAAACCTTGGCTTTTGTTGCTGGTGTAATTGAATGGACTATGCATACTAAGACCCCAAATTCATTTCTATCGAGAGCCAACATGGATAGGCAATGGTATACAGATATTTAACCCAAGATTTGTTTTTAGAAGATAATTACAGTAAAATCACATGTGGTTTGACCCGAATTTATATTGCCTATCCGTGGTTTGAAAAGTGCAACTTTACCCACTTAAGGTATGCTCCATTAGGGGTTTCATAACCAATCTCTAACAAAACAAGGGTAAATATTCATTTTTACTCCCCTTTTATGTCTCTTCTTCCAAAACATTAAAAAAAAAAAAAAAAAAAAAATCTAAAACTCAGGTTTTGTAAAAATCAAAAACATCAAACCAAATAAATTCATAATGGAATGACATTAAATTCATATTTTCAAAAGCTCCACCCTTTAGTACTGCCTTATCTAAATAAAATATAAAAAATTTCTTTTCTAGGATTTGTTGATGAGGATGACTTTGGACTCCATATGTAAGGTTAGATTTGGAATTGGGACTTTGGGTCCAAATCCACCAGATAATCACTTTGCTCAGGCTTTTGACAGTGCAAACATCATTGTGACACTTCGGTTCATTGATCCACTGTGGAAAAATAAAGAAACTCCTGGTTGTGGGCAGAGAAGCTTTACTTGATAAGTGCATTAAAATCATTGATGACTTCACCTACTCAGTTATTCGGAGAAGGGAAGCAGAAATAGTAGAAGCTAGAGAGAGTGGCAGAAAAAAAGGGGTGAAAAATGGACATTTGCCCCTAATTTTAAACTATGCTGCAAAATACCCCTATTTTGAAAGTATTTAACAAGATGCTTCCATTTTTAAAACTCGATATTAACCAAATCGAGTTAAAGGTGGAACTCGACAATAACAATGTCGAGTTTTATGACTATTTTGCCACTTAATTTTTTTTTGAAAATTTAAGTGAAACTCGACATTGCTAATGTCGAGTTTCACTTAAAAATATACATATAACTCGATTTTGAAGATATTGAGTTTTATATAGAACTCGATTTTGTCAAAATCAAGTTTCAAAAACAATGGCATTTTGCTAAATAATTTCAAAACATGGGTCTTTTGCTGTATAGTTTATAAATTAGGGACAAATGCCCATTTTCCCATAAAAAATGTGGTAAAATGATAGAAACTCTTTATGTTTTTTCTAAAGCTTGTTTCTTTAGCATTACTGAAAGGTACAAATTCACTATTAAGAAATTTTTTTTCACGATAAAAATATCAGATAAACCATGATACATTGTCAAGATTTATTTAATTAAGTGAAGACGTGAAAAGCAATTCGACAGACAAGAATCTCAGAGATGTTGTCCTGAATTTTGTGATTGCTGGCCGTGACACAACAGCAACTACTCTCTCATGGGCTACATACATGATAATGGCCATGCTGATGTAGCTGAGAAGCTTTACTTGGAGCTCAAAACTTTTGAAAAAGATCAAGCAAAAGAAGAGAATGTGTCATTGGTTCAGTGCGACACTGAGGACTCTGAATCATTCAATCCAAGAGTAACACAATTTGCAGGACTCTTGAATTATGATTCTCTGGGGAGGTTATATTATTTGCATGCAGTGATCACAGAAACACTTCGTTTGTACCCGGCAGTCACACAGGTTTAGCCTCTTTTTTCCTATTCAATTGATGCATGCTATGAAACCTTCTACCGGGAAAGTAAACTAGTTTAAATACCCTATCTTTTTATCGATAAAACAAGAATAGTTAACATAAAAGATGACTTGAATGGGACATTGCTTCCCTTGTTCAGCTACTCTTTTGCATGTTAAAATGATTCCAAGTTTTTTTTGGAGTGTGCTGAAGAGCGAGAAGCAAATCCAAAGGAAAAAACATTTGATGTCCACCTATAGCTACTCCAAATGGTCTAATTCATAGCTCTGCCCCAAGGGCAGAACGGACAAAGCTGCATTATGGTTCCAAAGCATGTAAGCTATGGAATACTTAGAATTTCATGTTCTATACTGGACTACAACTTTCTTCAATGAATGAAGCGGATTGACCTGCTTTTCGTAGAAATTATACTTCTCTAAGCTCCTTTCAAGAGCATACTCAATGAATGAACATTTTCTGTTTATAGGACCCCAAGGGCATTTTAAAAGATGATGTCTTGCCGGGTGAAACCAAAGTAAAAGCAGGAGGCATGGTAACTTGCGTTCCCTACTCAATAGGTAGAATGGAATACAACTAGGGCCTTGATGCAGCTTCATTCAAACCTGAGAGGTGGCTCAAAGATGGATTCTTCCAAAATGCATCTCCATTCAAGTTCACTGCATTTCAAGTAAGTACTTGAAGTTTTATGCTCCGTTTGTTTCGATGTAAAATATTTTACATATAAAATATTTGCAGGAAAATATTTTCATTTTACAGTGTTCGGCAGCGTACATGAAAATGTTATGTAAAATATTTTCCAGTGTTTGGCACAACGTAAAATGGAAAATAAATAAATAACCAGTAAAAATTTAAAACATTTTTTTTTATTAACTTCCAAAAGTTACATAGAGACAGATGAATGGCTAAAAAGGTTTAATCTACTTATACAAGTTCAAAATAATGAATATACATTGATCATGAATGTTTAAGGGATACTATGATAAATTATACTGAGACATCACCAATGATTAAAAAGGTTAATCTATTTATAGTACCACTTCTTTGAGCTTTAGCTGAAGCTTGTAAATCATCTTGTAAACTTCTTTTGAGAAATCACCTCGCCTCTCAAATTCATTTCTCCCCATAGCCACAGCCTCCACTAAAATTCCCACCATTGAAGTTTCCACGGCCCCTAAAGTTATCATTTCGATAACCAGCCCATCCAGGAAACCTCCCTCTGTCATTGTTAGCTGCAAGAAACAGCAAACCATCAGTTCCAACCATATGAAAAAGAAAGCACAAAGGTAGCCATGGCCCATCCAGCAGGCACTCAAAGACTCCAGACTCTCATCACATAAAATAACCGAATCCATGAGACAAAAACACATAAGTTACTTCACAACATTAAGTTAACAAGCGTAGCACACATATCCACAAAGTAAGAAAAGTTAATCATGGCAGCCATACAGAAAACAGAGGATGAAGTTTTGTGTGTCCTTGCTTGGTGGAAAATGTGAGAATGAAGCTTAGACTGTACAATGGTAGTTTAGACAGGTAAGTTATTGTCAATTAAAAGGTTAATCCCCAATATACAAGATAACAACAAATTAGGTGGCAAAGAATATAAAACAGAAAAGTCAATACCTTAATAGCACTTTGCATCGAACTGGCAGATTCAAATTCCACGAAACCAAAACATGTCCCCTGTTGCTGGATAGAAGATAGCCAAATAAAAAACATGTGAACATCATTATAAATAAGAAATCTAAATGGAGTTAACAAAGTTAAATATGAAACATACCTTGCTACTTCTAACTTGAATACCATTATGCTTAATATGCCCAAAATTGTTGAAAACCGCTTCAAGTTGTTCAACAGTTGCATTCGTAGGCAGATTTGGTACAAATATGGCATGAATCTTAGCTGGACATGTACAATCATAGATATTAGAAGAAACAAGCTGGGTATGAAAAGGGAAGTTTGAATAACATCTCAAATTGAACACCAATCCAGGTATCAATAAATAAGTTCACGAGAAGAAATAAACACCTGCAAATATTTCTGGACAAAATATAACATTATCATAATACTAATGAATCCAAAATATTAAATCATTCCATAATAACTCCAAAACATGTCACTCAGTGTTGCATAACCATCCATAAGCACACTTACAACAACAAAACCCAAAGACTACGACAATATAGCTAACATTAACACATAACCTTCCAAAATATGGAATTGTTCCATAATTATTAATAACCTAAAGAATACCATGGTACCACTAACATGTTTCACACAACGTATCCAGCAACTTCAAGTTAGAAGGTTTTGTTGAAAAATTTCTCCAACCAAAGCTTTCTCCAAACAGATTGTTTTTCTACTCTTCTTTCTTGTACATATTTTTATGGTACTCCATTCATCTTGCATGAAGTAGTCTTTTTCAATAAAATTTTTCTTACTCATCAAAAAAAGTATTATATTGTTTAACAAAAACCATTAAAATCACAAACTGCTACTTGCACGAAAAAGATTAAAGGTACAATAGCATGTTCTAGATAAGCATAAGATAAACTTTGCAAAAAGCATTGAAGTAATAGCATAAGAGAACACCAAGTTAGGTATAAGGGCTGCAAGATACACATGCAGCAATATATTTAGAACTTGAGCAGGACACAAAATAAAACATCAAGATCCACATATGTAAAGCATCATGGTGTGGGGAATCTCGTCGCAAAGATTTCCCATCCTTCACCAAAGAGGACCCACGGCAGTCCCTAGAGACTCTTGCTGGAGTTCGATCATGTCCGGCTTCAAGTCCAAGTTTGCACTCTCGTTCTCTCTTGTTTTCAAACAATATAACTACAGACCTTTCCAAATCGGTCATAGTCTCATAGTGCATATGCAAACGCCAAGTAGAATTAAAAATTCACTTTTTGGATCTGGTAAATACAAGCATGTAACCAAAAACAAAGTCTCTAAATACAACCCAGAAACATCAAAAAGAGTTCAAAAACATGATATATTGCTCTACCACCAAAAAGGCACAAATGATCCTACCAAGTATGCTTTCGAAGCACATGAGCAGAAAAAAATCAAGGAGAAAAAACAATTAATGCTAGGATCTAACATAAACAAACCTTTCCCTCACAGCACCTCCAAAGAGTGCTCCTATTTTATCCTATCTTTTTTTTTTTGCAAGACCAAGTTTGAATGGCTCCCATTCACCCCTCATCTTGATGACTTCATTAGAAGTATCATCATTCTCAAACAACCCGTTTCCATAACATTTGTCTACACCCAAAAAAAAGAGGAAAAAAAAAAGTTAGAAATTTAAACATTTTTTTAAGGTAAGTAAGAATTCATTAAAAAAATTTACCAAGAAGCGTAAATTGGTTTGATCAAACTTGAATGAATCTGTTTTTAAGACATTGGTCGGTCCCATTACTTAGAACTTCTCTGCTGTGAGGAGGTCTTCCAAGTGGTAATGCTTAAGAGCCACCTTAGAGTGATACTTAGGGTTGTACTTTCCCAATGTGCGAACATATCCCTACCGTAAGAAAAAAATAACAATGATATCGTAATTTTAAACTATAATAATTATAATACCTTCTGTCATAATTCATAACACTTACACAATCATTCCTAGCGTCAATCATAGTACAACTATCAAATCCTTCTTGCATATTCTTCCTAAATGATAATAAAACATATATATTAGCATTAAAATTAAAATTAAATTATAAAATACACCAAATATGAAAAATGTTATTAAAAAACACAAACGGTCTCATAACTTTACCTCTTCTCAATAACCAATTTCTGAGTATGAGAATGATTGTGTTTTTAAGAAGAGGTAAAGTTATGAAACCATTTGTATTTTTCAATAACATTTTTCATATTTGGTGTATTTTATAATTTAATTTTAATTTTACCGCTAATATATACATTTTATTATCATTTAGGAAGAATATGCAAAAAGGATTTGATAGCTATACTATGATTGACACTAAGAATGATTGTGTAAGTGTTATGAATTATGACAGAAGGTATTATAATTATTATAGTTTAAAATTATGATATCATTGTTATTTTTTTCTTACGACAGGGATACGTTCACATATTGGGAAAGTACATCCCTAAGTATCGCTCTAAGGTGGCTCTTAAGCATTATCACTTGGAAGACCACCTCACAGCAGAGAGGTTCCAAGTAATGGGACCGACCAATGTCTTAGAAACAAATTCATTCAAGTTTGATCAAACCAATTTACGCTTCTTGGTAAATTTTTTTTAATGAATTCTTACCTTAAAAAAATGTTTAAATTTCTAACTTTTTTCTTTTCTTGTTTTTTTGGGTTTAGACAAATGCTATGGAAGTAGAGAGAAACGCGTTTTCAAAATTTCTAAACTATGGAGACGAGTTGTTTGAGAATGATGATACAAATAATACTTATGATTAAGTCTTTATCAAGATGAGGGGTGAATGGGAGTCATTCAAGCTTGGTCTTGCAAAAAAAAAAGAGGATAAAATAGGAGCACTCTTTGGAGGTGTTTGAATATTAGTAACATCAGTTACTAATATTCAACAACAATTAGTAATGGGGGGATAAATTGGGCCATGAGCCCCGCCCGAGGACGCCAAAGAGCTCGAGGACAAACAAGTATTAATAAGGGCAAGTAGGTTACTAAGCTAATAACTGTTAAAACATTTTTCTATACATAAAAGCTTTTATATCAAAGGCTTTAGTTTCAAGGGACAAAAGCTATTTTTTATGTTGTCCACCCAAGAATTCTCAAAAAACCAAGGCAACACATAGCTTCAAAAACAAAAATTTATACGGATACCTTTTCAGCTTAATAAATCTTTTGGCACTCTGTAATGCAAAACCTCCTTAAACTCTTTAGCTGTTATCTTCCTTACGATCTTAAAAAATATATATATAACAAATTGAAATATGACGAGATATACTTTCTAATTACTCCCTCACAAACTTGTCAAGTTCTTTAACTAAGTGTTAATTTCAAATTTCCAAATTTAGATTTTCTTCCTCTTCAAGAAGGTGGTAGAGGCAATTTGTGGGCAACTCTATTCACCAATCCATGAACTACTCCAAACCAAATATTATTTGGTCTCACTACCTCTGCTCTGAACCTACTCAAGAAACTCCAATTCAGATCAAAAGATATATATCTCTCTCCATACCCAGAATTTACTATCCCTGGCAATGTGGTCGAATCCGTCACCACGTGCAATTCAGTCATAGATTTTGTCTGAGCCAAAAAAGTAGTCCAAAGCCCCAATGACTCTCCCTCTAATTGAACGCTTTTCTTGAACTTGTATCCCGGCACACTCTAACAAACAAGGGGATAGATCGCTGGTCCCTCGCTATAAATGTTGTGACAGCCATCTCCTTTGGATGAGCTTTTAGCACTGCATCACAGGACACTGTAACTCTCTTATTTGTTGAGGGAATCCATAGCCTCGGATGAAATTTGCATCTCCCTAACAATGTAAATAAACCTAAAATAACAAAATAACAAAAATTGGAAACTAGGGTATTAAAAAATAAAAAATATTAGAAATATACATTTGCAACCACTAATCACATCAAACTCATCAGCTTTAAATGCTAGCCATTTTGTGAACCGCAATCGGGAATCCACAAAAAGGGCAATAACCATTGTAACAACATCCTTAGCCTACAATAAGATATATATATATATATATATATATAAAGAAATAAGATATATAAAGAAATATTAAGCATATTAATTTAGTGTTTAGTATGCTTAATATTTTTACATTTATCTTATTTCTTTATACATATATATATATATATATCTTGTTGCAAGTTAAGGATGTTGTTGCAATAGCCATTGCCCTTTTTGTGAATTCTCGATGATTGCGGTTTACAAAACAGTCAACATTTAAAGCTGAAGAGTTTGATGTTATTAGTGGTAGCAGAAGTATATTTCTAATCTTTTTTATTTTCTAATATCCTAGTTTCCAATTTTTGTTATTTTCTAATTTTAGATTTATTTACATTGTTAGGGAGATGCAAGTTTCATCCAAGGCTATGGATTCCCTCGGCAAATAAGAGAGTTACAATGTCCTGTGATGCAGTGCGCTAAAAGCTCATCCAAAGAAGATGGCTGCCACAGCATTTATAGCGAGGGACCAGCGATCTATCCCCTTGTTTGTTGGAGTGTGCTGGGGATACAAGTTCAAGAAAAGCACTCAATTAGAGGGAGAGTCATTGAGGCTTTGGACTACTTTTTTGGCTCAGCCAAAATCTATGACTGAATTGCATGTGGAGACAAATTTGACCACATTGCCGAGGATAGTAAATTCTGGGTATGGAGAGAGATATATATTCTGATCCAAATTGGAGTTTCTTGAGTAGGTTAAGAGCAGAGGTAGTAAGACCAAATAATATTTGGTTTGGAGTAATTCATGGCTCGGTGAATAGGGTTGCCCACAAATTGGCTGCCTCTACCACCTTCTTGAAGAGGAAGAAAATCTGAATTAGGAAGTTTGAACCTTTCGGAAGGCTTTGAAGAGCGACGATACTTATAAAGTAGAAGTTCTAAAGGATCCCGCAACTTCTGTAGAAGTGGAGGTTGTAGAGAAGCACTCCGAGAGAACTAAAGTTATGTTTAGCTCTATTAGGAGGTGTTTAGAAGGCCATATGATTAAGGAGAAAGGATTTGTAGAGAATGACCTTGAGGAGAATATCAAAATTCCTAAGTTCAATTCATCAGATGAGACTGAGAGATTTTTTTTAGGTGTGATTGAAGGTAATATAGATTTTGAAGTGTTACAATGTATTATTTTAAATTGAGATTTCTTTTTTTAAATTGAAATTTGTTTTTTTGTAGATATAGGGCAAGGAAGATAAAGTTTTAGATACTGTTGTACTCCAAGCCTAGAGTAAAAAGTTAGCTGCAACAGTTGTAGAGCTAGAGATCCCTATATTCTACGGCCCATAGAGCGCTGGTTCATATGAAGATAAAATACTATAAGTATAAGATAGATGATAATTACCCCTTAGAGTGTGAAAATTTGATGAAAAACTGGGTATTGCATTACTTCTCTAAGTCAGAGAACATTAGATATTTATACAAGATCTAAGAGTGTAACTAATTTCTACCTAATCTCCACTATATACGCATCTAATCTCTATAGCCAATTATATTGTTACACGTATATATAAAATCTACTAAATGAAAAGTCTATTCTAAACTACATGTCGCACAATGCTCTGTTATCAAACAGAAAACATGGTTAAATTTTGTTACAGAAAACCTACAGTCTGCAAGAATTTATATAATTCGATTTAACAAATGGGTGGGGTTGGTCGATCACGGCCGGTGGTGAGTGGTGAGAGATTCTTGAGGTGGTGAATGGTGAGAGGATGTACTTCACTCCAAAGCACTTGAGGACTCTTGAGGAACTTTGGCTAGTAAACAGAGTCTTAATGATGTTACAAAGGTGAAAACCTAAAAAAATTTGAGCTACCTTTGAAATGCTAGGTACCTTTGTTGGGAAAATGACTTATTAGGGAAATGAATTTGCCCTACCAATTTGAATTTCCCTAACAGTTTGCATTTCCCTAACAAATACAAATTGTATGCTTGCTTTCATCCCTCGTCAATTGCATTTCCCTAAAATTATTAAGGAATTACAATTTACATCATTAGGGAACTAACAATTGCTTTTACTAACAATTTGCATCCAATTGCATTTCCAATCTAAAATTATTAAGGAAATGCAATTACATTGTTAGGGAACTAACAATTGCATTTCCTAACAATTTGCATCTAATTGCATTTTCATGACTAAGTTGCGTTGTAGAAACTGACTTTGTCAAGCTCCAAGGCTATGGAGCCCCTCAAGTCAATTTTTACACGCATCTAGTCATGTAAATGTAAATCTTGTTAGGGAAATACAAATTAGTTGGGCAAATTCATTTCCCTACATACAACTCAATCATTTGAGTTGTTAAGGAAATGCAATTTGCATTTCCTAACAATTTTTAGTATATAATTTCCTAAAATGCTAGGGAAATGCAATTTACATTTCCCAAACCATTTGCATTTGTTAGGAAAATACAGATTGTAGAAATTTGCATTGTTAGGGAAATGCAAATTGTTAGGGAAATGAGTTGCATGTAGAAAACAAATCCCGAGAACAAATCCTAAAAAAATGCAAATTTTTTTTTTTTTGTAAGCCTATCAAATTAAATTAGCGGTATTCTCGACAATTCGCTCTAATTTAATTTGATAGTCTTACTCAAAAAAATATTTTTTATTCAAGGGTTGAAATTAAAAGTGATTTTTAAAAATTTTAATCTCAATCTTTGATTTACTAATACACCTTTTGATTTGCTATGAAAAATTATATACTTATACTGTCCTCATGTGTGGGCTGCGTTACCTTTGCCTACTGGTCCACCACTTCACACTAAAATATTCCCCATCTATTTAAAATTGCTAAGTCATTTTATGATATTAGAAAAAAAATTAAACAAAATTTGACCTCCTTGTTTAAGGCTTTTAATCATATGGGAATGACATGACTATTTTAAATTTGTAAGTCTTTTAGTGGAATGGTAGACTAATCCACCATGAGTATGGTATAATTTCTCCTAATGATAGCATGGCATACACTAGGAATGTAAATTGGTAAACCTTAATATTTACTAAGCATATGATAGCATAACATACACTAGGAATGTAAATTGCGTAAGGAATTAAGTATAGCTAACCTCACTCCAAAGCATAGCATACTAAATGCAGTTTTGCAATTAATTCTCCCAAAGCATTTGATCTCATGCAAAAAAGACAATGCAAATGTTCAATTCCTGTGAAGTGTGGAAATGATGTCATTTGAAAATTTATTAATCTTGAAGAAATCTTTTTTAATTTTGGCAAAACAAGAAAAAGGCATTTCTGTGACCTCAAGAGCCCTTGTGCAATTTTTGAGGTTTTAGGTGTCATTTTGCAAATTTGTGAAATCCTGAGGTCAAATTGTAATTTCGAAAAATTTTGGGTTAAAGGGTAATTTTGAAAATATTTGGGGTGGTTTGTAATTTTGAAAGATGTTTGGCTTACGGATCCGGATTGGGCCCTTGTGGTGGAATGGATTTAAAATGGAGCTTTACTTTTGGGCTTGGCTTGACTTTGATTTTAAAAGGCTGGTGGGCTTATGTGTGTGATTTTTTGGATTGGGTCTGGGTGAAGCTAAATTTTAATGTGGGCTGGAGCTTAGAGGCATTCGGATTGGGCCTAAAGGAGAGAATTGGCTTGGTATTTTTAGTGGAGTGGGCTTATGTGATTTTTAGTTATAGATGTAGCTGACCCAAATGGGTCCAACCCAGTCCAAACCCAAACTATTAAAGGAAATCTCTGTAGACCAATGACAGAACGCCACCTCACCATCTTATCTCTTCTCTTAAATCTTTTTCTTTCTATTTCTATCTTAAACCCAAATCAGATTATGCCTTAAGCCTTTCTTTCTATTGTTTGGTTGAGTTAGTGAGTTTGAGGATTTGGGATTTGGTTTTGGCTGTGATTGGAAATTTGATCTGGGTTTTGAGGGGGTTTGAGAAAAGATTTTTATTTTGGGTTTTTGAGGTTTGTTTTGAAATAGGTATTTGTGGGTTTTATGAGCTGGGTTGTGTGTGTTTGTGCCCTGTATTGTGTATTGTGTGCGTGTCTTGTGTTCTGTGTACGGAACTGACAGAAAAAAGAAAAAAAGATGACCTTTTTAGGTTGAAAGATGCATGCTTGTGTTGTGTGAATCAAATAATACGAGTATGTGCATAAAAATTGGTTTCAAGTAGACACAGGCAAAAATAGGAAGTGATGTTACCCATCTTCTGGATACTCAGTTTTCCTCCTTTTTTTCTCTGCTTTTCTTGCTTGATCTGCTGCAGTTGTTTGTTGAAGTGGTTGTTGTTGTTGTAGTGGTTGCTGGGAGCTTTTTGTGTACTTTTGTGAGGCTTTGGGAATGAAAGGAAGAATTTTTCTGACGAAAGTATCGGACGCCACGTACTTTCCGATCCCCATGCCTTTCGAGAGCGAGTACCCCGAGATCTTGAAAACTGGTGGGACCCATTCACCGTCTCGGTCATCGAGGTCGACGTCGTCGTGGTCGGAGTCGAGCAAGACGAAGAAGACGAAGACGAATTCGCCAACGTGGACTCGCAACACGGAAATATCGGCCTCGAATTAGGATTTTCCCTGAAAACCCGACCCTTTTTTTTTCGCCGCGGCGCGAGGAACGCGATCTCGGAGGTCAATTTGAGGGGAAATAAAGGAATTAGAGGTGTTATGATTTTTTTTCCTCGGGACAGTAGGGTGTTTGGTTGGTGAGAAAATCTAGGGTTTGATCGATTTGTGTGGCTCCATATGTTTCTCGAAGCTTCGATTTAGAGAGAGAGAGAGAGAAATGGGTTGAAGTTGAAGGGTGACTCTGAAATTTGGGAATGGACTTTGCGTTTAATAAAAGTAGTGAATTTGTTTTGATTTCTATTTTTATTTTTTTGTCTGAGAGAGAATTATTGGTGAGAGAGGCGGGCTAAACTGGCTAAGCGTACCTGCTCTCCTACATGATTTTGGTACACACGCTGTTCTGCAGTAGCATTGAAAAATGTTAATGTTACTCTATTTTATTATTCTAAAAATTCACTTTATTATTGTACCATTCTATTTTACAATATCTTCACATCCTAAACTTCTATTTTTCTTCTTTTACTCATTAAAATAATATATTTACAAAATAAAATAATATATATAAAAATTATATCTTTTCTCTCCCATCTCTCTCCTCTTTCTTATTTTCAGCTTTCTTCCATCTATAACTTCCACCGGAGCCTTCATTTCCGATGAGGTGGTGAAATAGTCCAACAATAACCATCAACTCAAACACCAAAAACTTCATAGATCAACCAAAAACGCATCAATCAGCAAAACCCACAAACAAAAAAACCTAAATTTCACAACTCGGCTTCAATAAAACCCAAAATTTCATGGGTCGTGGATTGTGGTTTGTACTCGCACTACTCCGGTTGTGGATCGTAGGTCGTGGATCACGAATTCGTGATATGGGTTACAGGTGGCTGTGCTCTGTAGTGCAGGGTTGTGGGTGGTTGTGCTCTGTAGTTGTGGATCGTTGGCTGTGTTGGGTTGCAAATTCGTGATATGGGTTGCGAGTTGCGGTTGCTCGTGGATCGTTGGTTGTGCTGGGTTGCGAATTCGTGATATGAGTTGTAGGTTGCGGGTGGGATGCTCTTGGATCGTTGGCTGTGCTAGGTTGCGAATTCGTGATATGGGTTGCGGGTGGTCGTGGATTGTTGGCTGTGCCCTGTGGTGTTGGGTTGTGGATGGTTGTTTCGGTTTTTGGGTTGGCGTGATATGGTGCTGGGTGGCTGTTTCGCGTGGTGTTGGTTTTTAGGTTCAGCGATGGAGAGACAGAGACAAGAGATGAGAGACAGAGGAGAGAGAGTCAGATAAAATATTATTAGTTTTTTACAATACTTGCTATAATGCAATTCTATGTTTAGAATGGCACTGTAGCAGTATTGCAAAAAAAATTGCAATACTGTTGTTTAGCATTCTCCAATGCATATGGTTTTAGGGCTTAAAATTCCAAATTTCCCTTAGATTTAGATTTGGCATTAGCATTCTCCAATGCTAATGCTCTTACTAATACTATTACATGCATTCTATATGGCTTGGCATGTTGTGCCATGTTTGTCGATAGTCATTTTGTCTAATACAAGGTTTTTTTTTTTTTTTTTTTTTATGTGGTAATTAAGTGATGAGAATCAATGAACTTCAATTAATTAAATTGTTTTAAAAATTGTTGTGCCTATAGTGTTACTCATGTGTGATTTTCAAGTGAGAATAAAAGCTCTAATTAGTAAACACGAAGAGAGTTCACTTCTAGAAGACCCTCCTTGGCCTCCAGACCACCGATCCATCCTTCACGCGCCGCTTGGGGCTCTCCTAGGAGCTAGATCAAGAGAGAGAGTTTGAAAGTTAGATAGGGATTGGGAAATCGAATAGAGAGAAATGTTTGGCTCTGGTTTGGTTTAGACTAAGAGAGAAAGAGAAAGAGTGAGGCGTTGAGTGGTGGTGGTCAGTGTTTGACACGATGGAGTTTGGAGGTTTTGCTTGGCTCTAGATCGGAGAGATCGAAGAGAAGGAGGGAAAGCTTTTAGGCTAAGATTGGTTCAGAGAGAGAGCTTTCGGTGAAAGGAAGATCGAGCGATGGTGATGAGCTCTTTGAGCTTCGGCCATGGAGGTTCAGCGAGAGAGAGAGAGAGAGAGAGAGAGAGAGAGAGAGAGAGAGAGAGGGTTAGAATGTGCTAGAGGGCCGGTTGGGTTAGAGAGGAAATAGGAGGGTTAGGTCGGGTCTAGCTCAACCCATTTATGAGGTCCAGCCTATGCCTCAATCAGCCTTAGGCTCGAACCAAAACCTACCAAGCCCAAATCATTTTATGCTAGCCCATAATCCCTTAGGCCCAATCGTTGGTTCAATCTTCTAGTTCAAGCCTACATCTGATCAACCTAGCCTAAATCTGAAATCTACACTAGGCCTTGGTCCAAACCTCTTTTAGATTTAAGCCCAACATCCATTGGCCCACACATTTTAATAAAAAAATGGGTCCGTCAGAGCTGTAAATCAACAATTGATTCACAATAAATCTTGACATGTCCATTAATTAAAATAAATTTTGGTGGGAGCTTTTTGTATACTTTTGTGAGGCTTTGGGTATGAAAGGAAGAATTTTTCTGGTGTTTTTGCTTTTTTGACTTTGTTTTAGGAGTCAAAGGGTTGTTATTGGCTGAGTTGCTGTGGGGAGGAGGACGAGTTATCTGCCGGCGATCTCTGTTTATGAGAGAGTGAAATAAAGAGAGAGAGAGCCCTACTATTGTCTTTAGAGCATCCACATCAGTGAATGCAAAATTTATGTAAATTTGCACATCTAAAACTTACTTTTTCTATTTTACACTCCCATTTTTACAAAACACCCACATCAGTTTGTCTATTATACACATTTATTCAAATAAAATATTTATCTTCAGATCAATCCATACCCACCCAGCCACTACCCATCAACCCACCCACCTAGCCACCGCCATCAACCCACTCAACCACCATCACCCCACAAAAAATCCAAAACCCAGAAAACCGAGACCCCTAAACCCAAAATCGAGACCACGACCCCACACAAAAACCCCAAGGCACCAAAGGAGGCGCTGGAGTTGTCTAGGTAGTAACGAGCTTCGTCGTGGTTTCGATTCTCTAGGGCTGAGATGTCATTGATTAGGCCTAGTCCGGTATCGGAAAAACCTCCGTGATTGGCCTCACCGGGCCGAGATGTCATCGCTCAGGCCAAGATGTCATCTCTTCTCCTTTCTATGCTGATCATGTCGGTGAAGCTATTGATGTGAAGGGACTGAAGATAAAAGAGAGAGAGGTGAGAGTAGAAGCTAAAAAGGAGAAAGTAACGCGAGGAGAGAGAAAAAATGTAAAATAATAAATACAAAAATTATAGTAACCGTGCATATAGTAACTGTGCATATATGCACGGTTACTGTAGTAATTGTGCATAAATGCACAATTTTACACACACTAATGTGAGTGTTTTTTTGCTCAAATTGTATAAAATGAGCAACTTTTTTCTATTTTGCACAACTTTGCATCAACTGATGCAGTTGCTTAGAGACTTTGGACGAAGTGGTAGGAGAGAAAAGAGGAAATGAGGAAAAAAACAAAAAAGAGGTAATTAGACTTTACCCATCTGTGGTTTGCCTCAAATTTAACTTACCCATATGTGGTTTTATTTTTGATATTTTACCCATCTGTGGTTTATTCTGTAACTACTCTGTAACCCACCTCCCTATCTGATTTCTTTTTTTTTTTGAGAAATAATTACAACATGCTATTAATCCCACAGTTCGAACCCTTTTCCCCCATACCCCCAAGCACTTTGTGCATGGGGAGGTGCCAATTCAGCTACAAGGCCTTTTGGCACCTCCCTATCTGATATTACTCTAATATGTTTTGTATCAAAATCAAAACGCAAAACAGATTAAACACTCCTCTCCCCTAAAACACTCTCTCACGCTTGTTCATCCACTTGAGATCTTAGATCTGTGTCTATGTTTTTTATGGCAGACAAAGTGGACCCAGTATCACTTTTCTTGAGTCTAGAATAGTGGCAAAACCCAAATGAGTTTTCACGTCTACAGTACTTTCCACCATCACAGCCTCCGCCAGAGACTTTCATGGTGGGTTTCATAATCGTTAATATAGTTGGAATCTAATACTACTCAGGCACTATAAGTAGTCAAGAAATGGTGGGTTTGGTTCGCGAGCCTCTCAATACTCATGACCCAAATGCTATCGAGGTTCTCAACACTTGCATTGTCCAAGTCGGCCACATTGGTGACTATAATAATGGGCTTCTTAAGTTCTTTCTTGGCTTCCTTTCTTTTTCTGGTTCTATTGCTCTTTGTGGCAAATAGGCAGCCTCTGGTTACTGCATTGATCATATTTGGGGACTTTGTTGTTGATGTGGGTAACAACAATGACCTAAAGACCATTATAAAATCAAATTTCCTTCCTTATGGAAGAGACTTTGTGAAACACAAACCAACGGGAAGGTTTTGCAATGGAAAGCTTGCCTCGAACTTCACTAGTACATATGATTAATTCTCAAAAATCTCTCACCCTCTTACGTTAATGTCTTTTACTTGTTTGCTAATGAAGTTTGCATTTCTGTTTTTCCTTCAATCAAAACTGAAAACTTAGGCTTTGCTTCTTATCCACCAGCCTATCTTAGTAAAATAGCCAAAGGAAAGAACCTCTTGGGTGGTGCCTAGTAATCTCATAAACGGGTCTAAGATCTCAAGTGGGAGAGCAAGCGTGAGAGAGAGTGTCTTTTAGGGGAGAGGAGTGTTTGATTTGTTTTGTGTTTTGATTTTGATACAAAACGTGTTAAGAGTAACGTCAAATAAGGAGGTAGGTTACAGAGTAGTAATGGAATAAACCACAGGTGGGTAAAGTGTCAAAAATGAAACCAAAGGTGGGTAAGTTAAATTTGAGGCAAATTACAGGTGGGTAAAGTGTAACTACCCAAAAAAAAGAGTAAGGGTACATGTGTGGAGGACAAAAAAGAGGGAAAGAAAAAAAAAAAGAAAAAATAGTATGGATAAAAAAAATAAGGGGAAAATAAAATAAAGAATAAGAAATTAAAAAGAGAGGTTGTCACAATATTTTCTCAATAAATTTTAAGTGATAGGTTGTTATTGGTGAGTAAAAAAATAATTTCAGTGGTGACTGATGAGTTCAAATTAGAAACAACAATAACTTATCACATAAGATTTACTATGAATATGTTGTGAAAAATATTGTGAATATAGCATTTTTAGTCAAAATTTGATGACCTACAAGCCACTATATCGTTAACACAAGTGATTCATGAGATTTGTTAAAAAAATATCATTAGAAAAAATAAAAAATATTATCATTGGGAGATTTTAAAAATATGGCTGTTGGGTATTTGACAAAATATAGTTATTAGAAATAAACGAAGGAAGATTGAAAAAAGAAAAAAGAAAAAAGAAATTAAAAAAAGAAAAAGAAAAAAATAATGAAAAAATAATATTTGAATGAGATAGATAAAAAATAAAAAATCTGCTGAAAAGCGTATTTGAAAAAGTAGGTAGTTAAAAGATAAAAAAAATTGTTCACTCTCCAAACTATACAAGATTTTGGAAAGACTACTTGAGATGCTCTTAGGGTTTAGGATAGGGTTTAGCCATTTAGGATATGTGAATAGGGATTGTAGTAAATAAGAATGTGACGTGTCACTCTTTAAGGTCACCTTAATATTCTTGTGCATTGAATTAGAACTTGGAATCTATAACTATGAATAAAGCTTGACATGCTCATCAATTAAAAGAAATTTACTTGACCTCTTATTAAATCACATGCTCCTGATAAATAAAGGGACCAAATATGACAAAATAAATAAACCTAGATAAAGATGGGACATATAGTTTAAGAAAATTAGTTAAATTCTTTAATCAATTTGATGGTCAAATCTTAATGGCATGCTATAGTAAGGAAACCCAAATAGTATATTTAGTACTAATTTTTCATAGAAATCATATTGAAATTTTAGAACGCATTGCATAGAAAATTACATATTTTTTCAACAATAATGCAACATGAGTAATTTCAATCAGTGATGTCTCATTCAAATCAAGTCTGATTTTCGCCCATAACCAATCAAATTACACAAAATTTCATGGTTTTAAATATAACATCTAAATTTATCTTTAGATTTCAATTTAAGCTCAATCAAATTTAGTCAACCGCATAAAAATCAGCAAAAAAATGAGTTTTAACCATTAAAACCATGAAATCCTTTAATTCAATGTTAAATCTTCTATCGAAATTTAGAGCCGGACAAAATACGATATCAGCATCTCTATATATTTTTGATATTATAAAATATAGTAATTTCAAATTATAATGAATGAAAATTATTAACTTTTATAAAATGAAAATTATTATAATGAGGCAAATTTTTTTTATAGGAGTTATGAAGTTATTTATAATCCTAAAAGGTGGCCACCTAGTAGACATCCATAACAAAAAAAAAAAAATAGTATTAAACTTTTTTTTTTTTGAAGATTTAAACTTTTTTTAAACACTACGAATACTGTAGGGTGTAAATGATTTATGGGCCAAGCTGAGGAGGATTATGGCCCAAGTTCAACGAAATAGACTTTGGGTACCGCCGAGGGTAGTTCAGTCCTCGGCAGACCCAAAGTTCCCCCTCGTAAAGAAGGGTAAAAATGGTATAAAACTGAAACTCGGAAAAAAGATCTAAAATATCCAGGGAAAGCTGCCCTTACTGCCATTCAATGTTCTGAACCTGACAAAGCCGCATTCTTTGGCTTTTACAACCACCCCCAACGACTTTGAATATGGGCTGATGGGACAAGTATCAATCTAGGAAAGGTTGATCCAATACGTGGACGAAGGACAATGAACGCAGGCAAATATAAAAGGAAAAATAAGTAACCTAAAAAGGAGGGTTGGGAAAAATGGCCAGAAACCAGAGCCTCCCAGCCCACCTCCAGGAGAAAGACTCCAAGGGTGTAGGAAAGCTTAAGTTCATACGAACATCGCGAAAAACCCACCGCCTATCGAACAAGGCCTAGCCTTTCAAACCCACGCTCTACAAATGATATTGTTAGGGGCCTTTTCACGTGCGAACCCGACACTGTTACGGTCCGCCACGAATCGCGTCCTTACAAATACCATTTAAAAAGTCCACCTATTCCTAAGTTTAATACCAATCCACATCAATTTTATTTGTGTTTGGGCACATATATTATTGTTTAGAAGTCAAGCCCAAAAGTTTGTTTGTTAATTTTTATTTTATAAACCGGAACAATTCTAATACATGGCAGATTTGTATATTAGCAGTGATTACCGATTGTTGGGTTTAACCGCATAAACAAAAGAAACAGTAGGAAACTAACCATAATAAATTAAAATTTCAGATGCCTAAATAAACCAATTACCCAGCAAAAAAAAAAAAAAAAAAAAAAAAAATTTAATAACATATTTTTTTTAGGAAAGATGTGTTGGCTTGTGGTTCCAGATTGGGCCCCTGTGGTGGAATGGATTTAAAAAGGAGCTTAATTTTTGGGCTTGGCTTTACTTTGATTTTAAAAAGGCTGTGGGCTCGAGTGTGTGATTTTTTGGATTGGGTTAGGGTGAAGATAAATTTTAATGTGGGCTGGAGCTTAGAGGCATTCGAATTGGACCTAAAGGAGAGATTCGGCTTTGGATTTTCAATGGTGGAGTAGGCTTATGTGATTTTTAGTTTATTAAATCCAGAAAGGGGAAAAAAGAATATTAACTTATGTGACAGGGTTACAAAATAAAGCTAACTAGGCCCACTCTATCACCTAATTTCATAGTTCACAAAAAGAGTCTCATAAACAAATAGTTATTAGTATTTTTCATTAGTTTGTCAAGCAAATTTTACTCAAAAAAAATTAGTTTGCCAAGCCAATCTAGCACTTTAGAATGGACCCATCAAAATAAAGCCCACTTAAATATGGCCCACCAGTGTAAAATAGCATTTTTGTTTATTGGAAAAAGAAAAAAAAATGTAAATGTAGATAATGGCATCGATCATCTTTTGTTAGTGTTTTATAACAAAAGAACTGATGAACTTATTTTCTTTGGGAGTATCATTAAAATATTGTTAGTACTTATGCCAAAATGTTTATTATTTATATATTTACTACTTCATTTCTATGTATATAATTTCTTATTGGAAAGCTACACATGTGGAGCAAATATTCATGAAATAGATGAATTCATAGAAATTAATGTCACTCTTTCTCAAAATCTTATACATTATTTCTTTATGCTCGTGTGTTCGATTCAGAACAAAAAGGTAGAAAGAAAGCTTTGATTTGTAAGTGTGGTTCTACATCTCCAAAATGTTTTTAACAATGCCTGCAGGTCTTGTCTGAAGTTGTGCTTGTGATTTTCTCCATGGTCTTGTAGTTGTATAGGCAATCAATTGATTCTCCATCATTAAGTTTTCAGTCTAGATAATTTTTGTGCAGATGAAGGGTGAAGGGAATAAAAATGGAGTGAAGATGGCACTAAAGTTTGTAAATTATGTAACTGTACGTGAAAATGGCTATTGAAAAGTTATCCTTTCCAACCTACAAAATGAAAGGTAAACACATCAGGAGAGGCCACCATAAAATTAATTAGAAAAATAAGATAATTTTTTTCTCTTTTTGGGTAAGTAATAAGAAGATGAAATTAATTAAAACTTGTTTTGACGTATTATAATTATATTTTCATAGAAACTATTTTTGTAGTATCTTATATTTGTGGTTGGAACACCATTTCTTTTACTCTACTTTCCCACTATCTATCTTAAAAAGAATAAAGAAAAAAAAGAAAAAAAAAAAAAAGAGCTATTGTGTCATATCCCGAGCTTGGTCCTCAAAAAACAAAGCTAAATATTCTTAGCTATGTCTAGTATTTTTTTTTTTTTTTTGTTGGTTGATAATTTGATAGTAAGTTAGTAACCATGGAGAAGGGGAGATTATTTTTGGACCTTGAACTTTTATTGGAAACACTAGAAGTTGTCATTATATGCAGAGCTTAAATCCCAACATAAAAATAAATCCCAAAAAAAAAAAAAATCTAATTTGTTATTTATTTATTTTACTTTTTTTATTTGATAATCAAGAAGCCTTCATAGAAAAGACAAATTTTAACATTTGATTGATAACATAACTATTTTACCACGTTCTTCTTCTTTCTTCTCTACTCTTTTCCTTTTTATTTTATTTTATTTTTTGAAGAAAAAGCCGGCAATTACAACAAAAACACATAGCTAAATGAATAAATAAATTTAAAAGAAATTGGACACAATGTTTGAATTGAATAAATTTAAAATTTAAAATTTAAAGAACCCAATAAGGGAAAGTAAAATTAGAAAAATGAAATGAATTTCAGTAAAATTTAAAAGATGTAATTATCATTTAAACTTTTATTTTTAGATAATGTGATATTAACCAAAATGGAGGGGAAAGGAATTCTGAACATTAATTAGAAACACCTAGAGCTGCTATCATTATGTGTAGAAGTAGAGCTTCTTGCCCCCCCCCCCCCCCCCAACACAAAAAATCAAAATCAAAATCAAAATTTTTTATTTATTTTTTTATTTTTTTTCTAGAAGCCTTTATAGAAAAGGCCAGCAATTACAACAAAAACACAAAGTTAGGCTAATGGGCCAAAGTCCAAACCCAAAAAAAGCCTAGGTCAATCGAACCAAATAACCTAGGCCTAAAACCCAAAACGTTGTTGTTTGGGGTATATTCGATTCTCAAACCCGTTTGGTAGAATAGTTTGAGTAATATTGTTTGTAGTTTTTTGAAATACATGTGGGTGAAAAAATGTGTGGAAATGTGTGTAATGCTGTTTAAAATTGAAAATGAGTTGTTTAACAACTCTACCACAACAAAATGAGTTTTTTACTTATTAATAACCACTAATCACAACAAAAATTTGTAGATCTAGCATTTTCCTCCTTTTAAAGTCCATAAAAAAAAATTTATAGATCTAAAATCTAAAAAATATATATATATATATATATATATATACAAGCCCAAAATATTAGCCCAACAACAAAAATTACCAATAGGCAATAGCAAAGCTTAAAAAATCATTTTGAGACTAATCAAAAAATTTTACCAAAAACAAAAAACTTAACCCTTTAAAAAACTTTAAACAAAATAATTTTGTCCTTACCAACAAAAGACACGCTCTACACACACATAAAAAAAATAATAATAAAAGGAAACCTTTGTCGGCTAAGCAATAGAGTTGAAAGCCAAAGCTATTGCATATAGCTAACAATAAAACCACCCCCCTAACACCAAGTCCTGACTCCGTCCTTGTTAATGGGCATTTATATAGGCTCTCTAATTAGGGTTACAAAAACCCACTTGTATAGCAAACTTAATTAAAATTAAGTTAGATCAACAATTGAATATGCAATTCTCGATCGAGGATGTACTGAGATTCTATAAGCATCATTTTCTTCAACAGATCTTAGGTCTTACTTGACATATCTATCTATTTAATTAATTGCTAATTTTTCTGTCTTTCATAATTCAGTTATCTTAATTAAAATGAAAATTTTAAAAAACATAACAGTTAACACATCCTCACCACCTGGCACCATCACCATCTTTTGTTGACACCACATGGCCCACTACCACCCCCAACATCCATCGTCAGCCCCACTAGCAATTAGAGATGTGTTTTACACTGCTAGACACAACCATTCATTGTCATCATTATTGGGTATTGGTATTTCTTTCATTGGTAAATGCCATCATTTATAATTAAAACCCGTTAAGAGATTTGAAAATGACTAGGAGGTGGTGGGTACCCATCATAAATTTGAAGAAAAAACTTGTTAGTGTGATGGTAAAATTTTCACCACTGCACACCCTTGATGCGATGACCACTTCACAAGTATAAGTGTTTGTGGGGTGTGGGGAAAAAAGACCGCGGTTCAAGTTTCTGGGAGAGAGTTTCACACACATATATGTTTAGATTAGATTAAAATAGAATTTCTATCTTGTATAAAATAAATAAATAAATAAATAAAAAGAATATAATGTGGTAATTTTATGCTCTGATTTTTTGTTGGAAAAATGGTTGTTGAGGTCCAAAATTTCACAAGAAAGTCTATTCCATGAAAAGTAAAGAAGACCCAATTCGTGTAGCAAGAAGAATCAACATCAAGACCCTATGTATGTTTAGATTTCCAGCAAAAAGGCCATTAAAAAATCTAGTAAAATCTAGTGAAAGAATTGGGCCGGGATACCCAGAGGTTCGGAATCCTCGAGACGTGTAGCACAGCTAACGTGGGATTGAGACAGCTTAAAAGGGATAACATGAAATACAAGAAACGAAGAACATATATGTCACCCAGTGGTGCAGCAAAGAACCAGAAAGCTTAAAGAGTCACAATTCAAGAACAAAAGGCTGGTATCTCGGGAAACCCAGAATGAAGAACTATAAGGGGAACTAGCTGGGAAAACTTTCAACCCAACAGGAATGGATTCTTCTCACTTGGGAAAAATGACAGCAAGAAGGACAGCCAAAAAGCTGAGTCTAAAAGGTAAAAAGCCTTGAAAGAAGAGAGGGTGAAGTTTAGCTCTCCAAAGACACCTCGGAATGGAAAGTTAGCAAGTGGCTTTTAGGAAAACAAGACTAAAAGATGAAAACTATGAGAAACAGAGAAAGAATCAGCTGTTAGAATGGCTGGCACAATAGGGGCACTGGTACCTAGAGAGCCAAAGGGGGAGAATCAGTGGTACCCTAAACCCTAAAATAACACTATAAAAAGGGAAGGCAGCCTTCATTGGAAAGGGGATTTGGTAACAGGGAATCAGAATAAGAATCGTTGAGAAAACTCTATCAAAAACTCAAAGAAAGCAGAAAACAACGCCCGGTATCCCAGAAACAGCCATAGAACATACTTGGATTCAGAGGAATTCAAACTTTGCAAGTCTTAGAGGCTTAAATAGCCATCTAAGTCTGTAATTTTTGAGCTTATTTGGACTTGTAACACGTCTTAGTGAGCACATTGTAATCCATAATTAAGAAAAATAATGAAATATTTCATAGTGATTGGAGAATCTTTAACAGTTATTTCGTGTGTTTCTTTATTACATTGTTTTCCTTTACTGCTTTCTTGCTGTTCAATACATATATTCTAGCTTGCTAGTTTTCCTTTTACTCAGCCAAAAGCTGAGTCTTTTTACCGAAGTCCTCACTTTAACTTGGGCCTTGGACACACTTAGCCTCCAAAGAAACATATGCCAAAACATGCACACATCAGATATCACTCTCTCTCACAAAAATCCTTCTCACCTAACTATCTTAGAAGGCAATGCCTAAGCAAAGCCACTTGGACTTGAGTTCCAAATCCCATAAGTCTTGTGCAAAGGCACTAAGTTTGTGAGAATTGGGGCCAAGATCCTCGTGGCTGAATCATTCTCATAAAATTCATTTGTATATGTATTAAAATGTATATCCTAATCTAAGAAATTAACAGTTATTTGAAGATATGTATATTATATAGTGTGTTTTTTATGCAGGACCTATAGAGGTAAAGGGAAAAGACAAAACTCTATTGCATAATAAGCATAGAGAAAGATCACATAATTCAGAAAATCAACATTCTGGGTTCTTACAGGCCTAGTACACCCCGGGATTCCACGATAGTACGCCCGGGGTACCAAGTGAAGGAACTCTTTTAAATTTTTATACAATGAAAGATAAGTCTTAAATATTCTATTTCAATCTCTTCTCATTGTGAATATTATGAATATTTATTTTACTTATTTTGTAAGAGTAAATGGTCATTTTATGACACTAAAACACTTATAATAATATTTTTTATTACTTAGGAGAAATCGCATTTTAGTCTTGAGGAGTTTTATGTGACTAGTGCACAACTTGATTTGTAATTAGCCTCATTTAGCTGCGATGAACCAAGTCCAGTCCACCAAAACAACAAGTAAAGGGCCCAAGATCCTTGTTTCTACTTGGGCCTAGGTATTGTCCAAAAAGGACCCTCACAATGGTTTACTAGGTCATGGACACTTACCGAAAACCATTAAAGTGTGAATGAGAAATTGATTCCATAAGTACCGGTTAACAACCTTATCCATTAAATAAGGTGTGCAATCTCCTCTTTATGTGTGAGTCTCTACCTCTTTGTGAGTTTCAAGACCTTTCCATGTGTCAAGAACATTAACAATACTCCTTTGTTGGTTTTTTTTTTTTTTCTCCAAGATTGTTTTTGTGGGTTTTATGGGCTTGCTTGGTGCAATATATTGTCATCGCTCCAACTGCGAAAGAGACTCGTCCCTGCTATTCATTTGCGAAACACACTTACCCCAAAAGACCTAAACACAATGGGTATAAACTCAACTATATTATATTAATAACTCATTTTTCTCATCATTATTCAATGTAAGACTTCACTTACATATATACACCTAACGATACATATATTGTTTAATGTCCTTGTTCACAAAATCACATAAAGGAGATTATTTGTGCATTTTTCCTGTCGGCAATGGATGGCCTACAACTTATCAACCTATTGGTTGAGAATGAATAAAGATTTTGGAAAGAATGAATAAAGAAGAAACAGGAGACTAAGACTATTGTAGATTTCTTCTCAAGGTTTTCTTTGTTTTGTTATTTTATTTTATTTTTATTTTTTTTTTTGAGAGAGAGAGAGAGAGACAGTAACTGAGTTAAGAATGGCAAAAAAAAAAAAAAACAATTAATTAAATAAATAGACATCTATAAAATTTTTATTTGTGGAATAACGAAAGGGCAGAAGAGAGATTTGAACTCCTTTTTGTCTTCCCTTTCTCTCTAGGTTCTTTTTTAGAGAGAGTTAGCAGCAGTGGGGATATTTGCAGCCTAGCATAGTGAGGGTAAACAATATCATAAGTTAACAAACGTTTGAAATTTTTTTGTAAACTAACATCTCGAGTTTTATAGACTCGATTTAAATCTAAAACTTGAGGGTTAAAGACTCGATTCCCACTTGGTGACTTGGCAGTATGATGCCACATAGATCTTGAGTCTTATAGACTCGATTTCAAGCAAAATTGAGTCTATAACACTCGATTTTGGAGAAGACCAGACAAAGAATGATCTGAAGAAGAATAGAGGAAGAACGAACAAAGGAAGAACAGATCTGAAGAGGCACGATCTAGAGCTCCAAAGAACAGAGGAAGAGGCATGATTTGGGTGAGCCGATCTGCAGCGTCGAAGAACGAAGAAGAAGAAGGAAAAAATAAAACGCACGCGAGGAAGAAGAACGCGTAGAAGAAGAAGGAAAAAATAAGAACGGTGAAACTCAAGTCTTAAAAACTTAAGTTCCACGTGGATATTTTTCCACATCAAATGCCACTACTTACAAATCGAGACTTAAAAACTCGAGCTTTATCTTGGAATTCGAGTTTTAAACACTCGAGCTTTATCTTGGAATTCGAGTTTTAAACACTCGAGATGTTAATTTCTTACATTGTTTTGATACGTGACAACTAACGAAATAGTTTGATATTTAAGGTTATTAGGAAAAAAAAATTCTAGCAACAGCAGCCATGTCCTTGATGCGTTTCAGAAGAGCTTGCTGGTGTTTGCACCTTCTTCAACTATGCACATCCACATCTACATCTGATAACACCCACCTCCTTTTGTCTGCCTTCAATGAAGACACATTCCACCAACACTTTTTCTCCATCCCAATAATCCATGATTCATTCTCTCTGGGATCCCCCACCCCACTCTTCACACTCCCTTCCCATCCTATGGGTCTCACTTCTTCCCGATATCTCAACCCCTTGTTCTGCTTTCACGGCCCTAACGATCACGACCCTATTCTCACCTACAACCCCACCACCCAACAAACTCTCACTCTTCCTTTTGATCCTCCAATCCCTGCTGCAACTGCAACTACTTGGGACATCAAAACCCATTTTGGCTTCGACCCTATAACCAAACTCCACAAAATCCTTCGTGTGAAATGGATAGAACCCATTCCACCATCAATTCCTAGAGTTATTAATATGGAGTGCATGGTTTTGACACTAGGCAAGGGGTCTTGGAGAAAGATAAACACTGTTCTGCCTTTTGATTGTACCAAGTTTGGTAATGGTGGGGAAAGTCTCTGTATTAATGGTGCAATACATTGGTTAACATGTTATGGGGATTCCATTGTGGCTTTTGATCTCAAAGATGAAAACTTTAGACTAATACCACTTCCCCATGACTACAAAGAAGAAACCTATGTACCGATACGTTTGAAATATGAACGGTTAATTGAGGTTGGTGGGCGCTTGGCTTTGATTGGTGACACGGATTATAAACGAGATTACATAATGCATATGTGGATACTAAAGGATTACCACAATCATGTGTGGGTTAAGAAGAGAATACTCTACCCAGTTAGTTGGATCAATTGTGGTCAACCTGTTCCTATTGGGACTATTTCCACAGGCGAGATATTGCTAAAGCCGCTATCTTTGTATAAGACTAAGAGTCTTGCGTGGCTGCTTTTCTATGATATGGATGGACGAGGCTTCAAGAAGGTTGACATCACTGGCTTGCCTGAATGGGTTCATTCGGGTGGTCCTCGAATCATCAGAACCATTGCTGTATATGGGTGAAAGGTCTTAGAAATGGGCCCTCAAAATCGAGATTTGCAGCAAAGAGTAGAGTACGGTACGTTCTTTGTGAAAGGCCATGCGAGGTGTTTGATGTAATGTGGGGTATTTTTATTATCCTTTTGCTTGTCTTTGGAGATGAGTTCTTGTTTTGGTTTTGTAGAACTTATAACTAGTTTAGCTATGTCAACTCAGAGGACAAGTTTCGCCATGTATAAAAATGTGAATTGACGTTATCAATGGCATCTAACAACAACAATCATCAAGATTTAGTCTCAATATTTTATGATCTGTTATGAATCCTCAATACACTTGTAAGTGGCATAGTATGTCTTTTTTTTCTTTTTAATCGATAAGTTGCACATCTACACCCTTGATTTTTTATTAGAGAAAGAAATATTGACACTTTGGTGGTGTCATGCGCCAAATAGAATTTTAATATTGATTTTTTATTTTTCACTATTATAGTGATTATCTTTATTTTTGGATGAGATATTATTATATGAGAAGCATATGATAGGGTGAAAGTTTACACACAAGTATGATGATATTCCATGGAAGAATTCATGACTGATGCCTTAATCTAATATTTGTGGTCAACTCATAAGATTAAGCCGTCTTTTCTGATAAGGATTTGGAGTGCTCTTCAACTTCCCCCCTTTGGAGTTATTCTGGTTTCTTTGGCACGTGTGAAAATTCAGAAATTCCTAATTCTGGGAAGAAAATAGCATGCTGGATCAGTTAACTAGAACTGCTCCTCTGAGGCTACAACTGGGTTAACAACATCCTTATCTGCCATACAATGAATGGTACTAAATTCCAACCAGTACAGATGAACCCTCAAAAAGACCCTTTGGATTGTCATGGAAATTTCAGAACTTCTAGACCAGGGAATGAAACTATTTGGCATGGTCGGGCTTCCACATCTCGGTCTTGTGCTGTTAATAAGTTTTATGAGCATTTATATTCCCAAGTTAGTTTTCTAGTACATTGGTTCATGATTGATTTCTTTTTACATTTTGCATAAGTTGCCTTTGAACTCATAGTGTTCCTTTTAGTTTAGTTTAGAACCTGCTGGAAATGCTAGTAGGCGAGGCTACAACCTTATTAGCTGTCAAATTTAGCTATATGCTTCATAAGCAGCCTACCACCTTGTCAAGCTAAAATTTTGGAACCTCTTCATTAGAATCATGCAAGTTAAAATTCCACTCCCCCTCCCCCCCCCCCCCCTTTTTCTGAACTTCTGACTTCCAACTTCCAAGTGTCTTTCCATAAATGAACTTGGTAGAATATGATGTGATTTCCTTGTTACATTTCAGAACAATTTCGCAGAGTGCAATAACTGCAATCTAACTTGACTCCTTTCTTCTTCTTTTTTTCTTTTTAAGATAATTTTTTTTTATTGAAAAACAAGATACTTCATGTGCAGAGGATGTTTTAAATGAATTACACGTAACATGACTAACCATTTAAAGATGGCAATAAGCTTATTGGTCGTTTCTGATTCTCTGTTATCTCTCTTTGCTCAGTTAAATTTCAAATGGTGACCATTTGTTCGTGCTAAGTCTTAATGATGATCTTGGAACACCTCGTGACTTGTCTTTTTGTATGTAATCTGTTTTATCATGTAATTTATTATTGATTGAACCTTACATTCTCACAAAAACACTAGGCATTTGGAGATTGAAGATTGAAGATCTAAGCTATTGTTTGAATTTGGTAGTGATCTTAGTAACCAATCCTTGTAAAGTTTGGACTTTAGATCCAAGGCAGTTGCTATAATTAGCCCTTTTCCCACCCTGCTGAGCAATTTCTATGGTAACATCAAATCTTCTGTTGATGACAATCAATCTAGGGTGTGAAGTCTCATCTAAACTCAACCATTCAACTCATTATGTTGTATTCTTATTGTAATGACTTATTAACCTGTATAAACCGGGGATGAAATGTAGTACATATAACATACCTACATTTACAGGGTAATTCTATAATGTTGACACAAACTTGCATACGTGAATAAAGAATTGAAATGACCTTGTTCCTTTTATTCCCTTTCTTTTTCTTTGTCAATATTGTTTTTTTTTTTTTTTAGTTGGAAGGTTACTTGTGGGGAAATACATTTGGAATTTTATAAATGTTACCACTGTTTGCTGCAGCAACCAAACTGAGATCCATTAGCTATATAACCATTTATCCATTGATGGTGATGAAGCCGAAAATGTACCTCGTCAGTATGTTCCTCGTCAGTGCAATGGACAATCTCCAGGACCTGTTGTCAAGACAAGAAGAAAGCAAAGGAATGTCTTTCGCCGGCATGAGGCCAACTAAGAATACTCCGATGCTTAAGTCAGATTACGTACTCCCAGAATAAACTTTCTCACAGTTCTTTCTCTCGTAATTTTCCATGTCCTGTACCTTAGTGCTGGGTTCACCTTTTATAGCTTTCTTCAAGTTGGTGCAATTATGTTCGTTAAATGCTGGGTCGAGCATTTTTCTCCTGACCGTTGCATTTAATGGGTAATGATAATCTCAGTTAAGGCACAACAGATGATTGTTGTGCCGTTACTGCTTTTGTAACTATCTCGGCATAGTTATGGATTGCTAGCTGCCCAGCTGGCATTTATCTGTGCTATCAATGTGTGCACGCATGCCTTTGATCGTGTCGACGGGGTCTTGCCCCTACATTCGTCTCTACAAAGGACGCAGTTGTGATCATCGCTCTTACAGATGACCTATCATGGATGTTCGTCAGATGGAATAACTGGATAACTTGGATCAAGCTACTCATCCCTTAAGATTTTATTTTCCCAATGTTTAACTTTGTGATGAAATAGCGGACGCAACTAGCCAGTGATGTATAGCATTTGCATTAGCACATCATGGGTGCCCTAACGTAAAACAATCAAAAGTAACGTTGCTGGCTCTTTCAAATGAAGCACTGCCCTGGTGATATCGAGTCTTCTATGCAAATTATATTTTTATTAGGTCTGCTAGGTTGTTTTTGCTGCCCCCTCGTCTTTTAGGTGTCAAGGATACTAATGGCAGCCCAAACGGGCCATCAATGGCTCCCTCTTAGTAACATGTGCTGTAAATAAAATTACATATAGCAATGATAGTGACCCAAAATCACAAATTTGTACTGAAAAATTTGTCTTCAAGTCCTTGTGGATTGTCCTCTCTTATATATTACATGTTGAAGAGGATAAAATCAAAGTGGACAGTCCAATTTTACAGGACCTACCACAGGCGACTACACTAGGTTGATGGACAAAGAGATGGTGCAACACAACGACACGTATTGTAGGTGGACGGATGACCTATGGTGGATGGATCGCCTACGGTGGATGGGTACTAAGTGGACGGTGGCAAAGCCACGTGGCACCTACATGGTTTATTTGATCCTCAAGGAACTTTAAATGGAAATGACTTATGCTCCACGATTAACCCTAGTCAACAAAATCTCCATATGGAAAGGATCCTGTCAAATATGTGCATTTACGATTTTCGGCATCATCACATATTATAAATTTTCTTTTCCTGAACCATATGGATAAACCTTGGCTTTTGTTGCTGGTGTAATTGAATGGACTATGCATACTAAGACCCCAAATTCATTTCTATCGAGAGCCAACATGGATAGGCAATGGAATACAGATATTTAACCCAAGATTTGTTTTTAGAAGATAATTACAGTAAAATCACATGTGGTTTGACCCGAATTTATATTGCCTATCCGTGGTTTGAAAAGTGCAACTTTACCCACTTAAGGTATGCTCCATTAGGGGTTTTATAACCAATCTCTAACAAAACAGGGGTAAATATTCATTTTTACTCCCCTTTTATGTCTCTTCTTCCAAAACATTATATATTAAAAAAAAAAAAATCTAAAACTCAGGTTTTGTAAAAATCAAAAACATCAAACCAAATAAATTCATAATGGAATGACATTAAATTCATATTTTCAAAAGCTCCACCCTTTAGTACTGCCTTATCTAAATAAAATATAAAAAATTTCTTTTCTAGGATTTGTTGATGAGGATGACTTTGGACTCTATATGTAAGGTTAGATTTGGAATTGGGACTTTGGGTCCAAATCTACCAGATAATCACTTTGCTCAGGCTTTTGACAGTGCAAACATCATTGTGACACTTCGGTTCATTGATCCACTGTGGAAAATAAAGAAACTCCTGATTGTGGGCAGAGAAGCTTTACTTGATAAGTGCATTAAAATCATTGATGACTTCACCTACTCAGTTATTCGGAGAAGGGAAGCAGAAATAGTAGAAGCAAGAGAGAGTGGCAGAAAAAAAGGGGGTGAAAAATGGACATTTGCCCCTAATTTTAAACTATGCTGTAAAATACCCTATTTTGAAAGTATTTAACAAGATGCTTCTATTTTTAAAACTCGATATTAACAAAATCGAGTTAAAGGTGAAACTCGACAATAGCAATGTCGAGTTTTATGCCTATTTTGCCACTTAATTATTTTTGAAAATTTAAGTGAAACTCGACATTGCTAATGTCGAGTTTCACTTAAAAATATACATATAACTCGATTTTGTCAAAATCAAGTTTCAAAAACAATAGCATTTTGCTAAATAATTTCAAAACATGGGTCTTTTGCTGTGTAGTTTATAAATTAGGGACAAATGCCCATTTTCCCATAAAAAATGTGGTAAAATGATAGAAACTCTTTATGTTTTTTCTAAAGCTTGTTTCTTTAGCATTACTGAAAGGTACAAATTCACTATTAAAAAAAAAATTTTCACGATAAAAATATCAGATAAACCATGATACATTGTCAAGATTTATTTAATTAAGTGAAGACGTGAAAAGCAATTCGACAGACAAGAATCTCAGAGATGTTGTCCTGAATTTTGTGATTGCTGGCCGTGACACAACAGCAACTACTCTCTCATGGGCTACATACATGATAATGACCCATGCTGATGTAGCTGAGAAGCTTTACTTGGAGCTCAAAACTTTTGAAAAAGATCAAGCAAAAGAAGAGAATGTGTCATTGGTTCAGTGCGACACTGAGGACTCTGAATCATTCAATCCAAGAGTAACACAATTTGCAGGACTCTTGAATTATGATTCTCTGGGGAGGTTATATTATTTGCATGCAGTGATCACAGAAACACTTCGTTTGTACCCGGCAGTCACACAGGTTTAGCCTCTTTTTTCCTATTCAATTGATGCATGCTATGAAACCTTCTACCGGGAAAGTAAACTAGTTTAAATACCCTATCTTTTTATCGATAAAACAAGAATAGTTAACATAAAAGATGACTTGAATGGGACATTGCTTCCCTTGTTCAGCTACTCTTTTGCATGTTAAAATGATTCCAAGTTTCTTTTGGAGTGTGCTGAAGAGCGAGAAGCAAATCCAAAGGAAAAAACATTTGATGTCCACCTATAGCTACTCCAAATGGTCTAATTCATAGCTCTGCCCCAAGGGCAGAACGGACAAAGCTGCATTATGGTTCCAAAGGATGTAAGCTATGGAATACTTAGAATTTCATGTTCTATACTGGACTACAACTTTCTTCAATGAATGAAGCGGATTGACCTGCTTTTCGTAGAAATTATACTTCTCTAAGCTCCTTTCAAGAGCATACTCAATGAATGAACATTTTCTGTTTATAGGACCCCAAGGGCATTTTAAAAGATGATGTCTTGCCGGGTGAAACCAAAGTAAAAGTAGGAGGCATGGTAACTTGCGTTCCCTACTCAGTAGGTAGAATGGAATACAACTAGGGCCCTGATGCAGCTTCATTCAAACCTGAGAGGTGGCTCAAAGATGGATTCTTCCAAAATGCATCTCCATTCAAGTTCACTGCATTTCAAGTAAGTACTTGAAGTTTTACGCTCCGTTTATTTCGATGTAAAATATTTTACGTATAAAATATTTGCAAGAAAATACTTTCATTTTACAGTGTTCAGCAGCGTACATGAAAATGTTATGTAAAATATTTTCCAGTGTTTGGCACAACGTAAAATGGAAAATAAATAAATAACCAGTAAAAATTTAAAACATTTTTTTTTATTAACTTCCAAAAATTACATAGGGACAGACGAATGGCTAAAAAGGTTGAATCTACTTATACAAGTTCAAAATAATGAATATACATTGATCATGAATGTTTAAGGGATACTATGATAAATTATACTGAGACATCACCAATGATTAAAAAGGTTAATCTATTTATAGTACCACTTCTTTGAGCTTTAGCTGAAGCTTGTAAATCATCTTGTAAACTTCTTTTGAGAAATCACCTCGCCTCTCAAATTCATTTCTCCCCATAGCCACAGCCTCCACTAAAATTTCCACCACTGAAGTTTCCACGGCCCCTAAAGTTATCATTTCGATAACCAGCCTGTCCAGGAAACCTCCCTCTGTCATTGTTAGCTGCAAGAAACACCAGACCATCAGTTCCAACCATATGAAAAAGAAAGCACAAAGGTAGCCATGGCCCATCCAGTAGGCACTCAAAGACTCCAGACTCTCATCACATAAAATAACCGAATCCATGAGACAAAAACACATAAGTTACTTCACAACATTAAGTTAACAAGCGTACCACACATATCCACAAAGTATGAAAAGTTAATCATGACAGCCATACAGAAAACAGAGGATGAAGTTTTGTGTGTCCTTGCTTGGTGGAAAATGTGAGAATGAAGCTTAGACTATACAATGGTAGTTTAGACAGGTAAGTTATTGTCGATTAAAAGGTTAATCCCCAATATACAAGATAACAACAAATTAGGTGGCAAAGAATATAAAACAGAAAAGTCAATACCTCAATAGCACTTTGCATCGAACTGGCAGATTCAAATTCCACGAAACCAAAACATGTCCCCTGTTGCTGGATAGAAGATAGCCAAATAAAAAACATGTGAACATCATTATAAATAAGAAATCTAAATGGAGTTAACAAAGTTAAATATGAAACATACCTTGCTACTTCTAACTTGAATACCATTATGCTTAATAGGCCCAAAATTGTTGAAAACCGCTTCAAGTTGTTCGACAGTTGCATTCATAGGCAGATTTGGTACAAATATGGCATGAGTCTTAGTTGGACATGTACAATCATAGATATTAGAAGAAACCAGCTGGGTATGAAAAGGGAAGTTTGTATAACATCTCAAATTGAACACCATTCCAGGTATCAATAAATAAGTTCACGAGAAGAAATAAACACTTGCAAATATTTCTGGACAAAATATAACATTATCATAATACTAATTAATCCAAAATATCAAATTATTCCATGATAACTCCAAAACATGTCACTCAGTGTTGCATAACCATCTATAAGCACACTTACAACAACAAAACCCAAAGACTACGACAATATAGCTAACATTAACACATAACCTTCCAAAATATGGAATTGTTCCATAATTATTAATAACCTAAAGAATACCATGGTACCACTAGCATGTTTCACACAACGTATCCAGCAACTTCAAGTTAGAAGAAGGTTTTGTTGAAAATTTTCTCCAACCAAAACTTTCTCATCCTATCATAATGCCACACATAAATAAACCCCCCCTCCCCCCCTCAAAAAAAAAAAAAAAAAATCCATATCTGAAAATCATAAACCCTAACTCATATCAAACAACCAATGTCAAAATCATCAAAAAATAAATAAATCTCAGACAACTAAATCAACACTGAAAAACCCATATGAAAAATGATAAGAAATCAAATATGTGTAAATATTATGATTCATCAAAAATAAAACCTGAAACTTTGAGTTTTTCCAGCAAGGAGTAGAAATCAAACCTAAGAAAAACCAGAGAAAGGTTAGAGATGAAGAAAAACGAAAAGAAAAGGAGAAATCTAATCTAAAAACACAGAAAACTACCTGGGTTTTGCCGGCGATGGGCGGCTCCGGCAGAAGCTGGAGCTGGCAGTGGTGCCTCAGACCTTGGAGCCAAGGATTGATGGGAGAGAGGACTGGAGGTGGCTGGGTTTTTTTGGAGAGAAATATGATCTGGGAGAGTTTGAGCATAAAGTGACCATGGGTGGGAGCGAAAAGAGAAGAGTGATAAGTATCCGAGGTTGCAAGGAAGTAAGCAATTGTAAAATGTTTTATCAAAATTTTAATTGTAAAATATATTACATAAATTTTCTTAGATTGATTTGGTTGATTGAAAATATTTTACTTTTGACCAAATATTTTACTGCAAAACAATTATAGTAAAATTGGAAAATATTTTTTTGTAAATGTATTACATCGAAACAAATGGAGCATTATTTACCAAGGTTTTGTGTTTGGGAATTTACTGGACATTGAGGTGTTTCATGGTTCTTGTTTTTTGTGTCCTTCAGGCTGGGCCAAGGATATGCCTTGGGAAGGACTCTGCACATCTCCAAATGAAGGTGGTATTGGCCATTTTGTGTAGGTTCCACAAATTCAGTTTGGTGCCAGGTCAACCAGTGAAGTACAGGATGATGACAATACTATCAATGGCGCATGGCTTGAAGCTTACCATAGCAAGACGATCTTAAGATGCCATAGTAGCTGTTCTTCTGTCATGCAATTAGCATCAGACTGTAATGCAAGGGCTGAACAGTTTATTAACCATTTGAAAGCTAAAACAGAACAAATTGCTAACTATCTTATGCAAAGAAGAGAAATATGGAACATTATAGCACTATATTTTGGGGGCAAAAGGGTAAGCTTGTAGTATTCACTAAACTAAGGGGTAATCTGGCGCATCTGATTCAAAACCAAAATAATAAAGGACCATGATTTTAGAGGGGCTACTTTGCTTGCTTTCTTAATACTATGGGTGTTAAGAAGGAAGATTGATAAACGTTGGGATGTTCAGCAAATAGCTATAAATTTGAATTCTTTCTTCAGCTTAAATCTGAAGTTGTTCCATAAAGATAAAATCATGAAGTAATCTGATCTAATACAAATAAATCACAGTGTGGATATTATATACATGGAAGTATGATGGTAGTTATAGTTTGCTTATTTATATTCACTTGAACTATAGTGAAAACTGATCTTGATGAAGACAAACAACAGAAACTAAGAAATTAATTTCTGCTTCTGGTCTTGCCATTCATTGATTTCAGCTTCTATCTTTGCTTGCACTAACGCATGAAAACCTAAGTATGGCTCATAACCAAAGAAGGTCTGAAGAGCCTGAAGCAATTTAAAATACCAGATATAAAGCATAGTCAGAAATGGTAAAGGAATCCTGCTAATAAAAATAAAATTACATACCTCCGGTAGCACAAAGAAGGGAGCCATTATAAAGGCTTGAACAAGGTTATCCAAAAGAGCTGGTGCTCATCCCTACAAAACATGATTGAGTTTAAGCTATAATAGTCTGACAGATCATTAACCATGTCGCAAACAACAAAATTAGTTACCTCAAAAGAACACATGGCCAATAAACTGTACAATCCAACACAATAGCTGAGCCACCAGCACAACCTGGAAATAATTTGGTAGTGGTTGAAATTAAATGAGATAAAATGAAAATCCCTTACATAATTTATACTATCAAGAAGAAAAAAGCACATTAGTAAAAATTTGAAAGTACAGGAAATTGGTGCTAAAGCAAGCAACTGCTTTGTTTCAGAGAAACAAATTAATATAAGCAAAAAAACTTCTCCTCCTGCACAGCATGGACTGATATTCGTCCCTATGCCATCCACAAAATCTCCAATGAAAAATGAGTAGCACAACCAACCAACTAGTAGGCCAAAACGCAGTTGTTAGCATTATTCTTATATGAAGACATTAGAACTAAACCACTACTAACAATCCACCCCCCCCCCCCCCCCCCAACACCAAAAAAAAGAAAAAAGAAAAAAAAGTAGCCGTATGATCCGAAACAGCCATGCAACAATTATTCTTTGTAACCAAAGAAGATCCACATTTCTTAACCCAAGATTTTATGACTCTAAACAATGAAGGGAACTAGGGAAGTAGCATCCCTTTGATATTTAATTTTCTCAAGACTAATGTTCTATGAAAACAGTTAAAGCTAAAGCAATATGCCCCCATTTCCATTCTATAAGACTTAATTGTCCAAACATAAATGAACCTCATTCAGCATCAATGCACTCTTTTCCTGAAATAATTCTCCCTCATAGAAGCAAAGCTGTGTGGGTTTCACAAATCATTCACTTTCACTCTCCTAAATAAACCAGAGACCAAGGGCACCTTTAACGTTAATTCAGGTACAAACTTCTGATGCTTTAACCTTATAATGCTTGCATTCCTAATATTTTCTAGCCCATAGTGTTTTAGTTTTCTTCCCAAACTGCATCAAGATGTAAAATGTGACAGGCTTTTATTTGTCAATACACTTATGAGTTCCTTTCATGTTGTGAACAAGCTTATTGGAGCCATGTTGTAATAGTGCAGTGTGTCACTGTCAACGGATGGAAATGGAAGGAGATGATTCCAAGGAGGTGTCTTTGGAGCTATAAACATTATATTGAGTATACATCAATAAACAGATAAAGACAAAGGAGTCAATAAATCTAAATATGAAGTACCCCCCACATTTTTTACTTATTCATCTAGCAATTTTTTCATACAACAATTAAAAAGACCAATTACAGAAAGCTTTCAGCTTCGAAAAAAAAAGACTGGGCCCCTTGTAACAAGTAAAGATTATGCTCTTTCCTCAAATAGCTACATCTTAAACTCATAAAATTACTAGTGCCAGATAATAAACAGATAAAGACAAAGGAGTCAACAAATCTAAATATGAGTAACCCCACATTTTTTATTTATTCATCTTGCAATGCTTTCATATAACAATTAAAAAGACCTATTACAGAAAACTTTCAGTGATTTTTTTTTTTTTTTTTTTTTTGAATGGGTTCCATTGTAACAAGCAGAGATTATGTTCCTTCCTCATATAGTGACATTAAAACTGAGCTGGCAATAGCTAAAAACTGTAAAACAACCTCAAGCAGGACCCAATTCACAAAGTTGGACCTTGATGCTGCACGCCTAAGAATGTGTATATGAGAAAACTTTTTAAAAAAAAATTTAAAACAAAAAAATTTATTTGCTAGTTATGAATGGGCTTATTTTGACAAATTATGCATAATGCATGACAAGCCATCCTCACTTGATAAAATTTTTTCTCCTTAACTATTCTTGTAAAATAAAAGGAAACAAAATGGAAGACAATATATGCCCCAAAGAAACAACTAAGAAGAGACAGAATAAGGAATTATATCATAATATGCAACAAGAATGCAAAGCGGAACTGCTCTAGCATTTCTAGTATTACATAATCTTGATCACTAGTCTAATGTAAATATGACAGTAGAACAGAATAACATTCATCTCAGCAAGAATAAGGCTGCCAAGAAAACAATGAAGCAACAAACAAAATAAATGCTAAATCGCTTTTACTTTCACCAAAATATGGTTAGTACATTTATAGCACAACATAGAACCAAAAACCATTCATCCAATAACACATATTCCTTCAGAAAATAAAAATGATCCTAAACTCTAATAATTCCCAACGAAATTCAGTAATAAACAAAACTGAATACTAATTCAGCACTGTAAGGGGAAACAAAGGAGTGGTTTTTTACTGTCATTGTGGCCATATGACTACAGTAAACACCGGCTCAATTGCAAAATATTTCAAAAGGCAAGTTAGTGCCTAAGAAGCATGGACATGGACGTGCATACGACACTACATGGGACACAGTGACACTGCAATTCTTGAAAAATTAGGACAATATGGCATTAATCAATATATCGTTATGTATATACTATTTATTTTTAAGCATATTTTATGTGTATTCTGAGTTTTCAAAATAAATAACAACTACCAGAATCTTTAAAAACTTGTCTAAAATCGAAGGAATTTTTAAAAGAATAAGTTATATTTTTTCTTCTTGACCCAGTAAGGACACGCATTTAGTGTGTCCTCGGTGTGTCCATGTTCTACAAAGTCAATCAGGAATTTTGGAGTGTCTTGTTCTTCTTATGTTAGAGCATAATATGTAAAAATGTTCTTCATTCAGAATCCTGAAAATTACTACAAATTGTCCCAAAACAAAAAGGATTCCCTTATGCAAAACACCATAGATTATCCAAATTCCAAACCACATGTAAGCTATCTACTGCAGCAACCACAAATGATTCCCAATGACTCCAAGCATAAACAAATGCATAACTCTCCCATAACAAAACAATTTATAAACAAATGACCCTTTCAATTTCAAATACAAAAGGAAAGCCATAGTAAATTTATGAACAAAAACTAATAATAAACTAAGAATTGTACCTTCCAAGCTAGTGAAAACCCGAGTCTACTTGCAATAAAACTGCTAGCAACCCAACAAATAGCACAGAGCAGAGCAGCCACAAACACCATACGGATGGCTATGCTTATTCGGTTGCTACGATAAGCACCATGGAAAGCAAAGTGCTTTTCAAGGTCAAACAATCCGATCTTTCCCATAGGGGTATGGGGAAGCTTTTTTCAGGGAAAGTAAGTGATTTTCTTGCGAGTTTTCCCGAGAAAAAAATAGGGTTTTGTTTGGATTTGTGTGAGGGAAAGAGCGTTTTGAGAATTGGATGAAAAGGTTTGCGAGTTGTTAGAAAAGTGAACGACAAATTACAGAGGTTTCAAAGATAGAACAGAAGCCATGAAAAAGCTTCATTTTGCTTTCATGAGTAAACAACGTTGTGACTCGTAAATATTAACAGACCAACTTATTAAAGCTATGATAAGGTCACCCGGGATGGATCTTGCTAGGTCACCATGAGAATATGATTGGCTAGTGAGCAAAATCCTTTCAGCCAAGTTACATGGGAAGATTTCAAATTAAACTAGAGAGTAAAGACATCATTTGTTACAACCAATGTAGTCAATACCGTACCGGCCGGTATGTACCGTATCGGTATATATATCGGTATCGAAACATCAACATTTCGTACTAGTTTAAATACCGGCCGTACCGGCCAATTTCGGGCAATGCCGGCCGGTACAGAAAAAAAGTTTTTTTTTTTTAAAGTTTGGTAATTTTTGAATTTTTGTTAGGACAGAATGGTAACTTATTTGCATTAACTTATTAATATTATTTGTTTTCTTAGTATGCAATGGTAACTTATAAGCTTTCTATTTTTTATATTGTGTTTTTTTTTTTTCTTTTAATTGATACTAAAATCTAAAACCATAAATAATTAGTTCTGAATTGAGGAAATGTTTTATGGTAAACTTTTATATTTATTATATAACACACACACATACATATATTTATTTATTTATTTATAAATATAAAAAATAGCGGTAAACCCGAAATGGTATACCGGTATTGATCGGTATCCGAAATATATTGTACCACTAGCCAAATCGGTATAGCCTCCGGTACGGTATTAACTCCCTTGGTTACAACTTGATAAGAGCATTCACAGTGATATATATATATATATATATATGGGTTAGGTTCAAGTTACATTTAATGTAACTTTAAGCAATGTTATACCACCCAATAACTTGTTATTAAATTCATATTTTAAGAATCTCTCCGTTAAATTACATGTTCTATATGTGCTTAACATGCATACCAATTTTCATACCAATCAGATGTTATTTACCATGTGATTCATAAACTCATATTTTATGAATTATTTTAAACTACAAAAACTTTAATTTAAATAATTGATTGATAACATGACTATTATTCTTTGATCACCATGACATTTTGCAAGCATGGAGAGTATATGATTAGAATGTAATCCAACAGTAGATTTGTCAAAATTCACATATAATAATAAGATATTAAATGGTGTAATATCACTTAAAGTTACACCAGGTGTCATCAACGGCTCTATAGTTATATGTGAGGATGGTCCTAAGACCACCCTTACTTGTCAAAAAAAAAAATTTATATATGCAAAAAAAAAAAAAAAAAAAAATTATATAAATAATTATTTTAAATTAATATGTTCTAGAACCACCCTGACTTGAAAATATTATATGTATATACCAAAAATATATATTATTTACTAAAGTAACCTATTTGACCACCCTAATAAAAATATTGAACATTTTTACTTGAGACTCATAAGAAATTGAGTTCAATAAATATAAGAGTAATGCTACATCCACAACATTTTCACAATAAATTTTATGTGGTAAATTATTGCTAATTATAATTTGGGTTCAATATTGACATGTTTTACCCACCAATAACAGGCTAACAACTTGTTGCACAAGATTTATTATGAAATTGTTGTGGAAACTTTATTATTCTCATATCAGCATTTTCAATTTGTACTTTATCTTTTATTAGTCTTTTTTTTTTCTTACTCTTTGTTAATACAAAAAATTGTAATATTTCATGTATTTGCGTGTTTTTTTTGTGACATTAATATATTCAAATTTTTTTTTTATTAAATTTTGTATAATTTAAGTTTCTTAGTGACCCCCCTAAAAATAATTCCTAGAGCCGTCACTGCCAGATGTAACTTGAACTCCTCTCTCTCTCTCTCTCTCTCTCTCTCTCTCTCTCTCTCTCTCTCTATATATATATATATATATATATTTCTTTTCTTTTTTTTGATAAGAAGATTCACAGAGCAAGTCATGAGCTGTGTTTGTTATAAATACACTTGAAAATCGTGACTTAGAGTTATGATTTTAGTGTATTTTGTGTGTATGTTAGTATGTATAACAATATTTAGCCATAAGTGATTGTTTATCACTTGAGATGAATCTATTTTCTTTTCTTCTATTACTTAAAGTTATGACAAAAAAGGACAAAAAAAGTTTTGTTTTAGACTTTCTTTATATTTTTGGAATCATGTCGTATTCCTAAACAAATAAAATGTGGGCATATTTAGATTTTAAATTCTTTGAATCAAACAATATCTAAGTTCAACTTTATAGCTTTTCAAGTCTCAAATAAAACTCTGAACTTTTAAAATTGTATGATCAATGTAAAATTTAAACTTTTCAAATTTGATTTAGAATTTTTGTTAAGTTGGATTAGGGGTTAAAAAATGTAGGTTCAATTAAGGAAACTATACAATATAGTTTATAATAGTCTTAAAATTTGAAATTCTTAAAATTGTAAGGTTTAATTTGAAATCACCTACTTGTAAAAAAAATTGAAATAGCCTACTTTAAAATGTAATTTACCTAACTTTTTTTCCTTTTTGACTTTTGACATTTCCTTTAAGCAAGCTAAGTGGGATAGGATGACATATTATAAAGAAAAATGTGTGTGGTCTTGGTAATTTAAGCTATATTTGCAATTTTCAATATTATTGCCAACATTTCCTTGTATTGAGTTGACTCAACATATTTAAATTGATGAAAAAGTATATGGTTGAGAGATAGAGAGTTGAGACACGATGACGATGTAGTTCAATAGTGATTGTCAAAGCTAAAAGTCCCGACTAAGGTTTCTTTTGGGATTAGTTTATTTTGTCAACTTATTTTACTATTCAGCTTATTTTTGGTATCATTTACGGGTTCTACTGCACTTTTTGGTACTATTCATGAGTCCCACTATACTATTTCAGCTAACTTTTATTTTTATCTACAGTATTTTCAGCAAAAAGTTTTCAGTTTCAGCAAAATAATAAATATTCATGGACCATTTTAATTTAATTAAGTTTCCAAAATGGGCACCCTCAATTGTATTAGAAGCTCTCATTAGAAATCAGAAAGGGACCAATATCCAACACCTCAATGACATGAAAAACCTATACACAACTAACAACCGTTTGAAATTATATAATTGGTAGCCAGTGAACTTACTAGTTTTTGGTAGTAGATGGAGAGCTTAATAGCTCATTCAATGGTATTTTGCCTTTCATGCAATGCAAGCCATGAGTGTTATGTTAGGTGAAATGCAAAGGAGAGCAAGAGCCTGATCCTAAGCATGCATTAACAAACTATTAAAGGAGAAAGCTATACAAACATGGGATGGGAGAATGGTGGATCACCAATGAGAAGAATTGCAAATGCTATCACATTTTATTTCTGTTAGTGACCAAGGCCCACTCAAGGATGAGTCTCAACTCTCAAATTGTGTGCACTCTATTTAGGAATGCTACATTCAACACACGAACTCAACAAATCTAACCCAATTCAATCAACCCAAATTTTTGAGTAGGTATTTTTGTGGATAGATAAGTTGGATTGGATTCTAGTTTCTTTTAAGACTTGGGTTGGGATGATTTTGCCATTATTAATAGCTTAAATAAATATTTTTAAAATTTTAATTTTGACAAAATCGGTTTTGGTTGAATTTGCTAATTATCTTGTGCAAAGAAGAGAAATATGGAACAATACAGTATACCTTCGGGGGGGGGGGGGGGGGGGGGGAAGGGGGGAAATGGTAAGCTTGTAAAATCCACCAAACTAAGGTGTAATCTAGCGCATGTGATTCAAAACCAAAATAATAAGGGACCATGATTTTAGAGAAGCTACTTTGCTTGCTTTCTTAATACTTACGGGTGTTAAGGAGGAAAATTAATAAATGTTGGGATGTTCAGCAAATAGCTATTAATTTGAATTCATTCTTCAACATATATCTGAAGTTACTCCACCATAAAGATAAAATCATGAAATAATGTTATGTGATCTAATGCTAATAAATCACAATGTAGATATTATTAACAATCTAACAAACACAATGTGGATATTATAATTTGCTTGTTTCTAAAAAATTGACCAAAGTACCTTCTATTTGCTGGTCATGTCAAACATTAACACCCTTACTTTTCGTAAAGGTCATAAACCTAAAAAATTCTTCCAAAAATCCACAAAAAAAGAAGGGCCGTGTGTGTGAGAGAGAGAAAACAGACATGTTTTCATACCATAGTGATCAACCAGACTTCTTGGCGTTTGGAGGACAGATTCGAGACAATTTCTTGTTTTAAAAGGAAATGTATTCTTGTTTTGGTGTGTGCACATACCAAAAATCCACCGTAAAAGTTGTTCTTTTTTTTTCCCCCCAATAATTAATTATTTTTCAAAAAAAAATATTTTAAAATTAATATAATTACTATTTTAATGGAATTGGTTAGAAAGTGTTTTTTTTGTTCTTCTCAATTTTTTTTTACTTACTACTATTGAAATATTTGGATATTTTCGGTTCTGAAAAAAGTTTCCTTCGAATTTAATAATAATAATAATAATAGAAAACTTATGCTCTCAAATCCACTGGCACCCTGAATTCTCTCTAGTTTTGAGGTCGCAACAGTAAAGAGAGTTTCGGACATCCTCACTTCATACCAGATACGAATGATATCTCCGTTTTTTGAAAAAACATTGCAACGCTCAAAAGTAGAAAGTTTTCACACAATACATATTTTTCGTGACTTGTTTGGTAACATACACAGCATTGGTGGATTTGTAGAATTGATGAGAGAGAGACATACATAGATTCACACGGAGAAGAAGATAGAGAGAGCGACACAAAAGGACTAAATCGACATAATTAATAGTTGATTTTTTTTTTTTAATCAAAAGTTGATGAAATTAGCATAATCTAAAAAATTATAAATCACTTATCTTCAAAATATCGCTTTTGATTTGCCAAGAGCCATGTAGCTCGACTGGCACAACACTGTGTATTGAAAACTTTTTAACAGGCATTAAAAGAAATTAAACGGAGGACAACAATCCAATTGCAACCAAAACCCTGTAAGAATCTGTCCCCTCTCAAGGGCCATAATAAGGCAATGTCATATTGAAATTCATTTTCAAGAAAACATGAAGACCCTTCCAATCTCAAATACCAGACATTCGCACCAGCTTATTGTAAAGAATGCGGTCATCCCTGCTGGTGTTGCTCTCTAACAATGCACTTTGCACAAGTTCCGGATGCATGAGATACATTAGCTACCAAACAATCAACACAAAAATATCAAGCATGGAATTAAAAATAATTAAAAAAATACAGACAAACCAAAAAATAATCAAATATGGAACAGTAATTGAATAACAGATTTTTTCACCTGCACATCCCTGTGTGAGAGGAACTTCCCCAAGTTGTGGATGATCAACCTCGTATCATCAACCTGAAAGACAACAGTTACTCCTTACCACACTAATCATCATGATATCACGCATATGAGAGAGAGAGAGAGTACACGTAGATGATCAACCTCATATCTTCACCTCATCAACATGATCAACAGTTTTATCCTCCTCCTTGACCTTGGTTTTGTCTTCATCTGGTTGAGCTGTGTTCAACATTTCAGACTTGATATCTTGCTCTTTCACAGGGAGATCACTGGTCTTTGCTCGCTTCACTGGAGATATTTTATCCCTTTCCTTTTCTTGAATTTCTTCCCGTTGCCTCTTATGTTGATTTCTTTTTGACACAAATTTTAGACGCAGTTTCTGCACATGCTCTCGGCCAAAAAATAAGCATGTAAATGAGGATGCCTCAAGAAAGGAAGCAAGTATTATGCATATTGACATAGTCCATAGCAAGCCTGTAGAAATGTTAAAATACGACTACCCATCTGATATTGAAGCATTTCATACAACAATTCAGCAAATAATGACAACTGCAAGAAACATGATCTTGCATGTCAGAGAGAGAGAGAGAGAGAGAGACAGCATAGAAGAGAAGTGGATGAAGCAGGTGAACAAACCTCAAATGTTGATTCTTGCATGTCCTTGTCAGTATAATCCAGGAGTGAATCCGGTGAAAGTGATAATGAACAAAGCTGTAATGGAAGATTCATAGTTAGACAAGGAGTACAAACAAGTTACATTAGATGGGGTGAAATAAATTTGATTAACATGTAGTATATAATACTGTGTAGGATGGCAAAAGCCTACTTTGGATTCCTTGCTCCATTCGGTTTGTAAAATCAAACCAAGATGTCGAGGAGGTTCTTCAGGCTCTCTTTTCTTTCAAATCTTTATTTGATTTGCTTCTAGAGTCATCTTTTCCATCATTGTCTTTTTTCACTTTCTCATCTTTAGATTTATCCCCATCTTTTAATTTTCCCATCTTGCCATCATTTTGAGGAACTTTCTTCTTGTCAGCATCAGTCTCTACTTTAGACACCACGCCACTTTTCTCACCAGTTTTTCTTTCATCCTCCTTATCATCCTTGTCAGCCTTTATCTCTGTTTTCCTTGAATTGCCATCTCCTTGCTTCTTAGTTGCAACTGTTTTGGTGTCGGTCTTGGGAACTGTTTTCTTTTCAGATCTTTTGACCTCACTGACCAGATTTTCAGCATCTGCTGCTTGCCTCTCTGTGTTTTTGGTTTCATGCACTGTCTATTTCATCCCCATCAGCATCTTTCTTAGTTCCAGAAACCCCATCACTGGATTCCAAACCAGAGACCTTTTTTTAGCTATCCTCCTAAAAAGTCCATCCTTGCCAAGTCTGTCATAGTGTATCTGCAAACACCAAGTAGAATTAAAAATTAAATTTCTGGATCCAGTAAACACACGCAAGTAACCAAAAACAAAATCTCTAAATACAACCCAGAAACATCAAAAGAGTTCAAAAACACTACATACTGCACTGTCTCATCTGCATCGCAACCAAAGAAAAATGCTTTTTTTTTTTCTTTTTTTTGGTCAACAAAGATGATACCTAAAAAGTTATGAACAAGGAGCCTGAACCTGTACGGTAAATTATTACATATTGAAGTAGCCAAGACTCCAAAAAAATGGGGATAAGCTACCAATGAATCACCTCTTCCAGACCACATAAAAGTGGAAACTTTGTACAGTGGGTACAAATATATTTATGGAAGTAGCCAAAATATAGATGTAAATGTAATGTTTGGGGAAATATCTCTGTTGTTACTTGTTAGTGGAAATATACATAGGGTAATTTAATGATTTAGTGTAAGTTTTGACAACTAAATCATCTTCTAATTCATAAAACTAAGATCTCAATAAGAAAAAAAAAATCAAACATAAAGCAGAAGCCTTGAAGAAATTCATATCAATGTCAGCCACCTTAGATAACCCAAAAGGCCTATTGAAATAAGCTATAAAAGCCACAACGAGTATGTTAACTGTTGTAACAAAAATTCAAAGTAACTGAAGAGGTCCTAATAAATGTAACAATCATCAAAAGAAAGTTCTACCTTAAGAAAACAATTCCAATGACGGCAGTTCTGCAAATCAAGTTGAGTGACATCTTTTGCATATCTACAAAGTAAAAATAACATCAGGTCATTTGAACATAATTTCTAGATATCCTCTACAACAAATTTCCGACAGCACAAACCTATGGTCAACACCATCAGCAGGATTCCATTGACCACCAAGTGTCATGAAAGAGAAAGACTGGTCCTTTTTAAGCAAGGCAAACTGGAGATATTGCAAACGTGGGGTATGCGATCATCAGAACTTTTTTCAGATGACAGCTCCTCCAGAGCATCTTGCTAAGTCCGCTCATCAAAATCATCTGAACCAAGAAGACAAAGAAACCTTAATTAATCATAACAAACTTTAATACAATTCATCATCCAACACCAGCTTTAAAATAATCAAATGGTGACAAAGCACATAAATAATGGATCCATCATTATAAAACATATAATAAGGGGGCCCTCATCCCTCTACTTATGGGCTCTCCCACACTTTTGGGGATCCTGAACATGTAAAACTTAACCGTGCATTCCACTGATAGAATTTCAGCAAAACAAATGCTTAAATGGACCCACAAAATCATGCACTCTAGTCAAAATTAGTAAATCTAATAAATACATTTTGATTAAGAAAGATCAAATTTTTTATCAATCCCGCATGGGGGATGAGGCACGAGAGCTTTGAATGTTTTACTTCACCCCAAATTGTTTCTTCTTTTCTAGTTCATTAGTGAGTTTTTGCCCCAAGTGAGAGCAGAAGGGGAATTGAACTAGTAACCACCGGTTCATGAAGCGTGATACACAAAACTGTACCACCCCATGGGGCTAACCTTGCCCCAATCTATTATAAGTCATGCAAAATCTTTGCTGAAGGGGGAGAATTCATGACAACCTACCTTGTAAGAGACCTCATGATAATTTTTTTTTCCTTGAGATAAATTTATTGTGTAGCAAACCATGCTTTAACATTTTCATCATAAAGCAGCAAACACAGTTCTCATATGATTTAAGAGTGCAATTAGTTAATCACCAGCAAGTAGCAACAAATCCACAATGCCCAAGAATATGAAAAACAACCAATTTATGGGCTTACAACTTCCTCATACGATATAATTATTATTAGAATAACTTAAAATATCAGGTACTCAGGTCTAAGCTTCTGTGGCCAGTTATTACTGATTCCAGAAGCTGGCAGAACCTTAACAGCATTGATGGAATAAATTGTCCACTGCACAGTGCATTGTCTTTAATTGAAACCAGTATAGTTTTATAATTTTAAATTTAAAAATGCATTCTCTTTAATTGAAACAAATATAGTTTTATAATTTTAATTTTAAAAATGATTTACCTTTGCCTTTCACACTATATTTCCATGTTCTGAATTCCTAGGTGCTTCAGCCAAAAGCTCAGCAGATGGCTCTTTCAGCTCAGTTGCCTTCTCTTCTTCAACAAAATCATGCTCAAACCTGCTCCACTCAACAATGTATATAAAAAATAATAATAATAATAAAACATCTTATCTTCCCCTTCTTTCAAAAAATAAGTAACACAACAACCATCCATTTGGTTTTGAGAAAAAGTGAAGAAACATAGGATATTAAAAATCACAAAACTAGTTAAAGTTCAAATACTTGTTCTGAGATGCAATATTTGTTTTCTTTTTTTGGCCAAAAACTGGACCAAAATTTTAGAAAAACAAGCAAATAGTTGTTCTTCTACTTTTCTTTCTTGTTCAAATTTTTATGCTACTTCATTCATCTTGCAAGTAGTCTTTTGCAATAAAAATATTGAAGGTACAAAAACATATTCTGGATAAGCATAAGATAAACTTGCAAAAACCATTGAAGTAACAGCATTAATGAGTGGTACCTGACAGGAGTGTTGATGGAAAGTCTAAGGTTCTCCTTCGGCCAGTTCACAATAGCCTAAAACAATTAAACACCACATTACAGCAATTATTCAACTATCTACTTGACATCTTTAAAATAAATGATAAAGACTAGGTTTTGAAAATCCAGGGGACACAAAGAGTCTAGGATATCACTTATCAAGTGACAAATAATCCCTCTCAACATCTACTAAACTAAATGAGTGAACCTGCAAATAGACAGCATTCATCACTGAAAGGAATGAAATACATGCACATGCCTGGTTTCAGCAAAACATAGCAGCAAGCACCAAATACATAGTCCATAACAGGGAGGGACAAAAATCTCATGATCTTTTGTGTTTCAAAATTCAAATCAGTTCTTCCATAAAAAGGTAAACTTCCAAAATTGAAATTGCTGTTGATAAACATCAACCATCAGGTAAGAATAAAATGAATCATACATGCAAGTCTACTGGATTTAACATAAGGCCAAGGTCATAAATCCTAGAAAAGAGGTATGCAGAACTTTCTCCATAAAAGCACGTATAAATCAATCTGATGTACCAAACGAAAGACCTAGAGATTGAAGGGAGATATATTGTAAGAATGGAGAGTAGATAAGGAACAAGAAGCCAAAAGAAAACCCCAGATCTAAACATTCCCAACCAGAGCAAAAAGATCAACAGGAGGAAACATGGAAAGAAAAAGGCACAAATTCATAGCAATACAAGGAATGGTCAAGACTCAAGACTGAGAAAACTCCCCAGAAGTAAAATCTGCATCCCAATGTGAAAGACGAGGGAGCAATATGAAAAGAGTAAAGCCACAACTAAGAGCAATCACAGGAAGCAACAAGAATGAACCCAATGAAGCCCTCAACTCCATATCCCACAGGAATAACAGCAGATCCTTGAAGAGGAATATTCTCATTATCATTAAATGTCTTAAGCTCTATACTAGATTTTTTTTTTTTTTTTAACCTTGCAGACATAGTCTCTCCTTTTTTCTTTAACAGGTGAAAGATGCCTTCAGCATAAGAGAACAACAAGTTATATTTCCATGCTCTGATTTTGTACATGCTTCAGCCAAAAGATCAGCAGATGGCTCTTTCAGCTCAGCTACCTTCTCTTCTTCAACAAAATCATGATCAAAACTGCACTACTCAACAATGTATAAAAATAATAATAATAATAATAATAATAATAAATAAAAACCATCTTATCGTTTCCTTCTTTCAAAAAATAAGTAATACAACAACCATCCACTTGGTTTTGAGAAGAAGTGAAGAAACATAGGATATTATAAATCATAAAACTAGTTTGAGTTCAAATGCTTGTTCTGAGATGCAATATTTGTTTTTTGGCCAGTAACTGGACAAAAATTTTAGAAAAACAAGTAACAGATTGTTTTTCTACTCTTCTTTCTTGTACATATTTTTATGGTACTCCATTCATCTTGCATGAAGTAGTCTTTTTCAATAAAATTTTTCTTACTCGTCAAAAAAAAGTAATATATTGTTTGACAAAAACCATTAAAATCACAAACTGTCACTTGCACCAAAAAGATTAAAGGTACAATAGCATGTTCTGGATAAGCATAAGATAAACTTTGCAAAAAGCATTGAAGTAATAGCATAAGAGAACACCAAGTTAGTTACAAGGGCTGCAAGATACACATGCAGCAATATATTTAGAACTTGAGCAGGACACAAAATAAAACATCAAGATCCACATATGTAAAGCATCATGGTGTGGGGAATCTCATCGCAAAGATTTCCCGTCCTTCACCAAAGAGGAACCACAGCAGTCCCTAGAGACTCTTGCTGGAGTTCGATCATGTCCGGCTTCAAGTCCACGTTTGCACTCTCGTTCTCTCTTGTTTTCAAACAATATAACTATAGACCTTTCCAAATCGGTCATAGTCTCATAGTGCATATGCAAACGCCAAGTAGAATTAAAAATTCAATTTTTGGATCTGGTAAATACAAGCACGTAACCAAAAACAAAGTCTCTAAATACAACCCAAAAACATCAAAAAGAGTTCAAACACATGATATATTGCTCTACCACCAAAAAGGCACAAATGATCCTACCAAGTATGCTTTCGAAGGACATGAGCAGAAAAAAATCAAGGAGAAAAAACAATTAATGCTAGGACCTAACATGAACAAACCTTTCCCTCACAGCACCTCCAAAGAGTGCTCCTATTTTATCTTCTTTTTTTTTTTTTTTTTTTTTTTGCAAGACCAAGCTTGAATGATTCCCATTCACCCCTCATCTTGATGACTTCATCAGAAGTATCATCATTCTCAAACAACTCATCTCCATAGTTTAGAAATTTTGAAAACGCCTTTTTCTTTACTTCCATAGCATTTGTCTACCCAAAAAAACAGCAAAAAAAAAGTTAGAAATTTAAACATTTTTTTAAGGTAAGTAAGAATTCATTAAAAAAATTTAGAATTGGTAAAAAAATTTTAATGAATTCTTACCTTAAAAAATGTTTAAATTTCTAACTTTTTTCTTTTCCTTTTTTTTTTTTGGGTTTAGACAAATGCTATGGAAGTAAAGAAAAAGGCGTTTTCAAAATTTCTAAACTATGGAGACGAGTTGTTTGAGAATGATGATACAAAAGATACTTCTGATTAAGTCTTTATCAAGATGAGGGGTGAATGAGAGTCATTCAAGCTTAGTCTTGCAAAAAAAAAAAAAAAGGATAAAATAGGATGTTATCAAACAGAAAACGTGGTTAAATTTTGTTACAGAAAACCTACAATCTGCAAGAACTTATATAATTCGATTTAACAAATGGGTGGGGTTGGTCAATCCCGGCCGGTGGTGAGTGGTGAGAGATTCCTGAGGTGGTGAATGGTGAGAGGATGTACTTCATTCCAAAGCACTTGAGGACTCTTGAGGAACTTTGGCTAGTAAACAGAGTCTTAATGATGTTACAGAGGTGAAAACCTAAAAACTTTTGAGCTACCTTTGAAATGCTAGGTACCTTTGTTGGGAAAATGACTTATTAGGGAAATGAATTTGCCCTACCAATTTGTATTTCCCTAACAGTTTGCATTTCCCTAACAAATACAAATTGTATGCTTGCTTTCATCCCTCTTCGATTGCATTTCCCTAAAATTATTTAGGAATTACAATTTACATCATTAGGGAACTAACAATTGCATTTACTAACAATTTGCATCCAATTGCATTTCCACTCTAAAATTATTAAGGAAATGCAATTACATTGTTAGGGAACTAACAGTTGCATTTCCTAACAATTTGCATCTAATTGCATTTTCATGACTAAGTTGCATTGTAGAAACTGACTTGATCAAGCTCGAAGGCTATGGAGTCCCTCGAGTTAGTTTTTACACGCATCTAGTCATGTAAATGTAAATCTTGTTAGGGAAATACAAATTAGTCGGGCAAATTCATTTCCCTACATACAACTCAATCATTTGCATGGTTAAGGAAATGCAAATTTGCATTTCCTAACAATTTTTAGGATATAATTTCCTAAAATGCTAGGGAAATGCAATTTACATTTCCCAAACCATTTGCATTTGTTAGGAAAATACAAATGGTAGAAATTTGCATTGTTAGGGAAATGCAAATTGTTAGGGAAATGAGTTGCGTGTAAAAAACAAATCCCAAGAACAAATCCTAAAAAAAATGCAAATTTTTATTTTTTTTGTAAGCCTATCAAATTAAATTAGCGGTATTCTCGACAATTCACACTAATTTAATTTGATAGTCTTACTCAAAAAAATATTTTTTATTCAAGGGTTGAAATTGAAAGTGATTTTTAAAATTTTTAATCTCAATCTTTGATTTACTAATACACCTTTCGATTTGCTATGAAAAATTATATACTTATACTGTCCTCATGTGTGGACTGCGTTACCTTTGCCTACTGGTCCACCACTTCACACTAAAATATTCCCCATCTGTTTAAAATTGCTAAGTCATTTTATGGTATTAGAAAAAAAATTAAACAAAATTTGACCTCCTTGTTTAAGGCTTTTAATCATATGGGAATGACACGACTATTTTAAATTTGTAAGTCTTTTAGTGGAATGGTAGACTAATCCACCATGAGTATGGTATAATTTCTCCTACTGCACTAAATTAGGAAAAGTAAATTACGAGAAGTGTTATGTTCACAACAAATTGTAGGTTATAAATTATTATCAGTTCTGATTTAAATCAACAACTTAAATTACTTTTTTATCTATCCAATAACAATCTAGCAATTAAGATTTATTGTGAAAGTGTTACGAGTACATATATTTTTATTTTCTCATTAAGGCAGCAGCTCAAGCGGAAGTGGTACCAACTTACATAATGGGTTGTTTCAAGATTCCACACTCTCTGCGATGAGTTAACTAGCATGGTGCGGAAATTTTGGTGGGGTCAAAGAGGAGAGGAGAGGAAAGGAAGATGGTATGTACAGTTAGGAAGAAATGTGCATTCTGAAATCTCAAGGTGGTATGGGTTTTAAACTCTTGAAGGAATTTAATCTACTTTTTTAGCAAAGCAAGGATGGAAACTTCAATCTAATCCTATTTCCCTTGCCTAGCATGTTCTTAAAGCAAAATATTTTCCTTAACACGTGAAGGAGTATTATGGCAGCTCAGCATATTGTAAGACAAGGGATGAGATGGAGAGTAGGGAATGGTAATAAAATCCAGATATGGTCAAACAAATGGCTTCCAACCCCAACTACTTTCAAGGTAATTTCTCCTTAGAACACTCTTGGTGATCAAGCTATGGTAAGTGATTTAATTGATAGAAGTTTGGGTGTTTGGAAAGCTGAGTTAGTTCACCAAATCTTTTTACCAAATGAGGCTGATACTATATTGAGTTTACCTCTAAGTTTTTCACTTCCTGAGAACTCTTTAATATGGAACTCAACCGCAAATGGTATGCTTTCGGTTAGAAGTGCCTATAAATTAGCCATGGATTAGCTCTAATAATCAAGATACAAAGAAATTTGCATATCAAAGCATAATAGTAATACACAGAACAGTAGGTGAGTTAGGAGAGAGAAAGACTGGAAAATGAAGATACAGAAGAGACCCAAAATACAGAGACATGACCCATCCATCCAAGCAAACTGACCATATAATAGAGTTGGAGATGCCTTTTACTGCTGCCTCTCTCCGTTTTCTCTTTCTTTCACTTCCTTCCCAGTAAACCTTAATATTTACTAAGTATATGATAGCATGGCATACACTAGGAATGTAAATTGGGTAAGGAATTAAGTATAGCTAACCTCGCTCCAAAGCATAGCATACTAAATGCAGTTTTGCAATTACTTTTCCCAAAGCATTTGATCTCATGCAAAAAAGACAATGCAAATGTTCAATTCCCATGAAGTGTGAAAATAATGTCATTTTAAAATTTATTAATCTTGAAGAAATCTTTTTTTAATTTTAGCAAAACAAGAAAAAGGCATTTCTGTGACCTCAAGAGCCCTTGTGCAATTTTTGAGGTTTTAGGGGTCATTTTGCAAATTTGTGAAATCCTGAGGTCAAATTGTAATTTAGAAAAGTTTTGGGTTAAAGGGTAATTTTGAAAATATTTGGGTTCGTTTGTAATTTTGAAAGATGTTTGGTTTATGGATCTGGATTGGGCCCCTGTGGTGGAATGGATTTAAAAAGGAGCTTTACTTTTGGGCTTGGCTTGACTTTGATTTTAAAAAGCCTGATGGGCTTATGTATGTGATTTTTTGGATTGGGTCTGGGCGAAGCTAAATTTTAATGTGGGCTGGAGCTTAGAGGCCTTCGGATTGGGCCTAAAGGAGAGAATTGGCTTGATATTTTTAGTGGAGTGGGGTTATGTGATTTTTAGTTATAGATGGTAGCTGACCCAAATGGGTCCAACCCGGTCCAAACCCAAACTATTAGTAAAAGAAATCTCTATAGACCACTGACAGAACGCCACCTCACCATCTTATCTCTTCTCTTAAATCTTTTTCCTTCTATTTCTATCTTAAATCCAAATCCAAATCGGATTAAGAATCCGTTTGGATACAGCTGAAAACTGAAACTGAAAAACACTGTAGCGAAATAATTTTTAAATGTGTGAATAGTATCGTGAGACCCATTTTTAATGAAAAAGTTACTGAAAATTGAAATTTGTGGGTCCGTAAACAGTACACAGATGTGCTTTGATTGGTAAAAAAATTTGAAAAGTCAAAGTTTGCTGCTACTGTTCATTAAACAGTGCATAAACAATAACCGCAACACCCAAAACGCGTGAAAAAAAAAAAAAAAAAGACAAAACGTAAATGCAGTTTTTTCACGCGTTTTGGAGCGTTTTGGGTATTGCAATTACTGTTCATGCACTGTTCAATAAACTGTAACCGCAAACTTTGACTTTTCAAATTTTTTTGGACCAATCACAGCACATCATATACTGTTCACACAGACCCATAAATTTTAATTTTCAGTAACTTTTTCTTTAAAAATGGGTCTCACAATACTATTCACACAATTAAAAATTATTACGCTACAGTATTTTTCAGTTTCAGTTTTCAGCTGGATCCAAACGTATACCTACGCCTTAAGTTTTGAGGATTTGGGATTTGGTTTTGGCTGTCTGATTGGAAATTTGGTCTGGGTTTTGGGGAGGTTTGAGAAAAGATCTTTATTTTGGGTTTTTGAGGTTTGTTTCAGAATGGGTATTTGTGGGTTTTATGAGCTGGGTTGTGTTTGTGTGTTTATGATGGTTTGGCCGTGGGTTCGGGGTTCGTCATGGCTATGTGCGCGCGTGTTTGTGCTCTGTATTATGTATTGTGTGTCTTGTGTTCTGTGTGCGGAACTGACAGGAAAAAAAAAAAAAGAAATTTGACATTTTAGGTTGATAAATGCATGCTTGTGTGAATCAAATGATATGAGTATGTGCATAAAAATTGGTTTCAAGTAGACACAGGGAAAAAGTGGAAGTGATGTTACCCATCTTCTTGATACTCTGTTTTCCTTCTTCTTCTTTTTTTTCTCTGCTTTTCTTGCTTGATCTGCTGCAGTTGTTTGTTTGAAGTGGTTGTTGTTGTTGTTGTTGTTGTTGGGATGATGAAAAAGGTTGGAGCTTTTTGTGTACTTTTGTGAGGCTTTGGGTATGAAAGGAAGAATTTTTCTGTTGTCCAGATAGAAAACCCAAAGGAAGAATTTTTCTGTTGTCCAGATAGAAAGAAAAGGCAGAGAAGATACACGAAGAGAGAGTTCACTTCTGCAAGACCCTCCTTGGCCTCCAGACCACCGATCCATCCTTCACGCGCCGCTTGGGGCTCTCCTAGGAGCTAGATCGGGAGAGAGAGAGAGAGAGTTTGAAAGTTAGATAGGGTTTAGTAAATCGAACATAGAGAAGTGTTTGGCTCGAGTTTGGTTTAGACTGAGAGAGAGAGAGAGAAAGAGTGAGGCGTTGAGTGTTGGTGGCTGGTGTTTGACACGATGGAGTTTGGAGGTTTTGCTTGGCACTAGATCGGAGAGATCAAAGAGAAGGAGAGAAAGCTTTTAGGCCGAGATTGGTTCAGAGAGAGAGCTTTCAGTGAAAGGAAGATCGAGCGGTGGTGATGAGCTCTTTGAGCGAGGAAGCTCAGAGAGAGAGAGAGAGAGAGGAGGGTTAGAATGTTCTAGAGGGCCGGTTGGGTTAGAGAGGAAATAGGAGGGTTGGGCCGGGTCTAGCCTGACCCATTTATGAGGTCCAGCCCATGCCACAGTCAGCCTTGGGCCCGGACCAAAACCTACAAGCCCAAATCATTTTGGGCTAGCCCAGAATCCGTTAGGCCCAATCGTTGGCTCAATCTTCTAGTTTAAGCCTACGTCTGATCAGCCTAGCCCAACCAGCCCATTAGGTCATAAGCTAACCCAAATCTGAAATCTACACTAGTCCTAGGTCCAAACCTCTTTTAGATTTAAGCCCAACATCCATTGGCCCACGCATTTTAATAGAAAGGGGTCCGTCAGAGCTGTAAATTAACAATTGATTCACAATAAATCTTGACATGTCCATTAATTAATTAAAATAAATTTTGGTGGGAGCTTTTTGTGTACTTTTGTGAGGCTTTGGGTATGAATGGAAGAATATTTTGGTGTTTTTGCTTTTTTGACTTTGTTTTGGGAGTCAAATGGCTGTTATTGTCTGAGCTGCTGTGGGGAGGAGACCGAGTTATCCGCCGACGATCTCCATTTGTGAGAGAGAGAAATAAAGAAAGAACTCTGGTATTGTCTTTAATTTGGAGACTTTGGAGGAAGTGGTGGGAGAGGAAAAAAAAGGGGGGAAGAAATAGTATGGATAAAAAAAAAAGGGGGAAAATAAAATAAAGAATAAGAAATTAAAGAGAAAGGTTGTTACAATATTTTCTCAATAAATTTTAGGTGATAGTTTGTTATTGGTGAGTAAAAATAATAATTTTAGTGATGATTGATAAGTTCAAATTAGAATCAGCAATAACTAATCACATAAGATTTACTATGAATATGTTGTGAAAAATATTGTGAATATAGCATTTTTAGTTAATTTTTTTTTTATAATGAATTTTAGTTAAAATTTGATGACCTACAAGTCACTATATCGTTACCACAAGTGATTCACGAGATTTGTTAAAAAAAATCATTAGAAAAAATTTAAAAATATTATCATTGGGAGATTTTAAAAATATGGTTGTTGTGAATTTGAAAAAATATAGTTATTAGAAATAAATGAAGAAAGATTGAAAAAACAAACAAAGAAAGATTAATAAAAAATGAAGAAATAATATTTGAATGAGATAGATAAAAGATAAAGGATCCGTTGGAAAGCATATTTGAAAAAATAAGTAGTTAAAAGATAAAAAGAAATGTTCACTCTCCAAAGTATACAAAATTTTGGAGAGACTGCTTGAGATGCTCTTAGGGTTTAGGATAGGGTTTAGCCATTTAGGATATGTGAATAGGGATGGTAGTAGATAAGAATGTGATGTGTCACCCTTTAAGGTCACCTTAATATCCTTGTGCATTGAATTAGAACCTAGAATCTATAGCTATGAATAAAGCTTGACATGCTCATTAATTAAAAGAAATTAGTCGCTAACCCGTGCTATGTAGGGGAAAGTTTGACAATTTTATTTTAATTATTATACATATTTATTTTCTTTATTAAGTACTAATAAACTAAAAAATGTCAATTAATTTCATATTAACATGATATAATATTATATATGTTATCAAGGTTAATGGTAACTTGAGGGTTATTTCATAGGTTCATATAACAATTTTCACATTAAAATTGCAATAATATAACAACAAAAACTCACATACAAATAAATACGAAGATAATTTGTTTATGCTTGTATGCTTCCACTTCTCATGGATGGAAATCTCCATTACTGTATACGGTCATATCTCTATATTGCTGTACACATAGTTATCAAAACGTGAATCGTATTATGAATCGATTTTTAATTTTTTTGTATCGTGTATTGTATCATATCGTGTATCTTACGATACACAAACACTTACTAAAATTTATAAAAATTATAAATATAGATATATAAATGGTATATTCATTATAAATTTTGAATATATTTAACTAATGACTAATTTATTCATCACTTATGTAATAATATTTAACAAGTTAACTAAATAAATCAAACTAGCATGTGTTTATAACATACACATTCACAGTCAAAAGTGATACTATATTACAAATGACCCAAAAAAATAATTTATTTTTGTTATATTCTTTAAATTGCCTAATCAACCCTATAGGGGTGAAATTCCCAAAACTAACAGTGGGCCTGGGAACCCACACGAAGCCTAACCATGACCCAATGGGGAATAGGGGCCCAAATGACTTCTGGCCCAACCCTGTTGAGCCTGGTTCGTTTTAGAAGACGTCCGAGGAGGAATGCCTCCTCGGACACGCAAATATGGGCCCAGTAAGCGTCCCCTCCACAGTGAAGAACCCATCCAGGCGAACGTGGGTAGGAGGGTGAGCCTCACGCAGCAGGAAAGAGGAAAATGTAAGACATCAGGGAGAAGCCACAACTGCCACATTAAATGCAAGAAAGCTACCTTTTCAGCCGCATTAATATGGAGAAGACAGGCGAACAGTATTCCATTGGTCAGTGCAACTCACAGAAGGATAAGGGAGATGACCGATGGGACAGGCACTCAAGTGAAGGTCCAGATGACTAACAAGTGTAAGGTTCTTATCAATTCAAGGAGGCTATATAAGAGAAGGAGATCCCCATGAAGAGGGGATCGGAAAATTAAGAAAAAAGAGAGAGAGAAAGGTTAAAGAATTCTATAGTCTGTGAAACAGAGCAAGAGGTGCACTTATACGTCTCCTCGGACCGATATCTTATCAAACGTAAATGGAATATTCTCACGTTCAACGTATTGCATGGCATACATCTAACTGACGTTCACTTCGTCTAGTTCTAGCTCTATAACCCACTCTCTATAAATTCAATGTCTGGGGATTTTTGGGCCAGAACCACTCACTTGCTAGGCCTGGGCCCCAAAAACCACCCCTACAATTGGCGCCGTCTGTGGGACGAACTTGTATCTCGACAAGTGAAACGGTAAGAGATGGAAGGATCAGGTCCGCGCCAAACTGGACGTGCAGAATCTCAACGGCAGGACAACTTTTTAAATCTCGAACGAGGAAAGGACCAAGATAACCAACGAGAGGGCAATGTGAACACCTCTCACACGAGTAAAAGCCGCGCAAAAGGGAAAGATCATGCATCCCATAAGCAGAACGAGCGAAAGGCTCTACAACAAAAGATTGATGATTTGAAGAAGAAGCTGCGTCGAGCGCAGCAATAACGTCCTCCACCCCCCTCGGACACTAGCAGTGATGAGGATGGCGAGTACAGGCGAAGGACAAAAACCCCTTTGAGCGAGACTTTTTCCTATGAGGAAGAACGGCCTCGCAAAAGTAGCCACAAAAGCCCGTCTTACCAAGGCCTGGCCAATGATGCCATGAGCAAGGTCCTAGATCGCATCTCCCAGTCGCCGTTCACGCGTAGAATAGAGAGGGCAGTGCTTCCTCGGCGGTTCAATCAGCCAACGTTTGCCATATACAATGGTCGGACTGACCTAGTGGAGCATGTACGCCAATTCAACCAGAGGATGGCCGTCCACTCTAGGGACGAGGCGTTAATGTGTAAGGTGTTTCCATCCAGCTTGGGACCCCTGGCGATGAGATGATTTGATGCCCTCCTGCCGAATTCCATAGATTCCTTTAAACAACTGACGCAGGCTTTTGGTTCCCGCTTCATCACCAGCACTAGAGTCCCTCGGCCCCTCGACTCCCTCTTATCCTTGTCCATGCGGGAAGGAGAAACGCTGAAGGCCTACTCAGACAGATACTGGGAAATGTACAACGAGATAGAAGGAAACTACGATGACGTCGCCATTAGTACGTTCAAAAGGGGCCTGCCGACAGAACATGGCTTAAGAAAGTCCCTCACTGGGAAGCCAGTCACCAGCGTGCGCCAGCTCATGGGCAAGATAGACAAGTACAAGAGGGTCGAGGAGGACCAGCAAATGGGGAAGGGTAAAGCGAAGGTTGTCCCTCAAGAGAGGAGGGACTTCAGGTCAGACCGCTTTAACAGCAGTAACAAGCCGAGAAGGGACTACGCGGAACAGTCCGGACCCACTGGGGCTCAGGCAATCCATGCTGTGTTCCGAGAACCGTTGCACAAGATCTTGGAGAATGTGAAGTGCGAACCCTTCTTTCATTGGCCAAACAGGATGGCAAGCGACCCCTCAAAACACAATTAGAATCTGTACTGCGCGTACCATCAAGAGCCCGGTCACACCACTGACGACTGCAGGAATCTGAAAAACCATTTGGATCAGCTTGTCCGAGAGGGAAAGCTGAGGCATCTATTGCACCGCCCTGAACGGTCGAATGTCGAAACCAGAGAAGGCACATTGAGGCCACCCATTGGCACAATAAATGTCATTCTTGCCGCACTCGGGAGGACCGGTTCTAGCCCTTTCAGAGTAATGTCAGTGGGCAGGTTCCCGACTGAGCCAAACGAAATGGAATCCAAGAGAGCCAGAGTGAGTGCCACACCATTAATCGGGTTCACGGAGGAAGACAAGCAAGGAACTATTCAACCCCATGAAGATGCCCTAGTCGTGACGCTCAGAATAGGAGGTTATGACATGAAAAGGGTGTTAGTTGATCAAGGCAGTGCCGTGGAGGTAATGTACCCGGATTTGTATAAGGAGCTGAACTTGAAGCAGGAAGACCTATCGCCATACGATTCACCCCTGGTCAGCTTTGAAGGAAAAATCGTCATCCCGAAAGGCATGATTAGGCTGCCTGTGCAAACAGACTCAGACGTAGGGGAAATGAACTTCATTGTCGTAGATGCATACTCCCCCTACACAGCTATTGTGGCCCGGCCATGGCTTCATGCACTAGGGGCTGTGTCGTCAACCTTGCACCAAAAAGTGAAGTATCCGTCAGGAGGTCAGGTCAAAGAAATAATAGGGAACCAAGGAATGGCCAGACATTGCATGGTGTCGGCAATCTCACGACGACCAAATAGCGAACCTTCTACTTCAGCCGGGAACGGCTTATAGCAATCAATGACCCCGGTCCGAACTGCGGGTAGTGGAGGACCGGCCGTAGAGGTGAGCTGTGAGGAGCTGGAGAAAGTGCTCATCGGATCAGACCCTGAGAGGTTTTTTCAGATCGGCTCGGAATTACCAGCACAGGAGAAGTCAACGCTAATTGATTTTCTTCGACGGAGTGAGGACATATTCGCCTGGGATCCTTATGAAGCCCCCGGGGTTGACTCAGATCTCATATGCCATCACCTTAATGTTAATCCGGCCATAACACCAAAGAAGCAACCTCCTCGGCACCCATCGAAGGAACATGCAGACGCTGTGAGAGAAGAGGTCGCAAAATTGAAGAAAGCTGGGACTATCAAGGAAGTATTCTACCCCGAATGGTTGGCAAACACAGTCGTGGTAAAGAAGAAGAGCGGGAAATGGCGGGTCTGCGTAGATTTCACGGACTTAAACAAGGCCTGCCCGAAGGATCCTTTCCCAATGCCGCGGATAGACCGATTGGTAGATGCGACTGTCGGACACCCCCGAATGAGTTTTTTGGATGCTTTCCAGGGATACCATCAGATATCCCTGGCTGCCGAAGACCAAGAAAAAACCGCTTTTGTCACCCCAGTTGGCAACTATCATTATAAGATGATGCCTTTTGGCCTGAAGAATGCTGGGTCGACCTATCAGAGGATGATGACTAGGATGTTTAAACAGCAGATGGGCAAAATCGTTGAAGTGTATATAGATGACATGGTAGTAAAGAGCAAATTGGTGGCCGACCACATCAGAGACCTCGGTGAAGTGTTTCGAATCCTGAGAAAATACAAGCTACTACTGAACGCATCCAAATGTTCATTTGGGGTGGGATCAGGAAAGTTCTTGAGCTATATGGTAACCCACCGAGGAATTGAAGTTAACCCTGACCAAATAAGAGCCATTCATAGCTTGCAACCTCCTCGGAATCCCAAAGAGGTCCAGAAGCTTACCGGCATGATAGCTGCTTTAAGCCGTTTCATCTCCCGGTCAGCGGACCGATGCAGGCCTTTCTTCCTCCTATTGCACAAGTGGAAGGGTTTCGAGTGGACTAAAGAGTGTGCTTTAGCTTTCCAACAGCTCAAGGAATATCTCGCCCGACCACCGATCATGTCCAGTCCTGATGCCGGCGAGGTGTTGTTCGCATACATCGCAGTAGCCTCTCATGCGGTGAGCTTAGTGCTAATCCGAGAAGATAATGGCACGCAGCGGCCCATGTATTACGTAAGCAAATCGCTGCAGGAGGCAAAGACCGGGTATCTACCCCTCGAAAAAGCTATATTGGCCGTCGTACAAGCCACGCGGAAGCTCCCTCACTATTTTCAGGCACATACAGTAGTTGTGCTAACTCAACTTCTACTGAAATCAGTCCTCCGCAGCGCCGACTACACTGGGAGAATAGCTAAGTGGGGAACAATCCTGGGCACCTTCGACATTAGATACATGCCTCGCACCGCCATAAAAGGTCAGGTCCTCGCCGATCTAGTAGCTGAATTCGCGGAGCCCACCTTAGAAGGGATGGAAATGTCGGGGTCACCAAGTGCTGATGGGAAACTGGTTAGCACGGTCTCTCAGCATGAGCACAATAGGTGGAGAGCACACATCGATGGTGCAGCAAACCAAAGGGGCTCAGGGGTGGGGCTCGTTCTAGTCTCTCCCGAAGGGATAACCATAGAAAAGTCGTTGAGGCTCGGATTCTTGGCCACGAATAACGAAGCCGAGTATGAGGCACTGTTGGAGGGAATGTCGATGATCCGGAAATTGGGTGGAACGAGACTCATTGTGGGACAAGTAAACGGGGAATTGGAGGTGAAGGATGAAAGAATGCAAGGGTACCTTGCTCGGGCTAAACACCTGCAGACCCATTTCAGTGACTTCCGATTAACGCATATACCTAAGAGTGGGAACACCCATGCGGATTCTCTCGCAACACTGGCCACCTCCTCGGGTCAGCCCCTTCCGCGGGTTATTTTAGTTGAAGATCTCTGCCGCCCAACAACAGAGGAGCCCAACGGTGTTCGGGTACACAGCGTAGGGGCAGGAACTAGCTGGATGGACCCTCTGGTGCTGTTCTTAAAGCACGACACCTTACCGGACGATAAGGTTGAAGCTGACAAAATCAGGAGGAAGACTTCTCGATTCTGGCTGTCCGAGGACTCCAGACTTTACAGACGTACGTTCTCGAGGCCATACTTGCTGTGTGTGCACCCAAGGGCTACGGAACTCATCCCAGAGGAGTTACATGAAGGGATTTGTGGAAGCCATACGAGGGGCAAGTCCCTCTCCCACAGGGTCATGACGCTGGGTTACTGGTGGCCGAGCATGCACAAAGAGGCTCTAGAATATGTGAAGAAGTGTCACCAATGCCAAAGGTTCGCCCCGAACATACACCAGCCGGGCGGAAAACTTAACCCATTGTCCAGCCCTTGGCCATTAGCACAGTAGGGCCTAGACATACTAGGGTCGTTCCCCAAAGCAGTTGGGAATAAGAAATTTCTTCTCGTCAGCACCGATTACTTCACAAAGTGAGTCGAAGCCGAGGCGCTGGCAAACATCAGGGACGTCGATGTCAAGAAATTTGTTTGGAAAAATATTATCACTAGGTTTGGGACCCTGCACACCCTGATCTCGGACAACGGCCTCCAATTTGACAGCAAAGCCTTTAGAGAATACTGTAATGAGCTGGGGATTATCAACCGATACTCCACACCAGCCTACCCACAGGGTAATGGACAGGCGGAAGCCTTCAACAAAATCATAGTGAATGGGCTGAAGAAGAGGTTGGACGACGCGAAAGGGAGATGGGTTAAAGAGTTAGCCCACGTCTTGTGGACGTACCGCACCACGCCTCGCAGGTCCACAGGAGAAACCCCCTTCTCATTGACCTACGGAGCCGAGGCTGTCATCCCACCGGAGATAAACTTCCCAACCCAGAGGACTACCGCCTTCAACCCTATTGCTAACAACAGCCTTCTGGAAAAAATCCTGGATCTCCTCGAAGAAAAAAGGGAAAGTGCGATGGTTCACCTAGCTTATTATCAGCAAAAGCTCAAACAGGGCTACGACGCCAAGGTGAAGCCAAGGCCCTTAGCGCCCGGGGATCTAGTGCTGAGGAAAGTCCTGGGCACCGCGAGGAACCCTGCGTGGGGAAAGCTTGGACTAAACTGGGAGGTCCCATACCGTATCACTTCAGTAGCCGGCATTGGGGCATACTTTTTGGAAGACTTGAACGAACATGTAGTGCCACGTCCATGGAATGTAAATAACCTGAAAAGGTACTGTTATTAATGAAAGATACCATGCTTGATGCCGTGTCACTGTACAACAGTTTTCACTAAGTGTTAAACAAAACCCAAGTCTTGCATGACTCCTCGGACCACAGACTTGGGGGAAATTAACCTCGCAACAGTTTTCACTAAGTGTTAAACAGAACCCAAGTCATGCATGGCTCCTCGGACCACAGACTTGGGGGAAATTAACCTCGCAAGAATCGTTACTAAATGTTAAACAGAACCCAAGTCATGCATGGCTCCTCGGACCACAGACTTGGGGGAAATTAACCTCGCAAGAATTGTCACTAAGTGTTAAACAGAACCCAAACCCTGCATGGCTCCTCAGACCACAGACTTGGAGGAAATTAACCTCGCAACAGTTTTCACTAAGTGTTAAACAGAACCCAAGCCCTGCATGGCTCCTCGGACCACAGACTTGGGGGAAATTAACCTCACAACAGTTTTCACTGAGTGTTAAACAGAACCCAAGTCCTGCATGGCTCCTCGGACCACAAACTTGGGGGAAATTAACCTCGCAAGAGTCGTCACTAAGTGTTAAACAGAACCCAAGTCATGCATGGCTCCTCGGACCACAGACTTGGGGGAAATTAACCTCGCAAGAATTGTCACCAAGTGTTAAACAGAACTCAAGTCATGCATGGCTCCTCGGACCACAGACTTGAGGGAAATTAACCTCACAAGAATCGGCACTAAGTGTTAAACAGAACCCAAGCCCTACATGGCTCCTTGGACCACAGATTTGGAGGAAATTAATCTCGCAACAGTTTTCACTAAGTGTTAAACAGAACCCAAGCCCTGCATGGCTCCTCGGACCACAGACTTGGGGGAAATTAACCTCGCAACAGTTTTCACTAAGTGTTAAACAGAACCCAAGTCATGCATGGCTCCTCGGACCACAAACTTGGGAGAAATTAACCTCGCAACAGTTTTCACTAAATGTTAAACAGAATCTAAGTCCTGCATGGCTCCTCGGACCACAGACTTGGGGGAAATTAACCTCGCAAGAATCGTCACTAAGTGTTTAACAGAACCCAAGTCCTGCATGGCTCCTTAGACCACAGACTTGGGGGAAATTAACTTCGCAACAATTTTCCCTAAGTTTTAAACAGAACCCAAGTCTTGCCTGGATCCTCGGACCATAGACTTGGGGGAAATTAGCCTCGCAGCAATTCTGTCTAAATTATTGACTATCATTCTTTATACATTCATTCATTCGTGCTTGGTTTTCAGCAGTTAAAGGCAGAATAAATATCCATTTATGATAAAAACAGAAGAGAAAGTAAAACAACAAAAGGAAAAGGAAATGACATCTTTCATTAAAATTCCCAAAAGCGTTCATTTTACAACCGTTAAACAAAACAAAGTATGAAAGATCTAACAAAAAAGATCCTACACTACTTTCCTAAATCTGATCCCTGAGCAGGCCCAGCTTGGTCGTCTACTGGTTGTGGCCCCGGAATAGTCTCCTTAGCCTGTGCAACAACCTCCCTGATGGAAAGACTGTCCTCGGGCAACTTGCCCTTCACGGCCGGTTGCGCATCCTCAGTTTCAGGAACAGCGGAGTCTGAGGCTAAAGCCTTCGTGGGGAGAGGCACTTCAGTTGCGGCCTCGTCAGGAATCTCACGAACGTCCTCAAGAAAAAAGATGTTATCAGTTTTCCTAAGATCGGAATCCACTGGGACTGCCGCCCGGTCCAAGGCTACACCCCAAGACAGGGTAATGTATTCCCTGCATACAGTAGCCACCTCCTCGGCCAGCCTGACCTCAGTATCCTTAACCCCGCGTTCATAAGAGGCTGCCACTGCCTTCTCGGCCGCCTCCCTGGCCAGGCGGGCCTCCCCCTTAACCTTTGCAAGCTCGGCCTTAAGATCTGAAACCGCCTGCTTCTCTGCCCTAAGATTTTCCTTGGACTGGCGGAGCTGTAGGCGCAGATCCTCAGCCTGCTTAGTGGCATTTTTGAGGCCGGCTTCCGCGCTGTCCCGCCCCTTCTTCGCCTCCTTTACCTCATGGCTCAGGCTATCGTTTTCCTTCTTGAGGTCGCCAGTAGTCCTCTCGGCAATGCGGCGGGACTGGACCTCATTATGAAGGTCCTCACGAGCTTTTTTGGCCCACTCCTCAGCAACGAAAATTTGCTGAGTAACCTGCACCAGGAAAATAAAAGCTTAATCAAAAAGAATGGTGAATAAATGGACACGTAACCAGAGAACAAGATAGTAAAAGTTTTCGCTTACCATGGCCATGTCCCTCTTCAGCGACATGAAGAGTTCTGGTTGCTGAGTTTCCCGGAGCCCCTTCATGTCGCGAGGCAAAAGAAGAGGCTGTTGCAGGGCCTCAGCCAAGAATGACGCCTCCTGTCGTTGGGATTCCCACAAGGTTGCATCCCAAGAAATTGGAGCGCCATCCAGTTCGAGCCGCGACGACCATATCCGTTGTTCCCTCCGAATAGCCGCCTCGTCTCGGCTATCAATGGACTTGGTCCTCTTCTCTTTGGGCTCCTTGGTCTTTTTGCCCTTCTTCTGAGGTTTGGCTTTTTCTTGGCCAACCTCACCCTCCTCCAACTCCCCCACAGGCCTCTTGCGCCTTAAATTGGGCATAGGCTGCAACGCCACATCCGATGTGGGAGGAGGAGGAAGAGGAGCCTTGGAGGTCGGCTGCTCCTTTGGGGCATCCTTGGAGGACTGCCCTTTGTTCCTATTGGCAAGGAGGCCCCTGAGGCCAGACCTTTGTCTCATGTCCATTCCTTCTTCTTCCTCAGGCTCTTGGCTGGTACTAACTTGTGCGGTTACTAAACCCAAGTCAGGGGCTGCCGAGGTGCGGTCTAGATCTGAATCAGAATCCGAGAGCTCTACTATCCTGGCCGACACCTCTTCCTCCTCGGCAAAGTGAAACTGGTCTATCTGATCCTCCAAAGACGAGTGCGTGGAACCAGCTTCTTCCTCTGGGATAACTACTGCGGGAAAGGCGCGCTGAGCAGGCAGCTGGACGGGGGGTAAATCTCTCGAAGCAAGAAAGCCTGGTACGGAGACGTCTATCCGTGCCAATAGCGGACTACCTGCCCTAATTGCTTGGCTGGGCTCTACTAGAGCACGAGTAAGGGGCACGTAGTCCAAAATCAGGGGCGCCGATCGTAATTACCCGTCTGTACTCACGTAAATCTCTGACCTTAGAAGGAAGTTGAGTGCCTGGACGTTGACCAAACTAAGCCGAGGAGTCGTATGCTTCTTGTCTGCAAGATCCGAAGAGAGGAATGTGTTAGTCCGAAGAGGCAAACAAGTAAAGTCAAAATCGAAATAAAAAAGGAAAAAGGGGAAAAGATCAAAACTAAGATCCTTTCCAAGGGATCTAACTCTATGGTGCCCCACCTGGTTCTCCTGCCTTGGCTGGGCAGTGAAGACCGTCGTGCCACCGTCCGAAGACGATCAAGAGGTCGTCCTTCAAGCCTTTGTTGGATTTGGGAAGGCAGGATATCAACCTCACCTCATCGGACTTGGACTTCAAGTAATATGAGTCGCCGAGGCTGTGCAGTTCATATAAAGGAACCACGTCATGCCATGTAAGGCCGAGGTTCATCTGATTGTTCAGGACCTCTATGCACCCCAAGATCCGGAACATATTCGCGACGCACTGGTAAGGGGCCAACCTATGACCACGCAAATAATCCCTAGTTATCCTCCCCATAGGGATGATCATTCCTCCTTCCACAAAGGCTATCACTGGAATGGCGACCTCCCCCATTTTCCTCTTAATTATGACCTCTTCCAAAGGACAATGCTCTAAACCTACCTCCGGCGGAATACGGTATTTGGCCCTGAAGCCCTCCATACCGGCCAGGGAATTTACCAATTTGTCAAGTTTACCCATCCCCCTAATCCTAGGTGACGCGAAGACAATTTATTTAAGGAGTAATGCGGGAAAAAGGCAATGGAGAAGGAACGTACACTTACAGGTGAGGAATTTGCAGGAAATCTTCAAGGGGACGACTGCGAGGGGTTGAACGCTTTAAAAGGGTGAGTGCGAGAGTGCTCTGAGTGCGTGAGTGCTTGTCCAAAAATGAGAAGGGAGTGCTTTTTGAAAATCTTATGTATCCAGGAGAAGCCGGACAGACATACTCCCGCCTAGGGAAACGGAAATTATCCCAACCGTTGATCTAGCGTCCAACCGTCGGATCAAAACATATGGAACCGCCAAAAGCAATAATTAGCGCCGCATAGGTCATCAACCACCCCCGTGATAAATGAGGCACGTGAGAAGCACACTTCTGCGCAAGTGAAGCAGGGACCCACAGTAGATAATCCTATGAATGTCAAAATCCCGCCCTTCCTCCTCGGACAAGAAAGAAGGGACCAGAATTTTGAAGGGCTATTGTAGGGGTGAAATTCCCAAAACTAACAGTGGGCTTGGGAACCCACACGAAGCCTAACCATGACCCAATGGGGAATAGGGGCCCAAATGACTTCTGGCCCAACCCTGTTGAGCCTGGTTCGTTTTAGAAGACGTCCGAGGAGGACTGCCTCCTCGGACACACAAATATGGGCCTAGTAAGCGTCCCCTCCACAGTGAAGAACCCATCCAGGCGAACGTGGGTAGAAGGGTGAGCATCACGTAGTAGGAAAGAGGAAAATGTAAGACATCAGGGAGAAGCCACAACTGCCGCATTAAATGCAAGAAAGCTACCTTTTCAGCCGCATTAATGTGGAGAAGACAGGCGAACAGTATTCCATTGGTCAGTGCAACTCACAGAAAGATAAGGGACATGACCGATGGGACAGGCACTCAAGTGAAGGTCCAGATGACTAACAAGTGTAAGGTTCTTATCAATTCAAGGAGGCTATATAAGAGAAGGAGATCCCCATGAAGAGGGGATCGGAAAATTAAGAAAAAAGAGAGAGAGAAAGGTTAAAGAATTCTATAGTCTGTGAAACAGAGCAAGAGGTGCACTTATACGTCTCCTCGGACCGATATCTTATCAAACGTAAATGGAATATTCTCACGTTCAACGTATTGCATGGCATACATCTAACTGACGTTCACTTCGTCTAGTCCTAGCTCTGTAACCCACTCTCTATAAATTCATTGTCTGGGGATTTTTGGGCCAGAACCACTCACTTGCTGGGCCTGGACCCCAAAAACCACCCCTACAAACCCCATCTAAGTCAATGCTATCATCATGTTTATAATTTTGCCAACTTATTTCTTCATTAAAATTTTCTTCATTGTCATTCCTTATTAACATTTACTATCTCTTCTTGTTCTTTTAATTTTAATAATTTTTTAATATTTTTTTTTTTTTTGACATTCTAGTTTCTTGGACTTATAACAATAATGACAAAAATAAAAAATGTATATTGTCAATTAATATTTTATTCATAGTATATAAAATAAATTTGTAAATATTAAATTAAATGGTAAGTGTGTACTGTGTAGTCCAATTGTAGAAAAAAGTGGAAATTTTTTTATGAATATGTTATTTTAGTAGGCTAAATTAAGTAAACTAATAATTTTGTGTTAAAAACAAGTTTAATAACTTGTTAGATTCAAATAAAAATACAAATTTTAACAAAAAATCTCATTTTAAAGCATTTGTCTATGTATCGTACAATACATACAATTTTACGATACGATACACACACTGTATCATACGATTCATGAGTACTTACGATACGCTGATACGATACGCAACTTTTTACACACAATACGAATGTACAGCTTCTGCAGAGGGATTGTATTTTTGTATAATGTAGTCTCATTTTTCACCTCAAGGTAAAGTTAAACATGGTCCCAAATAGCAACAAAAAGTTGTTTTTAGGCCGTTAGCAGTGTTCTTTCTTTTCCATGGTACCCCAGATACTCCTAAAAGTTTAGCTTATATGCCTTGAAAAAGAAAATAACTTATAAACTTCCTTGACAATAACAAACAATAAAAAAGACCTCCTTATGAAAAGGTCCACTTAACAAAATAACAATCATATTCTTTAGTTTCACTAATCCATAGTTGAAGAAAAGTGAGGTTTTAATATTAGAAAAAAAAAAACACTTTCCACTAGTTTATTTCTTCACGCTTTTAACAAAATCCTCCATCTTATAATTGATGCAAATATTAGCTCCACGATCCTTGCAAACAGCTAATTTTTCATCATTCCCTGCCAAACACAATCTTAAATATATTATACATGGAAACTAAATTTATGCATGCAGTAGAAGAAAAGTGATATTGTACTATCATCAACAATACTGAATTGCAAGTGTACCAATACTCTCATGAAAATGAAGTTTTAATATTCATCTGTTACACATTGGAGGTACCATATATCATACATAGTTGTTAATACTATCATCAATCACATATATTGTCTAACTTCTCTTATCATAGATATTTCGGATTTCATGGGGGGGGGGGGGGGAATTAAAAGAAAAAATGTGTTATTTATTTATTTATTTAGAAAGAGCTACAATGGCAACCTTCTGGGCTAGACCATATTGTCCTTTATTTCATGGTTGTAGTCAATAAAAATCAACATTAAGCAAGCAAGAATTTTAGTTCAAGCTGATCAAATGATGCGCGTGAAGAGTGGCAGAAAAACATCTTTGAATGTAAAATAGGATTCCACTCATCATATCATAACTTAAAGATTACTTCCAAACAGCTCTGTTACGTTAGTGAAGTCAACAATAGAAAGCATAGCAATGTGAAGGTCTATTGACATATTAGAGACTTGTAGTAGAATTTAACTTGCATTTTCTTTATGCCTAACATCATAAAGAGAAAAACATGACTTAATATACAAAGAAAACAGAAACTTGGGAAGAGAACAACTTTTTGATAAAATAGTATTAAAATAACTACAATTTGAATCCACCCAAAAAATTACACCCATGACAAACTAAACACTTTACAATTGAACAGATATAGCATAGCCTCCTCTAATAATACTTTGCCACTAAACACCCTTGCATTTTTCTAAATCCAAATATATATATATAAGCAGCCCAAGCCAACTTGAATAATGAGGAATTACATTTAGGATGTAACCAACTGATTCGAGGACTAATTTGTACATGAGTTTTGGCATCTGACATGATTTATATCAATTTATAAACCAATAACCCACAAATTGGAATAAAAAAATTTAAATTATTAATTTTAAGAAAATTTCTAAAATTAGAATGTAGCATAAAACCAAGAATGCACAATCCAAACATAAATCAAAAGGGGTGGAAATGAACACATTAGATACTCCAAATAATTATATTTCCACTATTCAAAACCAAGACAGCATATCCCCAATCTGCATAATGCAAAAATGCACACCTCAGGTACAATGCCTAAGATATTTATGATTATTGCAATAAATAAAAGCAAATAAACATAAATACAGAACTTAGTAGGTCATCATCAAATAGTCTATGATAGGTCATCTATATTATAATCCCAGTACCTATATAGGCTTGTAAACTAACATAAGTGCAAAAATGTCAAGTAAAACCAATTGCTCTTAGAGGCCTTTTGTCGAACACTTAGCATATATAACCAAGAAATAGAACTTGGTTAATCTAGAGGTACTGTAATAGAGGGAAGCAATATTTCCAGTACCTAAAGAATATTTAGAATGATGGAGTATACAAATTAGAAACATATTGATGCCTTCTATTAGAAACAAGCCTTCCAACATTATTTCTTCATTGGACCAAGTATGGCTTGATCACTTTTTAGCTCAAATACAATGTGAAGTAAAAAAGTGACTTGTTCTAAACCCTTTCGAAATACATTTAGGGGATATATGGGTGATTCAACAGAGTAGTTGAGAAAAGGGTTTTGATTGCCTTGCAAAGAATCATGCTTGATGAATGATGACGTTGAACAGAAGAACGATGTGAGCTTAATTTTTCTTCTATAGCAAATCGTATAATTATCTCCAATTCATTATCATCAAAGGATGAGGATTCATTAGCAATTATGTTGAAAACAAAGAATGAATGAAAGATAATTTTGGGCTGAGATCTTCACTATTTACATCAAAAGAAGAATTGCTAAGCATGAGAAGCCATAAAATGTTGGCTTCAAGGAGATTTACATGCTTATACAACAATAGCGGTGTACAACAGAAAAGGCTAAATGTTATAATATTGCTTTTTTTTGCTTTGTTTCTGCTTCTCTATTTCATCAATAGACATGATCTCTATTTCAAGTAATTCAGCCTCAACATTGCAAGTGAAGGTTGTGACCAACCCTAGTAGTATACTGCAGGGAGTAGGGGAATCAATTAAGATAGCCCATTCAGTTGCACACTTTATTGTCTCTGCATCTTTGTACTACATCAACCCCTCTAATTCACAAAGCCTGAAATTGTGAATTAGAGATTATTGAACAAAACCAAAAAAAAAAAAAATAGTGAAAATATATATGAGAGCGTGAAAGTTTGAATTTTTTTTTTTTTTTGCTTCTTCCTCCCCAAACAAAAAAACAAAAAATAATAAAAGCGAGAGCCTAGAGACTACGGAAAACTGAACCAAACAGCTGTATTCAGCTCATTCTTATTTCTTACGTCAAAAAGGAAAAGCAACAATCCTTCTTATTTGTTTCTTTCTCAGCAACCAAATAGAGAAAGCACAATCGGAAAACTGACCAGGTTAGCTCAACCAAGGAACCACTCTTTCACTTTTCACTTCAATCTTCTACGAGAAAAAAAAATAAAAATAAAAATAAAAAATAATCAAAGCGAGTAAAACACTACTTTCTAACCAAACAAAACTTAAACAAAGAAAATAGAAAAACAAACACAAAGAGAGAGAGAGAGAGAGAGAAACCTTTGGTTTAGGGCTTTGGGTCGAGGTGAGGTCCGATGAGCAAAAACCCTTCACAAATCTGAAAATCAAAATCAGTAAAATTGTTTTGCTTTTTTAAATTAGACCCAAATTCATTCTCAATGAAAAATTTTAAATTTGCAGAGAAATTCCCAAACTCTAATGTTAATGCACAAACCCACCATAAATGAATCATTAAAAAATCATAAAAATTATTTCTAAAACTTCCTATCGAATTTTGAATTTATCTGTAAATCAAAGGCTCACAAATCAGTGCCTACACAAAAACCTAAAAAAAAAAGAATCCAAATTTACAAAGGGAAGGAAACCACATTAAAATTGCAATAATATAACAACAAAAACCACTATCAGAAATCGAACTGAGAAATTTTAGGGCAACACTCACTTGGATGTGCGGAAACTGGAGAGGGACTTTCCCATTGATCCAGGATGGTTTGTTGTTGAAGAGGTATTGTGAGGCAGCCTAGAGAGAAGAAGGTTAGAGAGAGAAGGTTGATGATTAAATTTGGGTTCCAAGGGAGGCGAAAAGAGAAGATTTTAGGGAAGTATTGGTTTTAGAGAAGAGAGAGGAGAAGAAGATGGCGTTTGGGATTCTTTTCAGAGTTGGGTTTTGGGGAGAAGGGTAGAGAAATAGAGAGAGAGGATTCAGAGTTGGGTTTGTGGAAAAATTTGACTACGATTAGAGAGAGAGAGAGAGAGAGAGGGTATCGGGTTTGCTTTCCACGATTGTGGAAAAAATTTTAGGTTGCTTATTATTATTATTTTAAATTTAATTAATGTTGACGTGAAAATTTTAGGAACTTCAAAGGCTTCGGTTATATATATATATATATATATATATATATACGTAGATTAACCTGACCTCTTATTAAACCACATGCTCCTGATAAATAAAAGGACTAAATATGACAAAGTAAATAGACCAAGATAAAAACGGGACATATAGTTTAAGAAAATTAGTTAAATTCTTTAATTAATTTGATGCTCAAATCTTAATGGCATGCTATATTTGTTGATAGTTCTTTGAGATTTATCTTTAGAGAAATATTTAAGAGAGAGAGAGAGAGAGGAGCTTGAGAGTCTTGGTTTCTATATTAGGTGTTAATGTATCATTTATTTTGGCACAAAAATTAAAAAAAAAAAAAGAAAAAAAGATGAGTTATACGGCTTAAAATTAGGTTTTTAATTTGAAATCTAATTGAATTTTTTCTGAGTTTTGGCTTTAATTATATATATATATAGATATAGATTTATTATTTATTTAGCCAACCCAAAAATACCCGTTGAAAGTCGCAAAATGGGAGGTGCAAACTCAATTTTATTCCTTTTCCCATATCACTCTTATATCTAATCTCTTTCTACCATGATTCTCGAAAAAATAATCTTTTTCCATCTTATGACTATTTTGAGTATTTAGATTTAGGAGGATTTGTCTTCTCAAAAAAAAAAAAACAAAAAAAAAATTAGGAAGATTATAGCTGGGAGCCACAAGTATGAACAGAAAAATGGAGCTGAGACCCATACACTAGAAATCTATAAAGCCTGACATCACTCGATCCTTTTTCCTATAACCACGTGATCAGAGACGTCGGCAAAATCTTTTCCTTCCCTCCCTCTCTCTTTCAAATTTCAACAACATAAAATGAATATTCTTCTTGTTGCAATATAATGGACTTTTTGCTAGCCTCCTAGTTAGACTAAACAATGACGGTATGCAAACATCAGTGTGTTCGGTAACATAGTTCAGTCAATCATCTGCACCTACAAAACCTCACACTCTCATTTCTCTCCCACCATTTTATTCCATTCCATATTTTTATCACACTGACTCTGAAACCTAGCTTGAGGAAAATCATATTCATATATTGAAAAAGAAAAAATGGGTGCTGTTGGAATCTTCGCAATCTTTCTTTCAAGCTCTCTGTGTCTCTACTTTGTCTTGGCTCTAATCCGGCTCGTTAACAAACTATGGTGGACTCCTATTCGCATACAACATCAAATGCGTTCACAGGGAATCGCAGGTCCTTACAGATTCGTCTGTGGAAGCACCAAAAAAATTTTCAACATGAAAAATGAAGCCAAGTGTAGGCCTATGGATTTATCAAATGACATAATGTCCAAAGTTCAGCCTCATGTTCATTCATGGATCAACATATATGGTAACCAAAAAAAAACCCTCCAACCATGTAAATTTTACTAAATTTGATCATTTTTCATTTTCTTTCATTCCCCCACTTCTCTTCGGTGCAGGGAAGAATTATCTTCAATGGTATGGCACTCAGCCTCAATTGGTCATTACAGAACCAGAGCAAATCAAAGAGATAATGAACAATAGAGACAAAGCTTATCCGAAGGAAGAGGTTGTAGGCTATCTGAAGAAGCTCTTCAGAGATGGGCTTTCGGCATCTGAAGGTGAAAAATGGGCAAAGATGAAGAAATTGGCCAATCATGCCTTCCATGCCGAGAGCCTAAAAGTTATCTCTTATTTGCTTTGAAAAACATGTTTAATTTATTATATTTAAGTTTACAACAATGGCAACAACAAATTTGGTAGAGGTGTTTGAGTATTATTGTTTAAAATGATGTAAAAAATGTGGTTTAAAAAGTATTATGAAAACACATATTTAAAGTACTCATATTGCAAAAAATGTGTTTGGTACTATATTTCTAATAATGTCTTTTTCAAAAGTGAAAAAAATAATTGTGTTTTTGGTATGTGTGTGTGTTTTTTTTTAAAAAGTGATGACATGTAGTCTAATCAGTGAGACCTACAGGTTTTAATATATTTACAAAAGTGTCATTAAACAATTATTTGAAAACTGAAAACTGATAAAATGAGTTTTCTAAATTCAGTGTTTAAACACCCTATAATGAGAAATGTAACTCAAACACTCCTACCAAACATTTTTTTTTTGGGGCCCACAATTTTCAGTGTTGTTTGAGTTACGTTATCAAACAAGCCCAACGTTGGTCCCAAAATTTTGAGTCAACTATAAATTCTCAACAAATTAATTATGGTCAATATATATTCTTTTCCTCTATTCGATTTTATTTAAAGTTATATTTTTTGTTACTCCCTTAATTAGCATGTTTTTATATTACTTCTATTAATGTGATTTTGGGTCCTTTTCTACCCTTTTTTTGTTCCCTCAACTCGGATCAATTTATTCTTTCTTGCTAGTGTATTAGTCACTCTCCTCAAAACATGATCGAACCATCTTAAGCGACCCCTCCATCTTTTCATCAATAGGGGCTATCCATATCTTAAAGCAAATTTCCTCATTTCTTTTTTTTATATATAAGTAAAGCAAATTTCCTCCCTTCTAATATTATCTTTCTGTGTATTTTCACATTTCTATCTTAACATTCTTATTTCAACTACACTCATTTTATGAATATGTTACTTCTTAACAACCCATCACACCATAAAGCATAGCTAGTCATATAACAGTCTTATAAAATATTCTTTTTAGCTTAATAGGTATTCTACAATCGTACAACACTTCTTATGCACTTCTCCATTATATCCATCTTGCTTTTATCCTATAAAATCTCTCAGTGTTTATGAATTATTGATTCAAGTTATCAAAAATTGTTGCTCTTTGGTATCTCTTGACCATCAAATCTTACTATCCCTTTGTTTTTGTTTCTACTTTTACAAAACTTACACTCTATGTGCCTTATTTTAGTCATACTAAACCAAAAGCATTTAGATTCTAGGGTGTCTTGCCAAATTTCTAACTACGTATTAGCTACACTTCTAGTTTCATCCACTAAAACTTATAGCATTTAAACTGCGCAATACGCAGAAAAATTTTACAAATTAAAAATAAAGCCAACTACACAATAAAATACTTTAAAATTCACTCGGGTAATGTTGTACATCCATTAATTCATCCTGCTTATTGGGTGACATGTAGTTTAGAATTAGCTTTTCACTTAGTAGATTTTATATACACATGTAACAATATAATTGACTATAGAGATTAGATGGGTATATAGTGGAGATTAGTTAGAAGTTAGTTACACTCTTAGATCTTGTATAAATATCTAATGTACTCTGACTTAGAAAAGTAATGCAATACACAATTTTTCATCAAATTTTCACACTCTAAGGGGTAATTATCATCTATCTTATACTTACAATATTTTATCTTCAAATGAACCAGTGCTCTATGGGCCGTACAATATAGGGATCTCTAACTCTACAACTGGTGCAACTAACTTTTTACTCCAGGCTTGGAATACAACCGCATCTAAAACTTTATCTTCAATTCCTTGCCCTATATCTACAAAAAGCAAATTTCAATTTAAAAAAAGAAATCTCAATTTAAAATAATACATTGTAACAACTTTAAAATCTATATTACCTTCAATCACACCTAAAAAAAATCTTCTAGTCTCATATGATGAATTGAACTTAGTAATTTTGATATTCTTCTCAAGGTCATTCCCCACAAATTTTTTCTTCTTAATCATATGGCCTTCTAAATACCTCCTAACAGATAAGTTTAGCTCTCTTGGAGCGTTCTTCTCTACAACCTCCACTTCTACAAAAGTTGTGGGATCCTTTAGAACTTCTACTCTATAAGTATCGTTGCTCTTCAAAGGTTTCCTAAAGGTCCAAACTTCCAAATTTAGATTTTCTTCTCCTTCAAGAAGGTAGTAGAGGCAGCCAATTTGTGGGCAACCCTATTCATCAAGCCATGAACTACTCCAAACCAAATATTATTTGGTCTCACTACCTTTACTCTAAACCTACTCAAGAAACTCCAATTCAGATCAAAAGATATATATCTCTCTCCATACCCAGAAGTTACCATCCCTGGCAATGTGGTCGAATTAGTCTCCACATGCAATTTAGTAATAGATTTTTTATGAGCCAAAAAAGTAGTCCAAAGTCTCAATAACTCTCCCTCTAATTGAGCGCTTTTCTTGAACTTGTATCCCAGTACACTCCAACAAACAAGGGGATAGATCATTGGTCCCTCGCTATAAATGTTGTGGCAACCATCTCCTTTGAATGAGCTTTTAGCACTGCATCATAGGACACTGTAACTCTCTTATTTGCCGAGAGAATCCATAGCCTCGGATGAAACTTGCATCTCCCTAACAATATAAATAAACCTAAAATAACAAAATAACAAAAACTGGAATCTAGGGTATTAGAAAATAAAAAAGATTAGAAATATACCTTTGCAACCACTAATCACATCAAACTTTTCAACTTTAAATGCTGGCCGTTTTGTGCACCGCAATCAAGAATTCACAAAAAGGGCAATAACCATTACAACAACGTCCTTAGCCTACAACAAGATATATATATATATATATATATATATCTTGTTGCAAGCTAAGGATGTTGTTGCAATGACCATTGTCCTTTTTGTAGATTCTCAATGATTGCGGTTCACAAAACGGTCAACATTTAAAGCTGAAGAGTTTGATGTGATTAGTGGTAGCAGAGATATATTTCTAATCTTTTTTTATTTTCTAATATCCTAGTTTCCAATTTTTGTTATTTTCTAATTTTAGATTTATTTACATTGTTAGGGAGATGCAAGTTTCATCCAAGGCTATGGATTCCCTCGGCAAATAAGAGAGTTATAGTGTCCTTTGATGCAGCGCGCTAAAAGCTCATCCAAAAGAGATGGCTGCCACAGCATTTATAGCGAGGGACCAACGATCTATCCCCTTGTTTGTTGGAGTGTGCTGGGGATATAAGTTCAAGAAAAACACTCAATTTGAGGGAGAGTCATTGAGGCTTTGGACTACTTTTTTGACTCGGCCAAAATCTATGATTGAATTACATGTGGAGACAGATTTGACCACAGTGCCGAGGATAGTGAATTCTAGGTATGGAGAGAAATATATATATTCTGATCCAAATTGGAGTTTCTTGAGTAGGTTCAGAGCAGAGGTAGTAAGACCAAATAATATTTGGTTTGGAGAAGTTCATGGCTCGGTGAATAGGGTTGCCCACAAATTGGTTGCCTCTACGACCTTCTTGAAGAGGAAGAAAATCTGAAATTGGAAGTTTAAACTTTTAAGAAGGCTTTGAAGAGCGACGATACTTATAAAGTAGAAGTTCTAAAGGATCCCGCAACTTCTATAGAAGTGGAGGTTGTGTAGAGAAGCACTCCAAGAGAGCTAAAGTTATGTTTAGCTCTAGCCTCTGTTAGGAGGTGTTTAGAAGGCCATATGATTAAGGAGAAAGGATTTGTAGAGAATGACCTTGAGGAGAATATCAAAATTCCTAAGTTCAATTCATCAGATGAGATTGAGAGATTTTTTTTAGGTGTGATTGAAAGTAATATAGATTTTAAAGTGTTACAATGTATTATTTTAAATTGAGATTTCTTTTTTTAAATTGAAATTTGCTTTTTGCAGATATAGAGCAAGGATTTGAAAATAAAGTTTTAGATACTATTGTACTCCAAGCCTGGAGTAAAAAGTTAGCTACACCAGTTGTAGAGCTAGAGATCCCTATATTCTACGGCCCATAGAGCGCTGGTTCATATGAAGATAAAATACTATAAGTACAAGATAGATGATAATTACCCCTTAGAGTGTGAAAATTTGATGAAAAACTGTGTATTGCATTACTTCTCTAAGTCAGAGTACATTAGATATTCATACAAGATCTAAGAGTGTAACTAATCTCCACTATATACGCATCTAATCTCTATAGCCAATTATATTGTTACACGCGTATATAAAATCTACTAAATGAAAAGTTTATTCTAAACTACATGTCGCACAATGCTTTGTTATCAAACAGAAAACGTGGTTAAATTTTGTTACAGAAAACCTACCGTCTGCAAGAATTTATATAATTTGATTTAACAAATGGGTGGGGTTGGTCGATCATGGCCGGTGGTGAGTGGTGAGAGATTCCTGAGGTGGTGAATGGTGAGAGGATGTACTTCATTCCAAAGCACTTGAGGACTCTTGAGGAACTTTGCCTTGTAAACAGAGACTTAATGATATTACAGAGGTGAAAACCTAAAAACTTTTGAGCTATCTTTGAAATGCTAGGTACCTTTGTTGGGAAAATGACTTATTAGGGAAATGAATTTGCCCTACCAATTTGCATTTCCCTAACAGTTTGCATTTCCCTAACAAATACAAATTGTATGCTTGCTTTCATCCCTCGTCGATTGCATTTCCCTAAAATTATTAAGGAATTACAATTTACATCGTTAGGGAACTAACAATTGCATTTACTAACAATTTGCATCCAATTGCATTTCCACTCTAAAATTATTAAGGCAATGCAATTACATTGTTAGGGAACTAACAATTGCATTTCCTAACAATTTGCATCTAATTGCATTTTCATGACTAAGTTGCGTTGTAGAAACTGACTTGGTCAAGCTCCAAGGCTATGGAGTCCCTCATGTCAGTTTTTACACACATCTAGTCATGTAAATGTAAATCTTGTTAGGGAAATACAAATTAGTTGGGCAAATTCATTTCCCTACATACAACTCAATCATTTGCATTGTTAAGGAAATGCAATTTCCATTTCCTAACAATTTTTAGGATATAATTTCCTAAAATGCTAGGGAAATGCAATTTACATTTCCCAAACCATTTGCATTTGTTAGGAAAATACAGATTGTAGAAATTTGCATTGTTAGGGAAATGCAAATTGTTAGGGAAATGAGTTGCATGTAGAAAACAAATCCCAAGAACAAATCCTAAAAAAATGCAAATTTTTATTTTTTTTGTAAGCCTATCAAATTAAATTAGCAGTATTCTCAACAATTCACACTAATTTAATTTGATAGTCTTACTCAAAAAAATATTTTTTATTCAAGGGTTGAAATTAAAAGTGATTTTTAAAATTTTTAATCTCAATCTTTGATTTACTAATACACCTTCTGATTTGCTATGAACTATTTGACTATTTGACTTCTCATTTCCCATTAACTAATACACCTTCCCAGTAACTATTTGACTTCTCATTTCCCATTGCTACATAGAAAAGATAAAATCAAAATCTGTAGGCAGTTTCTCAATCTTAAATTCGATGTGAAATCAGTCAAGATATATTTAAGCCCATGAGCTAATAAACAAGCTTACATTGAATAAATGCAACCTGTTCTGGAAGCCATGTGTCAAGCGTAGCAGACTGCACCTGCAACCAAAGCCATTTTTGGATACACAAATCAGCCTATTGCAAAGAAAGGTTGTAATTTGACAATGGATATAGATTAATTGACATATAAATTTTTTTTTTAAAAATTAATAATGATAACCCACCTTTGATATGTGTAACCCAAGACTTCTATGGATCCCAGAACATTGCATGCTTATAAAGATGCCTAAATTCACACTAGCCCATCTTGGACCTCTGCATAGTAGTAAAGTCACTATAAGCAACTCATACTAGTAATGTACTTAAATAATGACATGCTTATATTTGGAATAACCAATGATTTTTTTATAGTAAATTCTTTCTATGTACTTGGAACCCTGCCAGTGAACAATATCTACATTGTCTCTTCTGGGCTCCTTGCCATAAAATTTCTAATAATATCCAGATCATCTCTTTTGAATTCTTCAAGGTACATACTTAGCTTTGCAGTCAGCACATTCTCTATTTTCCGGCAATTTAAGAAGTCCTTCAAGAATCTGCACTTATTTAAAGTAGCATAGATAAGAATATAATTGAGAGAACACACTGAAGAAGCAACAAACGTAGATGAAAATGAAGCAAAGATCAGTATACAAACAAAAACCATAACTAACATTAAACACTGACAGCAAAAAGCACAGCATTGGCATAATTAAGCCTACTAAAACTATTATATCAAGTCTAAGACAAAGCTAAATTTAGCATCCAAAGAAAATTACAGATCAATGCCTCTTGATTCTGAAATTGCCCATGGTTCCAAAACTCAAGAAAATCATCTCCATTCTAATTTACATATTAAAAGATCTGCTTGTTGTTTATGACAAATCTAAGAACATTAACGAGTACATCCATGCTAGGGATCTCATTAAGAGGGGCACTGACTACTTGCTCCTAACCTTCAATTCCTCTGCTACCAAAATTGATAAGATCTATTGCCAAGTATTCATCATTTTATACATATTCCCCTATTGACATTACTTTTGTGTCATTCAGATAATGCACTCTATGTGAATTTATATATCAAACTTCTTCAACTTTAATACCATTTTTTGTTTCAACAGTGATATAGTTCTGATGTATGTGCTAAAATGGCTACAATATACTTGGGTTGGAGGAAGACAATATATGTAACATGACTAACACCTAAAATGTCTTCATCTGCTGCTAGGTTGGTGGACATCAAAATGGCTCTCAAACACCAGATGATCACAACTGCTGGCAGAAACCAGAAGACATGGACTATCTTCGGCCTACACTAACTTGCCAATCAGAAAGACAAGTTTAGTCAATTGTCTTTCTATCCTATTATTTACCATGATATTTTACATTCTTTAATAGGATTGAATCTGCTTTTACATCAAAAAAGGCATGCTTAGTGTTCACTGTAAAAATTTATTCTAAAACCATACACAAGACAATAATAATTCATAGTGGTGAGGTCACAGCTACTCCAATTCATCACAAATTTGGTCAAAAAAAAAAAAACAAAAAACTGAAAAATTAAAAATTAGAACCACATTAAGCATGAAGCTCAGCTAAAGAACTTACCAAGTACTTGTAATTTGAACTCACAAACGTTCTAGCTTTCTATCCCAAAGAATCAGAACAAATCTATGGCTGGGGTTTGCTCATTTAAAACCTAAAGAATCCCAACAGGCTCAACAGTTTAAAAGTAAATTGTACTATCTTCCAACTACCAAGCTAAATTGACTGCAATAAGAGGCGGGTGAAAAGGCTACTAAGCGACTCCAGTAGTGTCAACTATCAACTATAACATCAAACAGAGTTGGTTTGTAATTCTGCATCTACTTAAGTATGACATGTATCAGGAAAAAATAAAAAAGAATCAAGCCAGCATTTGATCTGAGTTGCAAGCTGTAGTTAGCAGAAAATGTCATAGATCATAAACATCAAAATGGACCCAAAAAAAAAAAAAACTATACATAACCAAAGAGAAAAAATTAGAAAGTTTTTGCAAATCAAGACCCAATTGAACTATTAAACTACAAATTTGTCCCTACCTTATATATGTCGCAATCATAGGCCAAGGCATCAGAGCTTGAATTTATACATCCCATCCAGGAAATTCAGAGAGCTCACATCACAATCAATACGAAACGGAAATTTAACAATTCATATGAGTAGCGTGCTGCATTAACCAAGTTTTCAATTCAATTTTGTGAAACAGTACTTGGCCAAATCACTTTTCCATTTACACATCTTGTCAGTGTGGGAATATACAGTTCCAAGCAGAATCAGAGTGATGAAAGTTCTCACCACTATAGTTCAAGTCGGAGGAGGTCCACGGAATGAGTTTTCAAATCTTGAACTGAAGAAGAAAGTCATAGTCATCGCAAGGATCCAAAACATGAAACAGAGAAGCACAATTTTTGTTCAGTCATATCCTCTGGCTGAGTGTAGAACTCATCTACAATGATACTCAACAGCGCATCCAGAAGCTTCTTTGATTGAGTATCTACATCCACCGAGTTCAAGGCCTAAGATCGAGCTTTTTTGAGAAAATCAACCACAATGCACCTGCAATCACATTGAAAGCACGCAATACACAACCACAAATTCAATTTTGACATAGCATTTCAAATTCAAGAACAAAAACAGCAAAGTTCAAAATCTTCCAAGCGAATAACAGAGTATGGCCAAAATTCGAGTCTAAGAAAAAACAAATTGATCAGAAATAAGTTTTTAAAACAACAAAATCAAGAGAAATAGAAAAAATACCTAATTGGAGGGAGAATAATAGAAAAATTGAGTCGAGAATCTGTTTGGTTGCCTAGAAAATAGCAGGAAAATCAACCACCAAGACCTATGAGAGGACAAGATATAGAGTGAGAGAGAGGGAGCGATTGGATTCTGTTTGGTTGCCTAGAAAATAACAGGAAAATTAATCGCCAAGACCTATGAGAGAGCGAGAGTGAGAGAGAGGGAGATAACTTGTTGATTAATAGTAAAATACCTATATAAGCTGTGTTTTTATTTTCAACATTTATAACCCGTTGATTAAAATATTTAATTTCTTTTTTCTACATTCATCCAACTGTTGATATAAATTATCCCTATTCAATCAGTTGGCATGTCAATTTTTCACCATTTATTTATCACTTATTTCAACAGTTATGCCAACTGTGAAAATACATATGTGAATTTCTCACCACCTATTTCAAAGGTTATGCCAACTGCAGAAATACATATGTGAATTTTCAACAGTTGAATGTAAATGTAGAAACTAAAGGCTTTTATCAACATTTTTTAATAACCGTAGATACAAATATGTTGAAAAAGCTCATGTTTGTTGTAGTGATAGATGAATGTTTGAGAGAGAGAGAGCATCTTAATTAGTTTCTAGAAAGTAAATAGAAGAAGAGCTGGTCATCCTTGGAAAGGACACTTAATATAAAAAAATATTTCAAATTGAAGGGCAAAAGAGCCTTGCAAAATAGGACTCTACTACCATATAGAGCCTTACTATATACTTGCGTTCAATGTACTCAAATTGTAAACGAAGTTGCTCAACAAAATAATTTTAAGAATCGAAGCATGCTGGCCTTCAAGTGTTCTTTTCTCATTTCCTCTTAGCTTGTTTTCTTTCATATAGTATTTTTCACAATAAAAAAATAAAAAATAAAAAGCGGTCACAAGTTCGGGACCGACAATCAGCCTCTTCAATAAATTGGAGGTAAGGCCACCTACCATGACCTCTACCAGACCCCACAAATGTAGGAGCTTTGTACAATGAGTATATAGTCTTCTTTTTCCTTTTCGTCCTCAAACCCAAAAAATCAAGCCCTAAACTTTTACCTTTCAAAGCCCATAAACCCTCCATACTTTCTTACATCAAATAACACATCAAACCATCTTTTAATTCTGAACACAACCCCAAAACCCTTTCTTCAACAATTCTAAACCCTAGATCCACAAATTCTTTTAATCCTAAACCTGTGATACCCATCATAAGCACATATGGACGAATTCTCCATCTTTTCCTATGTCACAACTTGGAGAAAAATTGTCATGTATAGTAAATCTAATTCGCATAATCAATGTGTAATCTTATAATTTTTTTGAGAGATGCATCAAAAAAAATTAAATAAATAAAATTTTAAGTTCCTTAAAAGACTAGTTTTTTTATTTTTTTAAAGATTATAAAACTTATTTGTTAGATTAATCAATTTACACAAGCTTGTTGTAAAACAGAAACTAAAACCTATTGTTAGAATAATTCATAGAGCTAAAAACCCTAAAACTTGCTAAAGCCTATATGAAAATAATTAAGCCACCTAATTCTTAATGCAACATATGTAAAAACACTTGAAAATAATATTTTAGCATGTTTGATACGCACAAGCAAAAGTTATCTACGTATGATAGCTATATTATGTGGCGTTTTGCTTTAATCAATCACCTCAACCCTCGGGAGATACAAGGCCTTGGCAGCTTAAGGTCGCCACCTTGCTCACAAATAACAAAGCAATAGGCAATAAAAGAACAATAAATTGAAAAAAAAAACTGTCAAAGTGTAATCTCTTAAAGCAAATTACAAAGCCAAGCTTTAATAATTCAAGGCAGTAACAGGACAATTCTCATACTTGAGAAGAGCAGCCCTCATCCTCATCCAACATAGGAAAACAACAAAAATATTTCAAAGTAATAATTCCAGGTGTAACAAAAATCAAGAAAGACATGCTTCTCTAACATTCTCTAAAACAAAAACATAAAAATTGATTTTCAGAGAATAAATAACAATGGTTTTTATCCAAGAACTTTTGGATAGGAGAGTTATTTTGTTTTTGATAGGTAAGTTATTTTGTGTTCTTTGGCACTAACCTCCGCTGCATCAGAGGCCGTATTCTCATCAGATCTGAGAGCATCCTATCCTATCCTTCCCTTATTGATCTGTTTGGAGAACCAAACTACGAGGGCAAGTTCTCCCTTGATGTCTTTGATGATCTCCTCAGGGAGGTGGTGATACATTTTGAAGGTAGGGTAGTGCGAGTTCTCGATGCTACGGCAAACATCTTGATGGAACACAGGTTTTTTTGCGGTTTTACCTTAGGGTTTTTAGGGGTCTTCTCGTTAGAAGAAGAGTTGTCGACAGAAAGGTTTGCAGGGTTTTGTACTACACTCTTTTTTACCCAGAAGGGTTGTACTTTGTAAATACAACTTCCAATCAAAACCCTTAAATTAAATAAGAAATTTTTTTTTTTTTAAAGTTTAGAAATAAAAAAAATTAAATAAATAAAAACGAACTTCACGCGTATTGGGCCCATGCAATTTTTTTTTTTTTTTTTAATTTATGTTTGAGAGAAGCCCATGCGAAACTTACATTACATGAACCTAAATGGGCCCACCTTAGCTGTTTCTATTAATAAAAATATAGAAAATTTCTATTAAAAAAAAGAAATATAGAAATTTGGGTGCATGCATTGATTAATAACATTAATGACCTTAACTGCCCTCACTCACCTCAGACCCTGTCGGTGGCGCCGTCCACCGACGGAGGAGAAAGAGTTAAGAGTTTTTTCACAGAATGAACAGTGAACACCACAAAGAAATCTGCATATCTAAGCATAATAATAGTAATACTACTACAAAGATACAAAATAAAGCCATAATAATAGAGTCGGAGATGCCTTTTCCTGAAACCGACCGAAATGGCTGGAAATCAATCGGTTTCGGTCGGTTTTCGGTTTTTCAAAGAGAGGGTTATTGAGATTTTCAAAACCACACTCTTTCAAACGATAAAGCAAAAACCAAAGCATATAAAATCACACTCAGAATCGATAAAAACCACAAGCTCAAAACTTTTCACAGAGATCACTCTAAAGCAAAATCACCGTTCACTTGAAAAAATAAATCACAGTTTAAACGAAACAAAACAAACACAGTCTAAAGTGTAAAAAAAACTCACCGATTATATGAGAATCTGAGATATACGAAAGATCAGGGAAGTAGAGATCCGTTACAGTTGGTCTTCATTGATCTGAAGCGAAGAGAAGAAACTCAGAGAGAGAGAGAGAGAGAGAGTCAGAGCGACTGAAGAATTTGAGTGAAGAAAGCTTGAGAAAGCTTCTTCTTCCATTTTGTTCTGTGTGCGTGTGTGTGTCAAACAATCGCACCGAACTGAAGCGAGAAGGGTAGAAAGAAACGAGATAAAGTTGGGGAAGGGGCGGCTGAAGAAAAGAATAAAGTAGCATGCTCTAGGGTTTTATATCATAAGGGGTATTTCCGTATTTATATCATGCTCTAGGGTTTTAAAAAATTAAATAGCAAAAATCACACACCTTCCACATGAAGGTTCGAACCTGGAATTAACTAGGCAAACCACGAGGAACATACCACTAAGCCACTAATCACCCAAATGTCGGTATTACCTAAATTTATATATATAGGTCAGTTCGGTCAGTTTGGAGGTAAAAAAATCCATAACCAAAACAGAAAATTTCAGTTTTTTTTTTTTTTTTGAGAGAAAGTTTTTAAAAAATAAACCGAACTGAAATTTTGGCTACGGTTTGGTCGGTTTCAGGCAATTTTTTCAATTCATCAGTTTTTTACACATCCCTATTTCCTGATAAACCTTGTTCCTTCTTCTCCCTCACTTTTTACCACCACCATAGCTTCTTCCCCTCACTTTTTCATAAGCATGACTTTTGATGATAAATGATAATGGTGGGTGGTGGCCCTGGTGGGGTATTGTTTGGCTCGTGTATATATTAAGTCCTACTTTAATAATTATGACTGCCTTCCTTTATAACATGTAGTTGGCAAGAGATTTTTTTTTTTTTTTTTCTCTCTTTTCCTTTTTTGAGAAGATAGTTGGCAAGACTAAAGAGATTGGGGTGTTTGGTACATGCACTTAAAAATTGAAAATTGTTGTTTGAAAATATGTGTAAAAATAGTGTAAATAAAAAAATGTATAAAAATATGTGTAATGTTGTTTAAAAACTGAAAATTGTTATTTGAAAACATGTACCAAACACCCCAAGCAGTTTCCTTTTTTTTTTTCTTTCATATATTGGGACCATATTTTTTGTTACCATTTTTGCTAGAGCTTTTATACCTAACCAGGAGTAATTATATAATACTTCCAGAATACCATAAATACATATTCCTCCCTCTCACATAATTGTATGCCTCACTAATTAATTTCATTATGAGACCCACAATTCATATGAGATGAGAAAATATGCATTTATGATACTCTCAGAGTATTCAATAATTTTCTCCTAAACAGTCGTGAGTTGTTGAGTAAAAGTGGTAGTTTAATGTTAATCTACAATTCTTATCACTTGTAATTTAATACTTATGTGAAATTGTAATAAGAATGGTAATCTAATCATTCCTCTTTCTTTTTTGTGCAACAAATAAAAAATTTTCTCTTCTCTTCATTTTCTAAAAATATGTCGACTTTCAAATTTTAAAGGAAAAAAAAAAAAAAAAAACTTACAAACCCAAGAAAAATACAAAAAAGATAAACAAACAACCTTTTCAAACTAATCAATTCTTTTGTCAAAAATACTAATATTTTAATTAAATTATGTTTTATTTTTATTTGCCTCTTCAAATTTTTTTTTTTAAAAGGTATTACAAGAAAGAATATGGGATCCACGTATGTAAAATATTTATTTTGTGATAAGATTTAAAAAAAAAATTAAATTTAGGGTTTGTTTAGTTAGAAGATGAAAAAAATGGTAGAATATAAAATAAGGAGAAAGATGGAAAAGTGAAAAGATAGAAGATGTTTTAGCTTTCTTTGTGTGTGTTTTGTAGATTTTAGTTAAATTAATATTTTTATCAACTTATAAATAATAGGAGAAGAAGATAAGAAAATAAATTATATCCATTTAGTAGACTTTTTTTTTTTTTTGGGAGAAACAAACACACACATAAGGGAAAGGGAAAGAGGTTATAACATAAAAGCACATCACAACTCCATTCAAAAGTCATGGTAAACGTGATATTTTTTCACACTTCATTAAGTTGAATCCAAGAGAAATTGAGTTAAACTAAAACTCTAAGTCTACTAAATGGATTAATGAGGTGTGAAAAATATCATTTTTTTTATATATTTTTTTACGTGTAGCAATAGGTGTAGTAATTTAAAAAAAAAAAAAAAAAAAAAAAAAAAAAAGATTACATGAAGATGAAGATTTTGGATTGTAATCAAATTAAGAAGAAATAGATGAAGAAAATAATTTGGTTTGTAATTAAATTAAGATTTTTATCAACTTGAAAAATTTTAGAAGAAGAAGATAAGAAAAAAAATTATATCAATATTTTCTTTTTAAAATTTAAAAATCTAACAAAATTTCTTCAGTTTGGTGCTGTCACTTGGCATAACCACATCGTCTAAACTCAACTTTTATTATATGTAATGTAGGGACACGGTTCTTTTGCAGCCCAATAATGATGTTGGGCTCGCACATGAAAGATCCCTCACAATATGATTTGTAGAGAGTGGGCTTGAAAAGCTTGCCTTTGGTCACGGGGCGATGTTCCGGTCTTTATTTTAGAGGAATTCCTGTAGAAAAAGGAGTTGGGTTTGAACATTTAAGTCCTACAGCGTCGCATCCTATGGGGTTGGACTCCTCGGACTTGATCCGAGGATCATTCAGGTCTTACCCCGGTTACCTAACGGTGGGTTTTTTCTGTGATGTGCATGTGTTGTTGAGGTGTTTTCACCCATAGCGTCTTTTTTCCTGGAGGTAGGATGAGAGACCTTTACCAGATTCACTTACTTCTTCTTTTATACTAGCCTGCGTTCGCTGTCCTTCGTCCACGTGTAGGGTCAACATTTACAAGACTGACATTTGTCCCATCAGTCCAATCCCAGAATTGTTGGGGATGGTTGATAAAGCTGAAAAATACGGCTCTGTTAGGTGCAGAGTCTTATCTGGGAAGGGTAGTAAGGATAACTTCCCCAAGATATTTTAGATCTCCTTACAAATTTGTTCCTATATCTCTTTTTTACCCCTCTTCTCAACGGAGTTTTAGGTCTGCCGAGGACTAAACTGTCCCCGGCTGCATCTCCGGGCCATTTTTTGCCTTATATTTTTGAGCTCGGGTCATAACCTTTTTCGGTTTGGGCCTTAGGACTCCCCATGAGCAAGTGGGCCTGGCCCATAAATTACTAGGCCCCACAATAACCCCTCAAAACCCTGCTGTCCAACATCCTGGTTGGAGTGGGGGGTTTTGGTAATACCAAGCCTCTATTATGACTCAATTAATGCGGCCTTTGACTGACGCTGGCGACTCTTCACCTGCCCGAGAAGTGTACCGGTTTACAAGATGCTCCTCTTAATTTCTTCATGATGCGCCTATGCCGTTTGGTTATCCGAAGCGCGTCTTTAATATCTTCCCTTTACGAGACCTCCCAGATTTAACGGTTATCGATGGCGTGGGGGAACGAAACGGGTGTATTCGTGTTTGCAGATTTCCTTGGGAATCTGAACACGTTAAGTACTCTCCTCTTCATCCCCTATATAAAGAGGAGGAACAAGAGTTGTTTCTCCCACAGATGAATCCCTTTAATCCCCCCAGAGTTTGAAACCCTTAGAGTTCTTCCGGAGTATACTTTTACTCTCCGGTTATACCTTAACTTGAAATACACTCACCGTAGTAGCAAACAATGAAAAAACCATTCCCCTCCCAGAAACACCATGTCCTAACGAAGCTCGAAATGGCTCGGTCAGGGCAAGGATGGCGGAGACTTAAGATTTGTCTCACCTTCCTTTCAGCCAAAATCCGAAGCAGGGGCTCGTCACGTCAAACTTTCGGTGTGATTGAGTTGAGAACACCCATTATCAGCACCACCCGGCTCCTCACGAGCATACCTAACATGGCACCAGTGTGTTAGGAGTCAGGACTGAGGCAGGGGCTAAGCGCCTCTGCTTCTTCCTTTCTTTGTTCACTGGTGCCCTCCTCTGCCTTCTTCTCCTAGTCTTCCCAGCACCAGATCCATCCTGGTGCTGTCCTTTCTCCCTCTTTTGCTCCTTTTTCTTTCTTTTCATCTCTTCTCTCTTCTTCTCCTCCTTCCTTACTCATGTCCTCCATCTTCTTCATTCATCTCCTCCATCTTCTTCATTCATATCCTCCATCTTCTTCCTCCAAGTCTTCCATCATCTTCTACAGAAGGTTCCTCTCTCAATATGGGCGCTACTAAAGCAAAGTTTGGAAGGATTTCGGAAACGAACTTAACAGAACATCTGGTTGTTTACTTATCTGTATTGTTGAGGTTATTGTTGCTTCGGCAGTTTACCTTTTGTATAGGCTCGTTTGAGCCCCTCTTTGTACATTGTAATAATTTTTCATATTAATAAAAATTGCCGTTATTTTATTTCGCATGTTCTGTCTCTATGTTTTTATAAGTTTGCAAGCACTGCTCGGCACAATAATATAGCATTTGAATTAATGACGACTAAGGCCAAAATACTTGCTAATAAAAAGATGTCACCATAACTTCAATAAAATTGTTCGTCATAGCAATGCGCACCTGTGAATAACGATACTTGCTCGAAACAATGCCGAGATTAGAACTGGATGCTTTATGTGGTGTAGGAAGTAGTCATTCGAAGACATATCATTCGCAAAAATGAACAGCCCCCTTAGGCTACTGAATAGTAGAGCGTCTCACCATCATCCTAGCACTCTTATTGGCCTCAACATTTTACAGTATTTGAGCCAAGGACTTTCCCATCCGGGTAGTTGGTTTCACCCTAGGCTTGAGTCCGAGGACCATGCAAGGCCTTGGTTATGTCCAAAACTTTTTTGAGTACTTGGTTTCCCCATAGGCTTGAGTCCGAGGACCATGCAAGGCCGTGGTTCTGTCCAAAACTTTTTTTTTTTTTTTTTTTTTTGTATAGGCTTGAGTCCGAGGACCATAGCTCAGTTTCTCCCTTTCCTCAGGTGTTTCACAAGGTGCCAAGCAGGAGGTTGTCCTCGGTAACGGCTATCCCTCGACGTAGGCCGTTATCCTTGGGCCCCCATGCAGAAAAGGCCTGGGTCGCGAATTTACTAGGCCCACAAATTAAGAGGTATTCCCGTAGTCTTTGGTCACGTGGTGCTTTTTGGCGTCCCAGTGTTCGAGGTGTGCCTTCACGAGACTCTTTAATCTCTTGGTTGCAGATGGCGTTGGAAATCGAGCTGGAGACATTTTGTCTGTAGCGTTCCTTGGGACGCTGTGTGAATTAAATGCCCCCACCTTATCTTTTTAAATAAATAGGAGAGAAGGTTGCTTTACCTACGCACAAGTCCTTCAGTTTCCTCCCTTAGTATATCATGTTTGAGGCGAGGGTTGGGGAAAAGGAACTCTTTCCACCACAGAGGCGCCGTGTCCTCCTGAGACTCAAAGTAGTGATGTACGGGCAAAGGAGGCATAAATTCAAGAGAATACTCCGTTTCGACAGAGGGGAAAAGGTGTCTCTCCCTCTTTTAGTCAAAATCCGAAGCAGGTTTTGTTCATGCCAGGATTTTGGTGTGTCAGAAGAAAGATTCTCCGCCATCATCACCTCTGCCTTGTCACAGGCAAATTTTTGGTGAGGGCTCCTCAACTTCCGGCTCCCTGCACCTTTCCTTCAGCGGTGTGAGGCCCAAGTTGGGTTTCGTGCACCTTTTCTTCGGCGGTGTAGGCCCCAAGCTGGGTTCTTTGGCTGCCTGAGTTATGGGCATGCAAAAGCATAGAGGAAGAACAAGGTCTTGAAGCAGTAGCCGACCTCTCCTCTGTGCTACATCCTCAGCTTTATCTTATTCTCTTGTTTCTTTTCCTTTTGATTATGTGGTTAGCTTTAGAAGCCAACCTCTCGTCTGTACCGCCTCCTCGGCCTTGTCTTATTCTCTTGTATCTTCATTTTCAATTATGTAGTGAGCTTTGACATAAGCTGATTCCAGCTTTCATTGTACGCTGTACTATTTCTTTGTTTTAATAAAGAGGGAAATTTATTTACTTGTTTTGAATACTTATTCTTTTTGCAACACTGCTTTGTGAAAGGGTGTGTTCCATGTGCGTGTCTCTTCAATGATACTTAGAGCGAGAAACCCGAGGTAACAACTGAATATTCTGTGATGAGTGCGAGAATACCGTCCGATAATGATAATCTCTAAATAATCCATCCGAGGAGTTGACTGAGCAGTAGAGAACCCAGATTGTTTTTCAGGCGACATATTGCTTTATATTGCATCGATCCCGTTGGTGCTGCGGATCCGAAAGCAGAAAGTAGTTGGTTTCCCCAAAAGCTTGAGTCCGAGGACCGTGCAAGGCCTTGGTTCTGTCCAAAACTTGTGATGATTTTTTCTTTTTTGTACTTGGTTTCCCCATAGGCTTGAGTCCGAGGACCATACAAGGCCTTGGTTCTGTCCAAAACTTGTGATTTTTTCTTTTTTGTACTTGGTGTCCCCATAGGCTTGAATCCGAGGACCATACAAGGCCTTGGTTTTGTCCAAAACTTGTGATTTTTTCTTTTTTGTACTTGGTTTCCCCATAGGCTTGAGTCCGAGGACCATACAAGGCCTTGGTTCTGTCCAAAACTTGTGATTTTTTCTTTTTTGTACTTGGTTTCCCCATAGGCTTGAGTCCGAGGACCATACAAGGCCTTGGTTCTGTCCAAAACTTGTGATTTTTTTTTTTTTTTTTTACTTGGTTTATTTTTCGACCATAAGCCCCTATACCAGGGCGGGGAAAGTTGGCTTGAGGCCGGAAGCCCCTAAAGATGCCCGCGCCCTTGGCACTGCAAGGCATAGCCCCTAGCAGAAGTTTATGTCGGAGTAACAACTGTACGTCGCCGGAGACGAAGGAAACCCCAGGAATTTCTGCTTGCTAGAGAGTTGACTCCACCGCCACCTGCGCCAAAGTGCAAGCTTTCCCACAGACGGCGCCAATTGTAGGGACACGGTTCTTTTGCGGCCCAATAATGATGTTGGGCTCGCACATGAAAGATCCCTCACAATATGATTTGTAGAGAGTGGGCTTAAAAAGCTTGCCTTTGGTCACGGGACGATATTCCGGTCTTGATTTTAGAGGAATTCCTGTAGAAAAAGGAGTTGGGTTTGAACATTTAAGTCCTACAGCGTCGCATCCTATGGGGTTGGACTCCTCGAACTTGATCCGAGGATCATTCAGGTCTTACCCCGGTTACCCAACGGTGGGTTTTTTCTGTGATGTGCATGTGTTGTTGAGGTGTTTTCACCCATAGCGTCTTTTTTCCTGGAGGTAGGATGGGAGACCTTTACCAGATTCACTTACTTCTTCTTTTATACTAGCCTGCGTTCGCTGTCCTTCGTCCACGTGTAGGGTCAACCTTTACAAGACTGACATTTGTCCCATCAGTCCAATCCCAGAATTGTTGGGGATGGTTGATAAAGCTGAAGAATACGGCTTTGTTAGATGCAGAGTCTTATCTGGGAAGGGTAGTAAGGATAACTTCCCCAAGATATTTTAGATCTCCTTACAAATTTGTTCCTATATCTCTTTTTTACCCCTCTTCTCAATGGAGTTTTGGGTCTGCCGAGAACTAAACTGTCCTCGACTGCATCTCCGGGCCATTTTTTGCCTTATATTTTTGAGCTCGGGCCATAACCTTTTTCGGTTTGGGCCTTTGGACTCCCCATGAGCAAGTGGGCCTGGCCCATAAATTACTGGGCCCCACATGTAATGTAATGTAATTTGATATTATATTTTGAGATTAAATTCAGTAAGAACGTAGTGTAAAACTCATGTTTTATCTCTCTAATATTAACATGCCACATAATTTTATTACATATTTAAGAATAAGAACTGTGGGGCCGGGAGGTTTACAATCCGGCCCAAACTCTGTCTGGGCCCGGGTCCCGTGCCGAGGATGTCTTGTGCCGAGGACGAAGGGTTAATGGCCGGGGTGCCAAGGGGAGTGGCAGAGGATTACCCTGTCCTCGGCACCCCGAGGCTTCAATGAGAAGACCATCGTCCTAGTGAAGGCCATTCCTAAACAGCCCTTTGAAGGAGATGTGAATGGAATAAAGCCCACGTGGAAGTACGGTGCGTGGCAGGCTCAAGGAAGGTACGTCCCCTCCGCATTAAATGCACCTGCCAACGACCAGATCCAATTAATGAGAAAAGACGTTGGGTCGGTGTAAGCTTCGATCTTCGTAACTAGTAAAAAGTAAGAGGGGACAATTGATGGGATGGATACTGAAATAAACATCTGCCCGACCAACAAGTGGAGGGCTAGGATCAATCAAGATAGACTATATAAGGAAAAAAGGAGTTACGCCAGAGAGGTTGGGAAAAATGGCCAAAAACCAGAGCCTTCCAGCCCACCTCCAGGGGAGAGACTCCAGGGGTGAAGACAACTCAACCATGCATGAACACGACGAAAAACCCACCGCCTGGTGACCAGGGCCTAGCCTTTCAAACCCACGCTCTACAAATGATATTGTATGGGCCTTTTTACGTGCGAATCCAACCCTGTTGTGGTTCGCCACGAACCGTGTCCTTACAATTGGCGCCGTCTATGGGAAGGGCCTGTGTGTTGGCATAGACGGTAAGTTGAGAGGGTTCCTTTGCCATTTTTAACAACCGGTTATGGAGTTTTAGTGTAAAGTTCCGCTAAGGTCTATGATTCTTGACTAGGGGTTACGTTTATTAGCGTCAATCGCTTAGATAACTCTAGGGGCTCGGCCGAGGAGCTAACTCCCCTAAAGCCAAGGTCTCACGCAATGAGAAAACTAGGTTTTAGACAGAACCAAGGCATTGCATGGTTCTCGGACCCAAGCCTATGGGGAAACCAACTACTTGGATGTGGAAAACTAGGTTTTGGACAGAATCAAGGCATTGCATGGTCCTCGGACCCAAGCCTATGGGGAAACCAACTACTTTGATGTGGAAAACTAGGTTTTGGACAGAACCAAGGCATTGCATGGTCCTCGAACCCAAGCCTATGGGGAAACTAACTACTTGGATGTGGAAAACTAGGTTTTGGACAGAACCAAGGCATTGCATGGTCCTCGGACCCAAGCCTATGGGGAAACCAACTACTTGGATGTGGAAAACTAGGTTTTGGACAGAACCAAGGCATTGCATGGTCCTCGGACCCAAGCCTATGGGGAAACCAACTACTTAGATGTGGAAAACTAGGTTTTGGACAGAACCAAGGCATTGCATGGTCCTCGGACTCAAGCCTATGGGGAAACTAACTACTTGGATGTGAAAAACTAGGTTTTGGACAGAACCAAGGCATTGCATGGTCCTTGGACCCAAGCCAATGGGGAAACCAACTACCTGGATGAGGAAAACTAGGTTCTGGACAGAACCAAGGCATTGCATGGTCCTCGGACTCAAGCCTATGGGGAAACCAACTACTTAGATGAGAAGATTGGGCATTAAGCAAGACCTACCTACTAGGCGTGACGTCGAAAATGGTGCCTATATTTTCGTTAAATGAGGGTTAGAAATGAGTCTAAAGCCTCGGCGGGTGCAAATAAACTAGGGTTTGGGGAATATGATGATAAATGTATGGCATGCATAGATATTCGTACGCGTTAAAATAAATCAGCGCAGAATTTACAAATAATATTGCGTATCAACGAGGGCAGTTAATGACATAACCAGAAGGAAGAAGGAAAAACAAGATTTCATATATACATGTTCAAATGCTTGCAAATCATCCATAAATTAGGAAGTTTTTGAAATAAAAAGAAACAAGTTAATCGTTAAAATAGAAACGAATACAAAGCCCTAGCCAAGACCTCTACTTTTCTACCTTTTCGACGGTCACGTTCTGAGAAGAAGGTACGGGATCGGCTTCGACTCCCGGAAGGATGGTCCCCTCTGGGGAGGGCTGAACTGGGTCAGCACTGGTACTCTGAGGGATCACAGCGAGGGGAATGGCCTGTGGCTGCTGGGCAGGGGTGGCTGGCTGCTTTGTACTAGACACTTGAATGCCAACCACGGGCTCAGTAACCTCTTTAGGTGCCTTAGGATCCGTATGCTGGGATATCACTATTACATCCTGAAGTTCTCCTTTTTTGGGCGCCTTGCTGGAGGAGCCGCTGGCTTGTAAGTCCTCCGACGGGGTGACCTTTTCCCCGGGTTGGTCATCCGTAACTGCAGGGCTGGTAGAAGTGGCCTCGCGGATGGCCGCCGGGTAGAATATGCTCTCCGCCTTCCACAAATCTGATGAAACATCCACCCCAGCTCGCTTCAATGCTTCTTCCCAAACTTGGGAGCAATAAAACCTGCACACTCCAGGAATCTGCGCCTTAAGGGAGGCCTGGGTTTCGGCTACTCCCACATTGTAACCATCCTCCTCGGCCGTTTCCTTGGCGACCTCCGCCTCGTTCCTAGCAAACTCAGCCTCCTGTTTTGCCCTTTGGGCTTCATCACGGGCATATTCTACCACTCCCTTTTCATGCACAGCCGTGGCCAGCTGCTTATTTAAATCCTCGATCAAGTCTTTGGCTATTCGCAGCTGGTTCTCGGCTTCAAGTGCACGCTTTGTTTGGTCCTTGGCTTGTTTTTGGGCGCTAGCTAGGCCCGCCGAAACGTTATCCCTCTCACGGGTAGTTATTGTTAAGTCAGCCTTGACTTTGGCAAGTTCATCCTTAGAGGCTTCAAGAGTCTTCGAGGTCGTTATGCGCCTCTTGCGTTCGTTCTCGACCGCTTTACTCCTGTCATTCACTTCTTCCTCCATTCTATAGGTTGCCTGGAGAGCCTGTCGAGAGAGATGAGCGACTAGTGAGGGACGAACCCGTGGCAAGAGTTAATACAGTATTAGGTTGCAAGAAATCTTACCATTGCCAAGTACCTCTTAGTACTGAGGAAGACTTCCTGCATCCTCATTTTCTTCAGTTCATCCATGTCGTTAGGGAGCAGCATGGTTCTCCCTAATGCATCGGCCACGTAGCCACCCTCGCCGTCTCCGAGGTCCCTCAAGGATGCCGTTTCAAGTAGTGGACCCCCGTGAAGCATGGGGGCAGGAAGCCAGGCACTCGGTAAGGACTGGGTGTCAGTCCCTTTTCCCTTGCCTTGGGAGGATTGGGCTGCAGTTTCTTTGCCCTTACTTTGGGGCCCGATCTTCAGTTGTTTGGTGCGTGGAGCCTCTTCCTTCTCCTTAGGAGTGGGGGATTTTCCCCTGTCCATAATTTTCTTGCCCTTTGGACTCCTCTTTCTTTTCGGATCAGTGCCTTCGGGTCGAGGAGGCCGAGCTGGTTGGGAGGAGGCAAGAGGTTCGGGGCGAGGGGGCTGCTACTGTGATTTGGCAGAAGAGGACCTGGTCTGTATAACCTGAGGCCGAGGGGGTGGGGGAGGAGCCTCGGGTTGCGGCATTTCCTGCGTATCCTTCCCAGGCTGACCCTCGAGGAGTTGGAGAAGGGGGGTCAAGGGTTTTCTCTTGAGTCCCATTTCAGCTCGAGAAGAGGTGCCTATTAATGACAGTTCCGCCTCGGACAGGGCTGGGTCACCTATATCACCAGAAGGATCCTCGGATTGATAGACAAGATCAAATGCCCCAAAACCTTCCTCGGACCGATCTGGCTCGCCTTCGTCCTCTGCTGCTTGATGAGGCGAGGAGGGGCCTGCCTGTGGGATGTTCTCGGGGACGGCTAGCTCCTGGGAGATTAGAAATCCTGTTTCAACTACGGTAATTTTTGGAAGCCAAGGACGGCGGGCGCTGATCACGTGCCTTGCGTCTGCAAATGACTTCTGAACAGGAGGGTACCCTAGTATTTTGTGAGCTGCTCGGACTTGACCATCTTCGTCATTTACGAAAACTGCCACTTGTAAAACGGTCTCCAAGTTCGCCCAGTTGACTAAGTGAAAATGTCGCCTGTGGGCGTGTGGATCTACCAAAAAAAAAAAAAAACAAACACGTATGCATGGTTAGTCACCGAACTAACATCAAATTAGAATGACGTAAAGGGTCATCATCCTTCCATTCCTAGTACCCCACCTGGTTCTCCTTCTACTGTGGGGCACAGGTCGCCATCGTGCCATTCCCCAGAGACGATAAGGAAATCCTTGTTCAGCCCCTTGTTGGAGTCAAGGAGGCACTGGATTAATCGAACCCTTTCGTCCCTCGACTTCATGTAATAATTTTTCTTCTTCAATTTTTGAAGGTTATAACACCAGTTCACATCATGATGGGTCAGTCTTAACCCATCTTCTCATTTAAAGCGTCTACATAACCCAGAATCCTAAAAACGTTGCCGGCACACTGGGTGGGGGCTAAACGAAAATGTCTGAGGTAACCCCTCGTCACTGGTCCCATAGGAATTCTCATACCTCCCTCTACAAAGGCGAGGACGGGAATTACAACCGAGCCCGTATCCCTCCTGTAGTGCCATTCCCCCATCTTACAGTGCTTCAGACTTACGTTAGGGGGAATCCTATAATCAACGATGAACTTATTCATCGCCTCTTCAGTATCGACTAATTTCCTCAGTCTAAGTTTAGTCATCTTTGTGATTTACTAGACAAACACGACTCGCGACGAGAAAGAGAAGAGAGCCAAGGAGAAATAAACCCAGAAAAGAAAAAGCACGAGTTAACAGAAGTAGGGAACTTACATAAAAGAAGAATTACGCTTCGGACAGGCTTTATGTGCTTGAGATAGACTTGAATTTGGGCGGAAGTTCAGACGAACCCAGAATACACGCACTAAAACTCTTAAGGGCGGAACTAAAGAGACGGATCCATCCCCAGAGAAAAAAATCTTTTATACTTTCTAGGGTAACTGCCCACCTTTTTCCCGCCCAAAGAGGCCAGAAGATCACCACCGTTCGATTTCCATCATACCGTTAAACGTGGGAAGCACGAAGCCGCCTGTATTTAATGAGGCCACGTTTTGCCTTCTAAGCGCGTTAGGAACGTGTCTTGGGCAAACGAAAAACCTCGGGAACCGATGGGTGACTAGGACTAACAGGCGTGAGCAGGTTCTTGACGTCATCAAAACCCTCCTCTCCGTCCGAGGAGACGGATAGCAGGATTTTGAGGGGCTATTGTGGGGCCCGGAGGTTTACAATCCGGCCCAAACTCTGTCTGGGCCCGGGGCCCGTGCCGAGGATGTCTTATGCCGAGGACGAAGGGTCAATGGCCGGGGTGCCAAGGGGAGCGGCAGAGGATTACCCTGTCCTCGGCACCTCGAGGCTTCAATGAGAAGACCATCGTCCTAGTGAAGGCCATTCCTAAACAGCCCTTTGAAGGAGATATAAATGGAATAAAGCCCACGTGGAAGTACGGTGCGTGACAGGCTCAAGGAAGGTACGTCCCCTCCGCATTAAATGCACCTGCCAACGACCAGATCCGATTAATGAGAAAAGACGTTGGGGCAGTGTAAGCTTCGATCTTCGTAACTAGTAAAAAGTAAGAGAGGACAATTGATGGGATGGATACTGAAATAGACATCTGCCCGACCAACAAGTGGAGGGTTAGGATCAATCAAGATGGACTATATAAGGAAAAAAGGAGTTACGCCAGAGAGGCTGGGAAAAATGGCCAAAAACCATAGCCTCCCAGCCCACCTCCAGGGGAGAGACTCCAGGGGTGAAGACAACTCAACCATGCATGAACACCACGAAAAACCCACCGCCTGGTGACCAGGGCCTAGCCTTTCAAACCCACGCTCTACAAATGATATTGTATGGGCCTTTTTACGTGCGAATCCAACCCTGTTGTGGTTCGCCACGAACCGTGTCCTTACAAGAACAATCATAACAAATTAATTCTAATATCCATATATAAATCCAATCAAATTAGGAGTTTATTGAGATGTTATTAGATGTGATAAGATGTATTGAGTTTTAAGTAAAATACTGATGTGGTAATCTCTTATTGAATTGTATAAAACATAGATTTTATATCCTATTCTTATCAAATTTTGACTCTTATATTTCATATTAAATATATAATATAAAGTTTGTAAAGCATCCGGGCTCGACCTTGCCAAAGTTACTCAAGCCCGCTGCCCATTAGATAATTTAGTTTAACTAACTAAAATTAAACTAATTAACTTAAATTAATTAAGTAAAAAAAAAAAAAAAAAAACCCCTACCCCTTACCCAACCGACCCCACTTTCACTTACACGCCTTCATCACTCTCTCTCACACAAAGCCTCCATCACTCCCTATTACACACACCAGCCTCCATCACTCGACATCTGCCATCGGCCTCCACACAAACGGCAGAGGGTGATGTCTCTAAGGGCGTTGTTGAAGTCGAAGTTGAAGACGACCACCACTGCTTCTGCTACTGCTTGTACTACTTCCCTTGTGAAACAAATCCTCCGCCGCTTATCCTTATCTAGCCGCCATGAAGAAGAAGAAGAACAACAACATCGTTGTCATCACCAGCACACCCGCACGAGCCGAATCCTGATATGCTACAGAGAAACTAGAAAGTATCTTGGATCAGAAACCGTGGCACATTATTACTCTGCAGAGATCAATGAGGGAGGCAAAAATATAGGACCCGCCACTCTCGTCTTCACAGTTCCTGGTATATCAGCTCTAACGGACCTTTATTTTTATCATCTTCCTCATAAAATCTATGATCCACTCATCAAAGAAGGATTTCTGCTTCTTCGCAATGATAATCCTGTGAAAGGCAGTACTATAGATATCTTAAACATCAACACAGCCGAGATCAATACTGCAGAGCGTTTCACTGTTCACCTTCCAGAACACTTTAGTTATTTCGGTTTTGGGTTTGATCCTTTGTCCAACCAATTCAAGTTGTTCAGTTTTCGTAGCATTCTCACGCTGTTCAGTCACGACGTTAACAATTGGAGAGAGATAGAGCCTGAAAACTACTGCGGAATTCACTTGAATCAGATAAGGTATGCTCAGAATGATTTTGGTGTTTCTGTTAATGGGGCAGTGTATTGGCTTGTCAAAATGTATGACGACCTGTTTAAGGTACTGGCATTTGACCTCCACGAAGAGACTTTTAGACTCATCACTATCCCTGGTGAGTTGAAATCAAACAATAAAACAGCTCTTTTTTTGGATTGTGGACGCTTGGCTTTGATAAATGGGTTGCATGACAAGTTGGATGTTTGGATATTGGAGGAGGACTACCACAATCACAACTACTCTTGGGTTAAACAAACTATTCGTTTTCCTTTTGATATTTCTGATTTGACGCCGAGGAGTCACATTCTTGCCATCGACACTAACACTGGTGAGATCTTTCTGGAAGCTCATGCGTATAAAGAGGAAATGCCGTTTCTCTATTATCATACAAAGACAGAGTTTTTGAAGAGGTTTGGGGTCACGGGAGTGCCTCAATGGTTGGTAATGAAATCTGACAGTTGCCGATTCGTCGGCATTACCTTCTATGATGAAGTAGGGAAAATCAGGTGCCGTTCAACCCAAAACCACTAATATGTTATTCCTATATTCCCAGATAACATACACTGTCATGCTATATGAATGTGCTTTTAGGGGAAATACCATACCTGACTTCATAGTTGACTAAAATTAAATTTTTTGTTTTTGTTTTTAGGGCACTGATCAAGAGCATTACTTTGGTTATTACTTGATTTTTCTTACTCCATTCCTTAAGTAAATAGTTTGCTGGATTTTTTTTTTTTTAATCTAGTTTCTCCCTCCCACTTTATCAAAAACTAAAAGGAAGTTTAATTTTTTAAGGAAATATAAAAGGGTAAGTGGGTAACTATTGGATAGATATTCATAATTAGGAGATTGCATTTGGGCAATTCTTCCCAGGATTGCAAAGAATATGCGGATTTTTCTTGATATTTTGTCGATCGTGGCTTACTTGTAATAGAAGTTTTTGATTCTCCCAAATTATATTTTCTTGCACAAATTAGTTGTGGTTTCCTCACAAGGGAAGTGGTCGTGTCACATTTTGACTTGCTATACATTCTTGGATGCTGAAGTGATGTGTAATGTGGGAGGTTTTTTTAACCCCCCGCAGGATTACCTGCACTTTGAAGGATAGGAGCAGGTAAAGAAGTTAGCCAAAGCTATGTTAGTCGAAGCTATGTGCTACCTAGCAATTAGCATAATTGTTAAGGGATTGTATGGTACTAAACAAGCAAGTAGTATAGGACTAGTAAATGCAGGGCAATGTCTTTGAAATAAATACAAAGGAGGACTCTTCCCAATCCTTTATATTTGGGGTATTGTTTTATTGGCAGCTGGACAGGGTAGCACAAGAACTGGCTCTTATGGCATACAATTTTTCATGGGAGGCTTTCTCATCTTGTCTCAAGAAATGCCTAAGGGCATTGATTACATGGACTTTTGCAATTGTGCCAACCATAGTTGTATCTCTTGTGTTTAAAAACATCTTAAGCTTCATTGGTTTTTTTGAATGAATGGCTTAATGTGCTTCAGTCATTACAGATTCCTTTTGCACTTATTTCCCTTCTTACTTTGGTGGCCAAGGAGCAGTTCATGGGGGGTCTGCTATTTTTTCAGTGTGTGCTGACAGTCATTGTTTATTTGCCTAGCCTGCAGCCTTGTGGCTATGTGGGTGAAGGGTTTAAGGATGGGTACAAAGAAAAAGGCACCTAGTAGTACATTACTTGCTTCAATTATGGTTGCAATTGACTTGGATCATTCCCTACTCTACACATTTAACTGTGATGTTTGGGAAAAAAATTTAACAAAGGGAGAAGCATGATAAACTTCGAAAATTACTTCTCATATAAAAATTTTAGCTGACAATTGTTCTTGGTTTCAACTTTCTATTGAAACAGTTGTAGCTGCTAGAATCATATGCTGACATAGTTTGTTTAGAGACAAGATGTTTAATGGGCAGTAGAGCTCCTTAAAGTGACTACACAAAGACATCAGTATCAAGACTCCTAAACAGGCAATAACAGGCAAGATCTTGCTTGTTAAGGTGTGTCTTTCCTTCCTTTTATCCATAGTTTACAATATAATGGCTTTTAAAATAGTATTGCTTAGGGAATCTGGCCACTAGTAATGGTATTTACATAATTGGGTGTTTTATACTTCTCTCATGTCCCTATCAAATTTAATCATATTGAAGAAGTGTGTATGTTGTTTCTAGCTCTATTTATCGTTTTCCTCAACCAAAAAAAAGAAAAAAGAAGCTCTATATATCGTAAAAACACTTCTTTTTTTTATAATAATTTTAGTTTTATCCTTTTTGTTCCCTTTTGCGTTAGTTTTTGCCTTTGGGTATATTGAACAACATATGATGATTTGTTCACTAAAGTGTTACTAAAAATAATTAGTGTCAATTTTAGAGGGGAAAGTGGCTTTTGTGTAGATTAAATGCCTTGAACAGAAAGATGTAGTGATAGTGTTTGTTGAAATAACTAATGATTAATCCATCTCTAATTCGATGACTAGTTTTCAATTATGAATTTCACAACTTGGAATTAGAAACCACCATAATACATCTCAGCTACTAAATTCAAACTCCAAAGTCCCACTCAGATTTTCCACACACCCATTCGACTAAACTATGATATAAAAAATGTGGTCATTGATAAAAACCACCCAAATCATAACATTTCCACCCAAAACCAATAAACCTCTCTCTTATCCTGTTATGACTTCCAAGAATTGAAGAAAAGAAACACCCACAATTCATAATTCAACAACAATTAGTAACATTAGTGCAATTTGAAGACTAAAGACTTTTTTTTTTTTTTTTTTTAAGCTAAGAAAGATGACTTGTTGTTACTAAGCCACCCACCCAATGAATCTGACAATTAGTAACATCAGTTACTAATATTCAAACAATTAGTAATATTCAACAACAATTAGTAATGTGGGGATAAGATACTCAGATAAGGGTATTGGGCCATGAGCCACAGACGAGGATGCCAAAGAGCTCGAGGACAAACAAGTATTAATAAGGGCAAGTAGGTTACTAAGCTAATAGCTTTTATGTACAGAAAAATGTTTTAACAGAAGTGCACAAAGTCTAATCTAACATGGCTAACCATTTAAAGATGGCAAATAAGCTTATGGGTCGTTTCTGATTCTCTGTTATCTCTCTTTGCTCAATTAAATTTCAAATGGTGACCATTTGTTAGTGCGAAGTCTTAATGATGATCTTGGAAGACCAGTCCTCAAGACTTGTCTTTTGTATGTAATTTGTTTTATTATGTACTATTTTATTGATAGTGGTGAGCTTCACATTTTCATGAATGCAGTATGTTTTGCACTGCACACTAGAATTATAAACCACACATTTAGTTCATTTGAGAATCTACGGTTGTGGGAACAAAAAACTATTTTTATACAACAAAAAAAAGGAAAAAAATTCTCAACAATTTTGAATGCTTTCTTTATTATTTTATTTGTTTTAAAAATGGTGGTACTTATTATGCACATCCCGTTATATACACTCTCAAAATGCACTAAAATTGTGACTTAATAAGTCACAATTTCCAACCAAAAATCAAGTCACAACTTCTGTACATTTTGATCATATATGAGAGAATGTATAATAACATTTTAAAAATGGTAAAATACTAAAATGTATGTTTTTCTCATTTTTTATCAATACAGTATGGTATCATAAAAAGGATTTCTTTTCTGCATAATAATGGTCAAAGTTACCCCATCCACCGCCTATGGTGGATCGGATTTGCTCCCTGGATATTGGAGGGGCCTTTTGTAACAGATTGATTTAGTTTTTATGCAATTATCTTCCATTACCAAAAAAAAAAAAATGGTCAGAGTTACATACCTAGGGCTGTCCACAGAACCCGTTCACCCGCTCAACTCGTCGGACCCGCCCGAACCCGAACCAACCAATCCGACGGTCGGCTGTGGGTCGCCACCCACAGAACTCGATCCCTTCGGGTCGGCCAGCGGGTTTCCTCCCCAAAACCCGAGCCACCCAACTTGACCATAAAATCATCAAAATCCGGTGAGATTGAAAGGTTTTCCCACAAAGAGCTACTTGAAATCCACCAGATCCTGCGATATTTTTTATTTTCCGACGAAGATCTACTTGAAATCCACCAGATCCGGCGAGATCTCGTCAAGATCTACTCTAGATTCGACAGATCCAGCCAAATATCGGCCAGATCTAGACCAATCCGGCGAAATATCAGAACCGGCGGGGAAACTTGAAACCGAACCGACACCAACCCGAAACCCGACGGACCCAAACCGGATGACCCGGCCATTAAAACGGGTCGGTTTCGGTTTCGATCTTTACCCACCCGAAAAATTCAGGTCAGGCACAAACCAGACCCGTGGACACCCCTATACATACCTATTTCATATATGAGGCCAGACAAAGCAGAACAGCCAGACGAAGCAGAACAACCAGACAAAGTAGATGGTAGTGTTCTTAGGAACAGATCCTTGTAAAGTTAGGACTTTAGATCCAAGGCAATTGCTATATTACACCTTTTCCCACCTTGGCGAAGCAATTTCTATTGTAACATTAAAATCTTCTGTTGTTGAGGATCAATCTAAGGTTTGAAGTCTCTTGAAAACTCAGCCATTCAACTCATTGTGTTGTCTTCTTATTGTTATGAATTACTGGCCTATATAAATTGAGGAAGATAGTACATATAGTCATTTACCTACATTTACAGGGCAATTCTTTAATGTTGACTCACAAACTTGCATACATGAATAGAGAATTGAAATGACCTTGCTCCTTTTTTTTAATCCCTTTCTTTTTCTTTGTCAATATTGTTTTCTTGTTAGTTGGAAGATTACTTGTAATGGAAATACTTTTGGATTCTTATAAATGTTAATATTGTTGCAGCAACCAAACAGAGATACGTGAGCTATCTAATCTAACCATTTATCCTTATATGGAATAACTGGAGAAATTGGATCAAGTTACTCATCCCTTAAAACTTTTTTACAATGGTTAATTTTGTGATGAAATATCGCACAATCAGCCAGTAATGTATATCATTAGCACAGCATGAATGAAGGAATGTTGCTGCCTCCGTCAAATGAGACAGAAAATGTAATCAATTTGGTCCCTGCCATGTTAACTCATTAATGGAAAATGCTTATGTGACAAATGGTGTGCAGTGTTGGCACATTTGAGGCTTATGTGGCTATTTAAATAAATAAATAAAAATTATTTACAGTAAAAAATTCCACATCAGCTAATTTATGACTTATGTCACTCAGCCCATTCCATAATTTATGACTTATGACTTATCCATCGTGGTCCTATACTAACATCCAAGTTACAGAGCACTAAAACCAAAAATAATACTAATAAAACCCTAGAACTAGAATCTACAAGAAAAGAAACCATCGGAGTAGTAGGAGAAGACGATTAATCTTTGCAATCTGGATGATAAAATTAATATGAATTCTAGGATGGACAATTTATGAAACTTCAGGGAGAGATAGATCGAGTTCTCAAGAAGGCATCGATGTCTTCAACAACATTTGCTTCAATTTTTTGATTGATTAGTTGTTTTTATTTTTTGGAATTTGATTTTCTTTGATTTTTTTTTTTTTTTTGAGAGAGAGAGAGAGAGAGAGAGAGAGAGAGAGAGAGAATTGGTAGTTTTTTATTTTATTTTATAAAAAAACATTTTTTTAGCTGATGTGGCATTTTTTATAACAATAATTCTTTTTCATTATTATTTATCATAAGCCTCGAGTGTGCCAACAGTGCGTATTGATTGTACGTAAGCGTTTTTGGTTAGTGAGTTAATGACAAACAACAATTAAGTTGCAAGTTGAAAATAACATGAGCAAATAACTGTTTAACCGTAATTTTGAACTAGTTTACCAAACAACCCATTTTTGAACTATGTAGCAAAATGCGCATGTTTGGAAACTCGACATTGCTAATATCGAGTTCTGTGTGGAACTCAAACTTGACATTAGCTATGCGTATTTTGTCATTTAAATTTTTTGAAAATTTTGCACAAAACTCAATATTAGGAATGTCAAGTTTCACTTAAAAATATCAGAACTTAACATTAGCATTATCGAGTTCCAAAACAAGAGTATTTTGCCACATAGTTTGAAAAGTGCACTATTTGGCTATATAGTTCAAAAATTAAGGCTAAACAACCATTTTTTTTTTCCTGAAAACAATAGGGATCAAATCAACTACTACAAAAATGTAAGGATCAAATTAACTGTGACTCCAAATTAAGAAACCAAAATGGTATTTTTGCACAAATCTTATATACAAATTATTTTCACATTAGGTCTGCTAGGTTGTTTTTGTTGCTCTCTCATCTTTTGGATCTCAAGGCTCTACTAATGGCAGCCTAACTGAGCCATCCCCTGCTTCCTCTTAGTAACATGAGCTGCAAATAAAATAACTTATGGCAATGGTAGTAACCCAAAATCACATATTTGTATTAAGGATTTTACCTTCATCTCCTTGTGGATTGTCCACTCATAAATATGACATATTATTAAATTTCTTTTAATTTCCTAAAGCAAATAGATAAACCTTGGCTATTATTGCTTCTAGTGTAATTGGACGGATTCTGCATACTAAGACCCCAAATTCAGTTCTGTCCAACGACGTAGCTAGCTTTGGTCAAAAATTATTATATATATGTGTAATAATTTTAGCAATTTTGTTTTATAAAATTATTATTTTTCCCTTAAACAATATCATTAATTTAAGAGTATAGCATTCTTACAAACTGTTTTGGTAGCAAATTCTTATTGGTTCATACATGGACCTTCCACTCACATCATTTTTTTACTTACTCATAACCACTTATTACATCAATAATATATATAAAAAAGTTTGTAGTGCTAGTATTTTCTTCATTTTAGTGACTAGAAAAAAAAATTATATATCTAAAATCTAAAACAAAATATACAAGCTAAAAAAAAAAAAAAAAAAAGCTCAACAACAAAAATTACCAATATTTAACTTAAAAAAAAAAAATTAAGCTCAATTAACCAATTTATTTTAAAATAAAAACCCTGTCATTTAAAAAATTATAAACAAAAATAATTTTGTTCTTACTGGCATTAAAAAAAAAAAAAAAAAAAAAAAAAAAACTCAATAGCTAAGTAGTAACAAAGTGAAAGGTTGAAACCACTGCACACAATTAACAATAAAGTCACCCCCTTAACTCAAAACTCTGGCTCTGTCCCTAGTTCTGTTGAGAGCCAATATGGATAGACTATGGTATACTCAAGTGGTTCAGGACATTTAACCCAAGATTTGTTGTTAAAAGCACGTTGCGATGATATCTTTCGTACTAAGTTTTAAGTAATATATATATATATATATTTGTTCTAATTCTTTTAAGAGTATAGCATTCTTACAAACTGTTTTAATAGCAAATTCTTATTGGTTTATACATAGACCTTCCACTCACATCATTTTTTTATTTACTCGTAACCACTTATTACATCAATAATATATATAAAAAAGTTTGTAGTGCTATTATTTTCTTCATTTTAGTGACTATAAAAAAAAAAAAAAAATTATAGATCTAAAATCTAAAACAAAATATACAAGCCAAAAAAAAAAAAAAAAAAAAAACTCAACAACAAAAATTACCAATAGTAAAACTTAAAAAAAAAAAAAAACTCAATTAACCAATTTTATTTAAAATAAAAACCCTGTCATTTAAAAAATTATAAACAAAATAATTTTGTTCTTACCTGGCATTAAAAAAAAAAAAAAAAAAAAAAACTCAATAGCTAAGTAGTAGTAAAGTGAAAGGTTGAAACCACTGCACACAATTAACAGTAAAACCACCCCCCTTAACTCAAAACTCTGGCTCTGTCCCTAGTTCTGTCGAGGGCCAATATGGATAGACTATGGTATACTCAAGTGGTTCAGGACATTTAACCTAAGATTTGTTGTTAAAAGCACGTTGCGATGATATCTTTCGTACTAAGTTTTAAGTAATATAAATATATATATATATATAATGAAAGTTGGGCTTAAACACCGTAATTGTGCCAAGTGGCTTCACAAAATTGTAGAAATTTTGTTAGATTTAAAAAAAATATTTATATATATATATATATATATTTTTTTTTTTGTTCTAATTCTTTTAAGAGTATAGCTGTAAGGACACAATTCTCTGGCGGCCCAATAAGGATGTTGGGCTCGCGTACGAAAGATCCCTCACAATATGATTTGTAGAGAGTGGGCTTGAAAAGCTAGCCGTTGGTCAAGTGGCGTTGTCCGGTCATGGCTTTAGAGGAATCTACGTAGAAAAAGGGGATTGGGTATGAACATTTAAGCCCTGAGGCGTCGTACCCCGTGGGATGGAGCTCCTCGGAGTTGATCCGAGGACCTGTTGAGGTCTTCTCTCGGTTGCCCAACGACGGACTTTCTTCCATGAAGTTCGGTGTTCCTGAGATGTTTTCCCATGTCGTCTCTCTTTTTTCGGAGGTGGAAAAAGGGGCCTCCCTCATATCTACTTACTTCCTTATTTTATACTAGCTTGCATTCATTGCCCTTCGTCCACGTGTAGGGTCAATCTTTACGAACACTGACATTTGTCCCATCAGTCTAATCCCGGAATTGTTGGGGATGGTTTGATAAAGCTGCAGAGTACGGCTCTGTCAGGCGTCGGGCCTTATCTAGAAGGGTAGTATGGATAACTTCCCCAAGATATTCTGGATTTCCTTACTAATTCGTCCCTATACCAGTTTTGCCCCTTTATTCTGGTGAGATTATGGATCTGCCGAGGACTAAACTGTCCTCGGCTGCTTCCCAAAAATTGTTTTGTGCTCTGCGTTGTAGAGCTTGGGCCACAGCTCTCCTCGGATTGGGCCTTCGGACGCTCTAAGGATAAATGGGCCTGGTCCACGAATTGTTGGGCCCCACAATAGCCCCTCAAAACCCTTCTGTCCGACTTCCGGGTTGGAAAGGAGGGTTTTGGCAAACCCGGGCCCTCAATATGACCCATTTAATTTGACCCCGCATTTATGTGAGCGGTTTTCCGCCTGTCCACGAAGTTAGCCGTTTTTCAAGGGAGTCCGTTTAATCTGCTCGTGATCTGCTCCTGCCGATTGACTATCCCAGACACGCCTTTAGTAAATCCCCTTTACGAGGCTCATTTATGTCCGGCGGCTCATCTGATAAGGTGGGGAAGCGGAATGGATGCCTCTTTTTCTTCAGATTCTTTTGGAAACTTTGAATGCGTTTAATTCCCTCTGTTTGGTTCTTCCTATAAGAAGGCAAGCAGGAGGCAATCACTTTCGTACAGACTCCTCCCCCTCCTTCTGAGATCCGAAACCCGTAGCCTCTTTTAGCGTCTGCTTAGCCTGTTTGTTATACATCATATCCGTACACGTCCTCCATAACAAATGATGAAGGAAACACACTCCTCCTCAAAACACCATATCCTGACAAAACTTGAAATGACTCGGTCAGGGTAAGGGTGGCGCAGACTTAAGATCTGTCCCGCCTCTCTTTTAGCCAAAATCCGAAGCAGGGGCTCGTCATGTCGAATTCTCGGCGTGACTGAGTCGAGAACAACCAAGACCAGCACCACCCGGCTCCTCACGAGCGTACCTAATATGGCACCAGCGTGTTAGGAGTCAGGGCTGAGGCAGGGGCTAAGTGCTTCTGCTTCTCCCTCTTTTGCTCCTTTTCTTTCTTTTTATCTCTTCTCTCTTCTTCTCCTCCTTCCTTACTCATGTCCTCCATCTTCTTCATCCATCTCCTCCATCTTCTTCATTGATTTCTTCCTTACTATTTCCTTCTTCTTCGTTTTTTTTTTTTAAAGTGAGTTCTTCTCTTAGTATGAGCAGCTATGAGGCAGAGATCGGAGGGACCTTGAAGACAAGTTTAAAAAGGCGCTTGACCGTTTGCTTATCTGTACTGTGGATGTTAGTACTGCTTCGGCAGCCCCTCTTTTGTATAGGCCCTCTTTTGTATAGGCTGGTTGAAGCCTCTCTTTGTATATTGTAATAATTTTTCATATTAATAAAACTTGTTTCTATTTCACTTTGCATGTTCGGTCTCTTTGTTTTTTATAAATTTGTAAGCGCCGCTCGGCACAATCATATAGCATCTAAATCAATGACGACTAAGACCAAAATACTTAATAATAAAAAGATGTTGCCATAACTTTAATGGAAGTGCCTGGCATGATAAGGCAGACCAATAAAAAGTAATACTTACCCCCCTGGCTTGGGTCCGAGGACCATGCAAGGCCTTGGTTCTGTCCAAAACTTTAATAATAATAATGTTTTGTACTTGGTTTCCCCATAGGCTTGAGTCCGAGGACCATACAAGGTCCTGATTCTATCCAAAACTTTAATAATAATAATGTTTTGTGCTTGGTTTCCCCATAGGCTTGAGTCCGAGGACCATACAAGGCCTTGGTTCTGTCCAAAACTTTAATAATAATAATGTTTTGTACTTGGTTTCCCCATAGGTTTGAGTCCGAGGACCATACAAGGCCTTGGTTCTGTCCAAAACTTTAATAATAATAATATTTTGTACTTGGTTTCCCCATAGGCTTGAGTCCGAGGACCATACAAGGCATTGGTTCTGTCCAAAACTTTATTCCCTCCCCTTTTCTTTTTGCACCTGTCTTTCCTCAGGTGTCTCATAGGTTGCCGAGCAGGAAGTTGTCCTCGGTAATGGTTATTCCTTGGTGTGGGCCATAGTCCGTGGGCTTCCATGCAGAACGGGCCTGGGCCGCGAATTTATTAGGCCCACAGTTTTAGAGGCATTTCCGTAGCCTTTGGTCACGCGGTACTTTTTGGCGTCCCAGTATTCGAGGTGCGCCTTTACGAGGCTCCTTTAATCTCAGGGTTGCAGACGGCATTGGAAATCGAGCCGGAGACATTTTGTCTGTAGCGTTCCTTGGGACGCTGCGTGAATTAAATGCCATCACCTCTTCTTTTAAATAAATAGGAGAGAAGGTTGCTTTACTTTCACACGAATTCTTCAGTCTCCTCTCTTAGTACATCATGTTTGAGGCGAGGATTGGGGCAAAGGAGCTCTCTCCGCCACAAAAGTGCTGTGTCTTCCTGAGACTCCAGATAGTGAGGTACAGGCCAAGGAGGCGTAGACTCAAGAGAATATCTCAATTCGAGAGAGGGGAAAGGATGTTTCTCCTTCTTTTAGTCAAAATCCGAAGCAGGTTCTGGTCATGCCAGATTTTTGGCATGCCCGAAGAAGGAATTTCCGCCATCAGCGCCGTTTGCCTTGTAGCAGGCAAACTTCTGCGGGGGCTTCCCAACTGCCGGCTCCCTGCATCTTTGCTGTAAATGGTGTTAGCCTGAGGTCAGGTTCTTTGGCTGCCTGAGTTATGGGCATGTAGAAGCGTCGATGAGTAGTTTCCTTAGACGACATCTTGGAACAGTAGCCAACCTCTCCTCTGAGATATCTCCTCGGTATCATCTTTACTCTTTTGTGCTTTTCTTTTGCTTACGCAGTTAACTCTAATGTAAGCTGGTTTCAGCTTTTATTGTACACTGTACTGTTCTTTTGTTTTAATAAAAGATGTGTTTGTTTCTTTATGCATATGTTTTTTTTTTTCAACAACCACTTTGGGTCTGAATATTAAGTCTAAACATGCCTTTAACAATATTCTGGACGGAAGAACACGAGATAGCTGCTGAGCGCTGCGTGATGCACGCTAGACGAATATCCGAGAGAGCAGCCGAGCAGCGATGGACTTGGATCGTGCCCTTGGGACAACATACTGTGCCGTATCGTATTAGCCCCTTTGGCACTGGGGATCTGCGGGTAGACCGGGGAACCCGTGCAATTAAAGACTGACCCAACTGTTAACGAGAAGTCCTCTTCGGATGGATTTTAATGCTCTAGTAACAGTTTTTATTTTATGTACTTGGTTTCCCCATAGGCTTGAGTCCGTGGACCATGCAAGGCCTTGGTTCTGTCCAAAACTTGTAAGATTTCTTTATGTACTTGGTTTCCCCATAGGCTTGAGTCCGAGGACCATGCAAGGCCTTGGTTCTGTCCAAAACTTCTAAGATTTCTTTTATGTACTTGGTTTTCCCATAGGCTTGAGTCCGAGGACCATGCAAGGCCTTGGTTCTGTCCAAAACTTATAAGATTTCTTTTATGTACTTGGTTTCCCCATAGGCTTCAGTCCGTGGACCATGCAAGGCCTTGGTTCTGTCCAAAACTTGTAAGATTTCTTTTATGTACTTGGTTTCCCCATAGGCTTGAGTCCGAGGACTGCAAGGCTGTTCTTCCAAAACTTGTAAGATTTCTTTTATGTACTTGGTTTCCCCATAGGCTTGAGTCCGAGGACCATGCAAGGCCTTGGTTCTGTCCAAAACTTGTAAGATTTCTTTTTATGTACTTGGTTTCCCATAGGCCTGAGTCCGTGGACCATGCAAGGCCTTGGTTCTGTCCAAAACTTGTAAGATTTCTTTTATGTACTTGGTTTCCCCATAGGCTTGAGTCCGAGGACCATACAAGGCCTTGGTTTTGTCCAAAACTTATAAGATTTCTTTTATGTACTTGGTTTCCCCATAGGCTTGAGTCCGTGGACCATGCAAGGCCTTGGTTCTGTCCAAAACTTGTAAGATTTCTTTTATGTACTTGGTTTCCCCATAGGCTTGAGTCCGAGGACCATGCAAGGCCTTGGTTCTGTCCAAAACTTATAAGATTTCTTTTATGTACTTGGTTTCCCCATAGGCTTGAGTCCGTGGACCATGCAAGGCCTTGGTTCTGTCCAAAACTTATAAGATTTCTTTTATTTGTTTTATTTTTCAACCACCAGCCCCTTCACCAAGGCGGGGATAGTTGGCCTGAGGCCGGAAGCCCCTAGAGACGCCCGCGCCCTTAGCACTGCGAGGCGTAGCCCCTAGCAGAGGCTTACGTCGGAGCAACAACTATATGCCGCCGGAGACGGGGGAAATCCCGGAAATTTCTGCTTGCTAGAGAGCTGACTCCACCGCCACCTGCGCCAACGCGCAAGCTTTCCCACAGACGGCGCCAATTGTAAGGACACAATTCTTTGGCGGCCCAATAAGGATGTTGGGCTCGCGTACGAAAGATCCCTCACAATATGATTTGTAGAGAGTGGGCTTGAAAAGTTAGCCGTTGGTCAAGTGGCGTTGTCCGGTCATGGCTTTAGAGGAATCTACGTAGAAAAAGGGGATTAGGTATGAACATTTAAGCCCTGAGGCGTCGTACCCCGTGGGATGGAGCTCCTCGGAGTTGATCCGAGGACCTGTTGAGGTCTTCTCTCGGTTGCCCAACGACGGACTTTCTTCCATGAAGTTCGGTGTTCCTGAGATGTTTTCCCATGTCGTCTCTCTTTTTTCGGAGGTGGAAAAAGGGGCCTCCCTCAGATCTACTTACTTCCTTATTTTATACTAACTTGTAAGATTTCTTTTATGTACTTGGTTTCCCCATAGGCTTGAGTCCGAGGACCATGCAAGGCCTTGGTTCTGTCCAAAACTTGTAAGATTTCTTTTATGTACTTGGTTTCCCCATAGGCTTGAGTCTGAGGACCATGCAAGGCCTTGGTTCTGTCCAAAACTTGTAAGATTTCTTTTATGTACTTGGTTTCCCCATAGGCTTGAGTCCGAGGACCATGCAAGGCCTTGGTTCTGTCCAAAACTTGTAAGATTTCTTTTATTTGTTTTATTTTTCAACCACCAGCCCCTTCACCAAGGCGGGGATAGTTGGCCTGAGGCCGGAAGCCCCTAGAGACGCCCGCGCCCTTAGCACTGCGAGGCGTAGCCCCTAGCAGAGGCTTACGTCGGAGCAACAACTATATGCCGCCGGAGACGGGGGAAATCCCGGAAATTTCTGCTTGCTAGAGAGCTGACTCCACCGCCACCTGCGCCAACGCGCAAGCTTTCCCACAGACGGCGCCAATTGTAAGGACACAATTCTTTGGCGGCCCAATAAGGATGTTGGGCTCGCGTACGAAAGATCCCTCACAATATGATTTGTAGAGAGTGGGCTTGAAAAGTTAGCCGTTGGTCAAGTGGCGTTGTCCGGTCATGGCTTTAGAGGAATCTACGTAGAAAAAGGGGATTAGGTATGAACATTTAAGCCCTGAGGCGTCGTACCCCGTGGGATGGAGCTCCTCGGAGTTGATCCGAGGACCTGTTGAGGTCTTCTCTCGGTTGCCCAACGACGGACTTTCTTCCATGAAGTTCGGTGTTCCTGAGATGTTTTCCCATGTCGTCTCTCTTTTTTCGGAGGTGGAAAAAGGGGCCTCCCTCAGATCTACTTACTTCCTTATTTTATACTAGCTTGCATTCATTGCCCTTCGTCCACGTGTAGGGTCAATCTTTACGAACACTGACATTTGTCCCATCAGTCTAATCCCGGAATTGTTGGGGATGGTTTGATAAAGCTGCAGAGTACGGCTCTGTCAGGCGTCGGGCCTTATCTAGAAGGGTAGTATGGATAACTTCCCCAAGATATTCTGGATTTCCTTACTAATTCGTCCCTATACCAGTTTTGCCCCTTTATTCTGGTGGGATTATGGATCTGCCGAGGACTAAACTGTCCTCGGCTGCTTCCCAAAAATTGTTTTGTGCTCTGCGTTGTAGAGCTTGGGCCACAGCTCTCCTCGGATTGGGCCTTCGGACGCTCTAAGGATAAATGGGCCTGGTCCACGAATTGTTGGGCCCCACAATAGCATTCTTACAAACTGTTTTGGTAGTAAATTCTTATTGATTCACATATGGACCTTCCATTCACATCATTTTTTACTTACTTGTAACCATTTATTACATCAATAATATATATAAAAAAGTTTGTAGTGCTAGTATTTTCTTCATTTTAGTGACTATAAAAAAATTTATAGATCTAAAATCTAAAACAAAATATATAAGCAAAAAAAAAAAAAAGCTCAACAACAAAAATTACCAATAGTAAAACTTAAAAAAAAAAAATTAAGCTCAATTAACCAATTTTATTTAAAATAAAAAACCTTGTCATTTAAAAAATTATAAACAAAAATAATTTTGTTCTTACTGGCATTAGAAGAAAAAAAAACTCAATAGCTAAGTAGTAGTAAAGTGAAAAGTTGAAACCACTACACACAATTAACAGTAAAGCTACCCCCCTTAACTCAAAACATTAGCTCCATCTCTAGTTTTGTCGAGAGCCAATATGGATAGACTATAGTATACTCAAGTGGTTCAAGACATTTAACCCAAGATTTGTTGTTAAAAGCGCATTGCGGTGATATCTTTTGTACTAAGTTTTAAGTAATATATATATAATGAAAGTTGGGCTTAAACACCATAATTGTGCCAAGTGGCTTCACGAAATTGTAGAAATTTTGTTAGATTTAAAAAAAATATATATATTTTTTTGTTCTTATCTTCTTTCCTATAATTTCTAAGTTGATAAAAGTTTCAATTTGAATACAATGCAAATTCTTCATCTAATCATTTTATTATTAATTTATCTATAATTTCTAAGTGATTTATTTAATTAGCAATAGGAGATCTACTTCACTTATGATTTATGAGTTCTAGACTTCCAGCACTCTAGGGGATTAGAATTTTGATTTCACACTAATTGTCATATCAACATTAATTAAAAAAAAAAAAATCATAATACATGTATACAACTACTAACATCAACCTTTAAAAAACATAAATTATATGGAATTCTAAAAAAAAAAACATAAATTATATCATATACATATATATGTCAAAATCAACTTAACATTATATATACGTTAAAATCGACTTAAAATTTTTAGCATTATTAGTTCATATTTTTTAGATTTCCCCCCCAAAAAAAAAAAGATATAATATTTTGTTCTTATCTTCTTTTCCTATAATTCATACTTCCACAAATTAGACTGGCATTAGACTTTTTGATCATATCAACTTTTTCAATGTAGAGTGTATATATATCAAATAATTCATAATAAATGCCTACTATATGATTTTTTTTTTCCTTCTATTCTTCTCTTCTTCTACCTACAACCTTATAGGTATGTATTTTGTGTATTTTTCTTTTCTTTTGTTAAACCTAAATTTATTGAGTTTTATGTGATTCATATGGTTATGGTTTGAGAATCAATTATTAATAAATTTGATAATAAATTGTTCTATCTATTTTATTATTTAATTTTACTTAAATTTGAAAATGTTTTTCTATTTATATAGTTTATACAAGATTCTTAATTAGGCTATGCATCACACGTGTATAATACTAATATATATATATATATATATATATTCTCTACGGTAACAATAACTTATAGCAATGAGGGAAAAGTTTGAAAGGAATGGGTGTGCGTTTGGCAAAAAAAAAAAAACTGTTTCATTCTTCTTCTTTTTTCAAAATAATCTAACATTTATATATATTTTTTAAAAAGCTAGCTTTTAGCTATTAGCCACACATTTATTTAACAGTAGCCTCATCATTCCACACGTGCGATGAGATTTTTTTTTTTTTTTTTTTTTAAATTTTAAAGTTTAATGTATTTTTCAATTTGAATTTATTTATAGTTAGTGAGGTTACACAAGAATGGATTTTTAATAAACTAAAATTTGGTATTTGAAATAAAGTAAACCACTGGATTTAATGTGTGCTACTTTTTAGGAAACAATTATCAAACGTGAATGAGATATATTTAAATAGATAGCGTGCCCTTAAAAAAAAAAAATAGAGAATGTGCTAATTTTTAGGAAAAAAATTTTTCGGGTAGTTTTTTCTTTTTTAAACTCTTTGTTGAATTACAATTTTAACCCTATTTTTTATTTTTTAAGAATAAGGATTATCTAATTAGCTAAGGGTTATTTTTGATATTTTTTAAAGGCATAACTAATTTTCTGAATCCTGTTAATATATAGAGATATATAGAGAAGAGATAAAAGTTACCAAATTTTTTTTTTTTTTTGATAAACACTGTGTAAATTAGCTACTGGACATTACGGGTTATCCAAATCACTTTTTTTTATTATTCACATTAGCCATTTGGTGGCTTGGTGCCTACAAATCACAATATCCAAAAAAATAAAGAGGGAGAGATATGTCAATACAGTTATCAAGATCATTTGAAATACTCCCAATTTCCATGATTGGATCATATGCTTTTTATGTTCATAACCACATTTCAAGTTTTGTGTCAATCGAATAATATTTGTTGTTTGATTGAGATACACATCTTTTATATATGCATAGTTTTTAATACAAAAACTTGATTTTTAAATATTTGAATAATGACATATCTCTTGATCTTAGATTACCTTAAAATTTTGCAAGCATCTAGAGTATAAGAATAAAATCTAATCCAACATGAGATTTGTTAAAATTCGCATTCAATAAAAATATATTGAGTAATATAATATAACTTAGAGTTACACCAAGTATAACTTGAACCCATACACACGCACATTAATGAAAATGTGTATATTTAGGTTTTTTTTTTTTTTTTTTTTTGAAAAAAAAATTCAAGGAATAGTAAATAGTAAAAATCAACCAAGACAAGAGTTTTATTTGTTTATTTATTTATTTAAAAAAAGTAAAAATCACCCTTAACCTAGACAAAGTTTGGCTACAAAATACAACTCCCACTAAAAAAATAAAAAAAAAAGACTGCATATTTTGAAAATTTAACCATTAAATTACATGTTTTTTATATTTTTAACATGCACAACAAATTTCATGTTGATCGGATTTTATTTACTATTCGATCCATAAATTTATTTTTTATGCATAATTTTATATTAAAAAAATTGAAAAATTTAAACTTCTGATTGATAAAATAGCTATTGATCTTTAATATTCTAAAAAATTTGCAAATATGGAGGATATAAGAAAAAAATGTTATCTAATGATAGATTTGTCAAAATTTACATATAATAAAAAGATATTGAATGGAATTGTTGCCATTACCAAACTTTTATATCCAATAATTTTATAGGTCAAATAGTAAAAAAATAAGGTGTTGTCTAAATTTTTAAGGGAAAAGGTGAGATGGGGAACTCATGCCAGGTTGTTGTATTGGGCTAAACTTTGGGTTTTGGGGGTATTTTGGTAATTTTAGATTTGAGGGTATTTTGGTCATTTTTGAAGATTCTAGAGTACTTTGGTCATTTTCACTTTAGTGACATTTTGGTAATTTTGATAATTGGGTAATTGGGTGGGTTGGGGTTTACCCATAATAATTCGGTTGGGTTGGATTTGGGTTAGAAGCAATTAGTTAAATAGGTTTTAATGGATAAATGGATTTTATATGCCCAACCCAATTATGCCCACTCCAAATCCACCCATTTGCCTCCCCTAGGCTAAAGTAGTAGTAGCTCAATAATTTTATTTTAAAAAAAATTAAAAAAACATTTGAGTTGAAATTTTAGTAAAAACCTCAATTTAAACCATATGTTCATGTATCATCTGATTCATATGATACAATACGATTCGATACAATTTTTACAACACACACCTATATATCATACAATTCTTGAGTACTTCTAAAGTTCTAATATATCCTTACAATACAAAATTTTTTGTACATGATACAATACATATCATACGATCTTGACAACTACATTTGCAAGTTGCAACTCCCTATGTAAAGCTCAAGTTTGGGTCCTTGAGTAAGCCCAAATAGGCTCATTCTTTACTCTCCAAACCATAGTCATTCAATACCCTAAATAAAATACTTGGTCTTGGGCCGCGTATGAAAATAAAATGTTGTAGAAAGAGATAGTAGGCTTAAAAGGAGATGGGCCTTAATTTGTATGGGCTTATAGGGTTTTTAACAAAAGTAGCCATCGACAATAGCTTTAACCAACTCAGCCCAACGTTGGGTTAGTTTGGATTGTCAAGCTACAGCCATTTTGTCATGCCTAATTAAATTTTAAAAAAAAGGTTTTTATGCAACTATTTAAGCACATTATTTAATTAATAATTATAATATACACAATTAAGCCCAGTATTCAAATTTTTATCAAAAATAAATTTCAAAATATTAAACCTTTTAAATACTAAATCTTTCAAATTTTTATCAAAACTAAGTTTCAAAATACTAACAAATATAATTTTTTTTAATTCAACTTAGGGTCAAATATTTTTTTTTAGCCAAACCTTTTAAATATTATTTAGAAATATATACTATTATTATTATTATTTTAGAAAACTATCACTAGTTTCGCTTTGAATTGGTAGGTTAAATGCACACTCCTAATGTTGACTCACTTAATTTACAATCAACTTGTTTTAGAAAACTATCACTAGTTTCGCCTTGAATTGGTGGGTTAAATACACACTCCTAATGTTGACTCACTTAATTTACAATCAACTTGGAATTATTCAATTTATTATTTGTTTCAAGATGAGTATAAGGAATAAATCTTTTTATGTATTTATGGAAAAAGTTTATATACAAATTGGTTTGGAGGAAATTTTTTTTAATCCACTATGTGACAGTTAAAAAAATCAACTATGTGTACTTATACAACATTTTTAATAAGTCATGTACCAAAAAAAAAAAAAAAAAAACAAGAGATGGATAGCTTATGTAACAAAGTCAATCTTGGGTAAGAGTATTTGCTACGTGTCATCAAATAATTTAATGAGGAAAACAAGTTGTATATTGTGTGCAATTAGAGAGAAGTCCAAATGAGAGCAAGACGCACACTCTTAATGTTGACTTACTTAATTTACAATCAACTTGGAATTATTCAGTTTATTATTTGTTTCAAGATGAATATAAGGAATAAATCTTTTTATATATCTATGGAAAAAGTTTATATACAAATTGTTTTGGAGGAAATTTTCTTTAATCCACCATGTGGCAGTTAAAAAAATCAACTATGCGTACTTATACGGCATTTTCAACAAGTCATGTACCAAAAAAGAAAAAAAAAAAATGAAAGCAAGACAACAAATAGTTCACCAGACTAACAAATGGTTTCATTTTTCTACGCTCTTCATAAAATTGAAAACACGGATCACGTGATGTACGATAGCATTGCTCCCGAAGTAGTTTTTCATCAGAGAAGAAGTCTTGGGTATCAACTAGACTTGGGGCCGCATTAACTGTTGAATGAGAGATTTCCAAGTAGTCGAAATGGAGAAGGATTTAATTCTGCTGAGCTAGGACAAGAAAAACAGCACCTTAAAGACAACACCCCAGAAATGTTTCTTAAACCAGTCCTTTTGATAGAGATGCGAAAGAGTGAAAAACCAAGTTGACTCATATTACTACCTGAAGAAAATTAGTTTAGGATCAAAAGACATTGAATCAGATATATTAAAAGAAAATGCCGGATCATAATACAACCAACATAATATGAAATTATGCGTGATAGACAATTCCAAAACTGCAAACTTCCAAAAGAATAGGTTTAAAGCAAAAGAAGAAGATATCAAAAAAGCTACCAGTTAGAATCCACAGCACACTTTGTTGTTCACTTTGTTAAGGTTGCAACAGAAAATTGGTAAAATCTCCACTTGAATTCAATTTGTAACATGAGCGAGTTCCACGTGTATTAAATTTTACACATAGATTAAAATTCCATGTCAGCATTGCTAGCACATGGAACTCAAGTGTTAATCACTATAGTCTTGGGCTTGTAAGACTCAAGATGCTGGTTTACAAATATGTTTTACAAACATGCCGAATAACAAAAATGTTCTGAAAATCATGTTAAATGTCAAAAAAATTCTCAACTTTCTAAAGAATTTGGGCCAGGTTGAATAAAATCTCAACCCTGTGTCAATCCAAAGTCCAAACCCGTTCAAAAAAAAAAAAAAAAAAATTCCAAACCCATGACCATTCTGAATAGCTTTTATCTCCCGTCCAACTCCAAACACTGCCAGGGAAGAGGTCCGACTATTACCTAAGCCTGCCTCTTGATTGAGAGAGATAGAGAGGGAAGAGGGTGTGGCGGCAGCGGCCATGTCCCTGATGCGTTTCAGAATCGGAAGCGCTTGCCATTCTTTGCATCTTCGTCAACTATGTACATCCACATCCAAATCCGATAACACCCACCACCTCCTTATCTCTGCCTTCAACAAAGACACATTCCAACAACACTTCTTCTCCATCCCAATAATCCATCATCCACTCTCTTTGGGATCCAAACCCACCTCACTCCTCACGCTTACACTCCCTTCCTCCCATCCCAAAGGTCTCAACACTTCTCAATATCTCAACCCTTTTTTTCTCCTTCACCGCCATGACTATCCCCATTCCAATCACGCCCCTATTCTCACCTATAACCCCACCACCCAACAAACTCTAACTCTTCCTCATTCACTCACCTCTGAAACTGAAACAGATACCACTTTGTACGCTGAAACACATTTTGGCTTCGACCCTTTAACCAACACTCACAAAGTGTTACGTGCTGAATGGACAGTTGCTATTCCAGAATCAAATCCGAGAGTTAGTCAAATGGTGTGCACGGTTTTTACACTAGGCTGCAGAAGCAACGGTTCGTGGAGAAAGGTAAAGATAAACCCTGAGTTGCCTTTTCATTCTACTAAGTATATGAGTTCTGGGAAAAGTGTTTGTATTAATGGTGCAATACATTGGGTAACACAGTTTGGGAATTACATTGTCGCTTTTGATCTCAAAGATGAGAACTTTAGACTAATTCCACTTCCCCATAACTACAAAGCTGAAAACTTTAAACCTTTACATTTTGAATTTAATCGATTAATTGAACTTGGTGGGTGCTTGGCTTTGGTAGATTACAAATATAGTGGTGACATATATCGTGGTGATGAATACATATGCCAGTTCTGGATACTAAAGGATTACCACAATCATGTGTGGGTTGAGGAGAAAATTAGCGTTCCATTTGATTTTAGAATAAACATATACGGTAAACCTATTCCAATTGGGACTATTCCCACGGGGGAGATATTGCTAGAGCCATTTTCTTGGTATGTGTCGTGTAAGGACTACCCTGCGTGTCTGCTTTTCTATGATATGGAGGGACAAGGTTTCAAGAAGGTTGATGTCACTGGCTTGCCTAAATGGGTTTATAATGGTCGTCATTCAATTATCAGAGCCATTTCTGTTTATGAGGGTGCCTCAAATTCGATATTTGCGTGAGGGCAGTGAAGAGTAGAGTATGGTACTTTTTTTTTTGGGGGTAATAGGCCATTCTAGATGTTTGATGTAATGTAGGGTGTTTTTATTCTGCTTTTCCTTAGCTTTGGAGATGTGTTCTTGTGTTGGTTTAGTAGAATTTATAACTAAATTAGCTATGTCTACTTAGAGGGCAAGTTTCTCCATGGATAACAAAGTGAATTGATGTTGTCAATGGCATACAACAACATCACTCATCAAGCTTTAGTCCCAATATTTTATGATCAGTTATGAATCCTCAACAAACTTGTAAGTGGCATTGTATTTTTTTTTTTTTTTTTTAATTGATAAGTTGTGCATCTAACCATCATCTTCTTATTAGTGAAAGAAATATCATTTGAGTTAGAGTTCTTCAACATTATGACATCCCCAAGCACCACACGGAATCTTAATAAGTGCGTCAAGTTAAGTGGAGGTACTCTTGCGTTGATGCTTTGTTTGAATTATTGAGTAGTTGCCCAGTGTTTGACTATTTTTTTATTTTTTGTTAAGCTTGAATTCAAGAATTTGGTTGGTGTAACTCTGCCTTGAATTTTTTTTTTTTTTTTTTTTTTTTTTTTAAAGAAAATTCTGCCTTGAATTTGATAGAGAAGAAGCCAATGGCTTTGGTCAGATGGTACTTTCACCCCTCATAATGTATTACATATTACTTAGAAGAGTTCTAAGTTATAAATAAAATTGCTAGAAATTCGTGGACAAGAACAAACTGAGAATGTTCAATTATATATATATATATTTTTACTTCAGAGACTGTTCAATTGCTTTTTTTTGGGTATAATTGAATTGCTTTTTTTTGGGTATAATTGAGTTTTATTGTGTTCATATGAAATGATTAATCAGGTGCGTTATACATATGAAGAATTGACTGAAAATGCAATAAGGTTTTTAAATTGACACAAGAGTTGAATTTGATTACAACACTTTTACATCGATGAATTTAATTGGAAGAATGTATTTGAATGCGACTACAAGAACGCTCACGCAAATGCCTAGCGGATGAACAAACTGAAAAGACAATATTTCTCCAGTGTGATAGTACTATTGTTCCCTAACCTCTAGTATTCAAAACCCCAAGCTCTAAAGTGTGTGTTCTCTCTCTCTCTCTCTCTCTCTCTCTCGTATGAATTGAGTGAATTTCAGTTGAGTTAAATTGATCGTATCTAAACTCATGGAGCTTCAAAATATCAAGACATTGCATTGGAGGCATGCAGATAGTTTTGAAATTGACACTTAAAGAACTTGACAAGTTTGTGAGGGAGTAATTGGAAAGTATATCCCGTGATATTTCAATTAGTTATATATATTTTTTGAGATCGTAAGGAAGATAATAGCTAAAGAGTTTAAGGAGGTTTTGTATTACAGAGTGCCAAAAGATTTATTAAGCTGAAAAGGTATCCGTATAAATTTTTGTTTTTGAAGCTGTGTTGCCTGGGAATTTTTTGAGAATTCTTGGGTGGACAACATAAAAAATAGCTTTTGTCCCTTGAGACTGAAGCCTTTGATGTCATAGACCACAGTCTCAACCTTCCATTATCTTCCTTACCTGTTTCACATTGATTCAATTTCTTTGTCTCCAACTAATATGACAGCAGACCAGAAACTCGGTTGTCTAACTCGCACTGCTGCTTTGGTCTCTCATAAGCCCTTTAGCATACCTGCAAATTAAAATCTACTAGAATATAGTTGTTCATTCAAATAAAACCTGGTTTCTATGCTTTCTTCCATACTAGTTGTTGACCCGTGTAAAGCACGTTTTTTTTGTTTTTTTTATTTGTTTATTTATTATTATTATTTATATGTATAAATTAATTGCTAATATGTACAATGCATGTGCATGTACCCTATTTGAGTAGTGTTAATTTTGATTCTTTTGAGAAATTCTTTTTTCTTTCATAGATTTGTCAAATTATATTTGCTTCTATTACTCTCAAATTTTTTTTTTTTGAGTTGTGTATATATAAGAAATATCTTTAGAATATAGACATTGAAATAGTAATATACTTAAAAGGTCATTCGGTCGGCATTTTCTTTTTAATTGTGTTTACTCTTAAAATCATTATATATAGGACAAACAAAAAGAAAGAAAATATATTACGAAGTCATTATTTTTATGATAATATATAATTAATTAATTAAGTGAGCAAATATAATAACTTCTTAATGTTTTAATACAATGAAGTTTATTACATTGTTTTGTGTAGGTGTGTTTTCACTTTTTTTTTTTTTTTTGGGTGGTTATGACCAATGATAGTAGCACACGACTTCTATTATGAGTTATGACCAGTGATATATAAGACAACCGTTTTCATTCTTGGATCACACATTACTACTACGTCATGAGGCACACAATTATTAGTACATGTGCATCTATTTGCCATGTCTCAATAATTTTTTCAGGTAGCCAAACAATTGTAATTGAGTTGACTTGGAAATTCTAATCAAGCAAGATAATTGCGGGAGCAATTTTCACCTTCAATGCTTTGTCTAAATCTCTACCATTTGGTCATTCCAATTCAAGACCACAATTTACACAACCGAGGCTAAAAGGTTGAGTCCATGCACGGATTAAGTGAAAACATGAGCCAAATTATGAATGTGTCCATAAAGTACTAATTAAAATTAGGTATTTTTGGGATGAAATAAGGTCTTTAAATTGTACTATATTATTATTATTATTTGATAGTTACAATGGAAGAAGGGGATTTTTTTTTAAGTCACCCTAATTAAATTTTATTTTCTTCTTTGAAGTTATACCGGGTGTTTGGAGTAACTCAAAATAATCCGAATTACCAAAATAGATTTTTTTTGCACATAGATGAACAAACTTGCACATTTCAATGTAGTACAAAACAATAATATTGGACATTTAAAAAAAAAATTAAATAGAAATTATTCAATAAGTCAAAAATTGTGATTGACTTGGCTTGAAATTCTACTTGGGAAAGATAATGGGGGAGAAGTTTTCACCTTCAAGGCTTCATATGTTTTTATGTGAGAACATGTAAAAGAAATAAGAAAGGAAATTAAAAAAAAAAAAAAAAAATTAGGATTTGGTCCCAAAACAATGGCCTCTGAAAAGTCGTTATAGTTTAACCTCTAAAAACCAACCATTCACCAAGTTCTCCTAAAACTCACTTTAAAATCATGATTGTTCACTTTCTTGAGTATTTTGCAAGTGGGTTGAATCAATTCTAATCTATAAGAGCTCTTTGTAATGTACATAGATTATGGTTCATGTAACATTTTAAATCTATAAATAAAATTTATAAATAGTTTAGCACACCAAACTAAATGATGAATTCTATAAAACCATTTTTCTTTTTTTACCTTTCACTAAATAGAACTATTGTAAAAAAGAGGAACAAAATATAACGAACAAAAGATTTACATTCATCATACCATAGGGCTATAAAGTTATTATATTAATTAAGTATTCCCATTTACCGCCCTAAAACTTAAGGGCCCGTTTGGATAGAGGGGGAAATGAGGGGAAGTGGAGGAGAGTAGAGTTGGCTAAAAATAAGCTAATTTTAGACCAGATCTATTCTACTCTACTCTATTCTTCCTCCCTCTCTCTCAATCCAAACGGACCATAAATGAGAGTGGTTATGAATAGGTGTGGTGACACATGTCATTGTAATTTTCTTTGTCAAAAGGATTCATGTCATCATAGTGTGCATCTTCTAGTTTTGAGGATCCAACTTTTATAATATTATATTATATTATAGATGGACCATTGCAACAATGATAGCTGCATTGTCATCAAATGGTCCATAAGTTTGCTGTGTTGCATGTAAGAAGGTTCTCAAGTCTCAACCATTGTTTTATGGAACTTGGCTGTAGAAGACTTGTCCCCTTAAAAGTCAGGTTAGATGCAATCCAAACTGCCCTTGCCAAATTACAATAAAGCAATAAATGACTAATGTCTTTTTAATTTTTATTGGACAACACATACTTTGTATGTACCTTCATTTCTCTTTTGACAAGTTCACCATGAGTTAATGGCTGTAAACTAGCCGAGCCGAGTATTGAAAGTTCAAACTTGTTCATTTATATTTTTTAAACATGAATCGAGTTTGAGCTTATCACTAAACAAGATTTTATGTTCAAGCTTGGCTCATTTTTTTGTCCTGCAAGTTCAAGCTTATTCACAAGCTACTTGATTAACTTATTCTTTTCTTATATATTGTGAAATCATGAATAAAATGTTTTACGTCTTCACAATTCTATGATTTTTTACTACAAATAGACTATTTATATCATCAATAAGCTACAAACTTATACAATTCAATTTGAAGTCTATATAAATAAATTTTAAACAATTATACATATAAAAATATAATATTAGATATAATTAAATTGAGTCTTTATGTTCACGAACTTATTCACGAACATATTATTATGTTTGAACTTAGATTATTTAATAATCGAGCCTAAACTAAGCTAGCAATTGATTTTTGGTGTAAGTGAAGATTTGAACCCCAAATCTCTTATTTAATGACAAGAGATTTTACTGGTTGAGTTTATTGGAACCCATGTTTCTACGGTAACATTAAATCATTTGTTGCTGAGAATCAATCGAAGGCGAGAAGAGAATCAATCGAAGGCGAGAAGTGTCCTGAAAATCCAACCATTCAACTTATTATTTTGTCTTCTTATTGTAATGACTTGTTGACCTATATAAACTGAGTAAGAAATGTAGTACACATACCTACATTTACACGGTAATTCTGTGATGTAATGTAGATAGACGAACTCAAACACGTGAATGGAGAATTGATATGACATCAATTTAAGGTGGAGCCAAGTAACAAGAGCTAGTCATAGCCAGCCCTAAACACACCACGATATCTCCTTATCATCAACCATTCTTAATCCCTTTTATCTTTGTTTAGCAGGAAAAACTACAAACGAAGCAACTTATGTCATTAGAATGCAGTAGTCAGGTAAATAATGACTTTAGCTAGTGTAAAATTTAGTCCTGATGTGTTTCCTTGGCATGGTAAAAAAAAATGTCATTAAATCGAGTCCTTGTCCTATCTATGCAAAAAAAAAAAAAAAAAAAAAAAAAAAAAAAATCTAAATTGTAATTAATATAAATTTGATACATACCTTCAATCAAACCTAAAAAAAATTGTCCGCACTTATCTGAACAATTAAATTTAGGTATTTTCATAACATCTTCAGGGACTTTATTCTCAATTACATGGATTGGATTCAAATGCCGCTTGCAAAAGTCTAGAGCTAATTTTAATTTCAGCTCTCTTGGAGCAGTCTGCTCAATAATATCCACTTTCACATAACTTGTGAGGTCCTTTAAAACTTTGATCTTGCAAGGAGCTACGCTCTTCAAATCTTCCCTAAACACCCAAACTTTTACGTTCAGATCATCTTCCTTGTCAAGAAATTGGTGGAAACATCCAATTTGTGACAAGTACCGGGCAACCAAATTCACCGAACCTTGAAAATATCCAAAAGAAATCTTGTTTGGTCTTACAACCTTTGCTTTGAAGTCACTTAAAAAGCTCCTACTTAGATTTGAAGATACATCTTTTTTCTCTTTTTCGAGACTTTAATAAATTTGGGAGCCCGCCCAGGGCAGTCTCTACATGCAAATCGATTATGAATTTTCTCTTAGTTAAATAAGTTGTCCAAAGTCTTAATGACTCTCCCTCTAATTGAGTGTTTTGATTTCTCTTGAATTTGTATCCCAGCACACTCTAGCAAACAAGGGAGTAGAGCGCTTGTCCCTTGTGACTAAGGCAATGGCAACCGTATCCTTTGGATGAGATTTCATAGCTACATTACAAGAGACTGTAATTCTATTATCTACTGAGGGACTCCATACCCTTGGATGCAAATTTCATTCCCCTAACAATATAAATAAACCTAAGATTAGAAAATAAGAAAAATTGGAAAATAAACCTAAGATTAGAAAATAAGAAAAATTGAAAGTTAGGGTATTAGAAAATAAAAAAGATTAGAAACATACCTTTGCCTTTAATCACATCAAACTTTCGGGATTTAAATACTGAACTTCTTTAAATCAAAATTGAGAATCCACGAAAAGGTCAATGGCCATTGCAACCACATCCTCGGCCTGCAACAAGATATATATATATATATATATATATAAAGAAATAAGATAAATGTAAGAAAATTAAGCATACTAAACACTAAATAAGTTGTAATATTTTTACTGGATACTACAAGATAAATGAAAGACTTATAGAATGATGCTATAGAGAGCCATTATTTCTCAAGAGTAGGGAGGGAGACTTGGTTTCAATTGTTATAAAGAAAGGATTGTATAGTAATAGAGAGAACAAAAACCCACGGACCAAATTGACCAAAGGAATAGAAATAGATATTTCTTGCCGCATCCGGCTCCATGACCAAATTGACCAAATGTACCATTGTTGTTAAATAATCATGGAGCCAGATGCGGCAAGAAATAATTGTAAATTTTTTTAAATCCGAGGGACTCCATACCCTTGGATGCAAATTGCATTCCCCTAACAATATAAATAAACCTAAGATTATAAAATAAGAAAAAATGGAAAATAAACCTAAGATTAGAAAATAAGAAAAATTGAAAATTAGGGTATTAGAAAATAAAAAAGATTAGAAACATATCTCTGCCTTTAATCACATCAAACTTTCCAGATTTAAATATTGACCCTTCTTTAAATTGAAATTGAGAATCAACGAAAAGGGCAATAGCCATTGCAACCACATCCTCGGCTTGCAACAAGATATATATATATATATATATATATATTTATATATATAAAGAAATAAGATAAATGTAAGAAAATTAAGCATACTAAACACTAAATAAGTTGTAATATTTTTACTGGATACTACAAGATAAATGAAAGACTTACAGAATGATGCTATAGAGAGCCATTATTTCTCAAGAGTATGGAGGGAGACTTGGCTTCAATTGTTATAAAGAAAGGATTGTATAGTAATAGAGAGAACAAAAACCCAAGGACCAAATTGACCAAAGGAATAGAAATAGATATTTCTTGCTGCATCCGGCTCCATGACCAAATTGACCAAATGTACCATTGTTGTTAAATTATCGTAAATTTACGATCGTACTGTAGCAGTGTTATAAATTTTTTTCAATTCTAAGTTTTTACAAGTCCAGGTGTTGGGTGTGTTTTGGACTTTAATGCTAAATATGTCCTACATTTACCATTTGGCAGTCTCAATGAGAATGCTCTAAGGGGCTATTCAAATTAAGAATTTTTTTTTTTTTTTTGGTAAACAAAAAATGGGGGTTAGATAAACTACGTCAGGCCTCAGGCAGGGCATTCGAATTAATATTTATAGTCAATTCTTGTGGATGCCTATCAATAAAGGACTACTGGCAGCGAGACTTTAAGCTAGGCGGGTTAGACGAAGTCTCTAAACCATTAGAGCATCTTCATCCGAAAATTGTATCCTATCTTATCGTATTTTACCATCTCAAAAAGTTATTTTATTAATTATATCATACCATTTTACAACACAACCAACATCCTAACTTTTATTTTCATATTCTACTTATTAAAATAATATATATTACCCACTAAAATAATATAATGTATTCCAATACAACTTTCTCTCTCTTCTTCCCCCTCTCTCTTCCACTTTATCAATTAAAATATATTATAATTTTTACTAAAGTGCTACAGTGTCATCCTACATTTATTAGGATGGCACTGTAGCACAATTTCAAAAAAAATTTGCAATTATAAGATTTTATAAGTTCGGTTGTTGGGCTTTTTTTGTGCATTTATGCTAAATTTTCCCTATATATACCATTTACAATTGCCAATGAGAATGCTCTTACCAACTAAACCATCTCCCGTTAGCCAAATTAAGATATTTTCAATGTTTAAACAATGAAAACTATTATTTGAGTTACGTTATTAAATAGGATCTTTAATTTCTAACCCTATGTGTTTCTCATCCAAATCTGAATAATAATGATAATGATAATGATAATGATAACGATAATGATAATAATAATAATAATAATAATAATAATAATTAAATGTTATAATATTATTTTGATCCCTACATTTTGAGGGTTACATTCAATTTCAACACTAAAATTATATAATTTGGTAGCCGGAAAACTTACTAATTTTTTGTAGTAGATAGAGATCGAGCATAATAGCTCGTGAGAGTTTGAGGATGCATCTCAACTCTCAAATTTGTGTACACTCTATTTAGGAATGTGCATTCAAGACACTAATTCGACGAATCTAATCTAGTTCTATCCAACCCAATCCATATAATATGAATTTGTTTAGATATACCATAATCAATTAACTAATTTGAACCTATCCAAGATTTTTTTTTTTTTTACTATTCCATGGGACACATGTAACATGTTACATTAACTTTTAGAATTGTAACATTTTTCCCCTTTCCAAATATAAGTATAATGCCTATATTATTGAAACTTTAGTTTAAGGTAATATTTTGAATATTTATAATTTTTATTTTTTTAGGGCTTATATTTTTAATTTCTAATGCCTATTTTGTTTGTATTTTTTTTGGGCTCAAATAGAACAAAATTTCATACTTTTCAACCAAAAAATTAAGGAAAAGAAATGATTTTTTTTTTTTTTTTTTTAGCAAAAAATTGAAAAGGTAACCTATAAAAAGACTTAATTTAAGGTATAATTAGTCTAAAATAGACCATATTGAACCAAAGTGGTGAAATGGACTAAAATGAATAAAAATAGACCGAATTAGACCAATTGAAGCAAAGTAGACCAAACGAACCGAATAGATAGAAGTGGACGTAATGGACCGAAATGAAATGAATGAACGAAATAGGTAAAAACTTTTGATAAAGATTAGGGCCAAACTAATATTTTACCCTATTTGTTATTACAAAAAATTCTTTTAATTAATTTAAATTTTTGTGGCATTAAATTTTTTTTTAAAAAAATTTTATTTTAGTAATTAATTAGCCACATCAATCATTTTTTATGCAACACAATAATTAAATGTTAGGACTAAGCTCTTACATTTGAAACCTGAAAAACAAAATTGATAGGGTAAATTTCATTAACTACCCAATAATACCAAGCAGGTCCAACACTTTTTAAAAGTAACTAATATAGTCCTCAAACACAATTTAGTCCCTAAACAGAGTAATAGACGTTACTCATTTTTTAACTCTCTGTTCTCTTTTCTCCACTTTGACTTAATGGCCTGTTTGGAAGTTTAAAGAAGGAGGGGGATTAGAGTAGAGGGAGGGAGAGTAATTCAATTACCTTGTTTGGAAGTTTTTTAAGGAAGGAGGGGGAGGAGTTTGGAGGGGTTTGGAGGGGTTTTAACCACCTCTAACCCCTCATTTTTAATTCCCCCAAATTGGAGAGATTTGGAGGGAGAGTAGAGTAGATAAATTATTGACTAGATAAATTTCCCAATTTACCCTTTCTAAATTAATAATAGACCAATGTTGCAAGTCCATTTTCAAATAGGGGTAAATTTGTCTATTTTAATCATTTCCTCTCCTCTCCATCCTAATTTTTAAAACATTCAAACAAGGGGAAGGGCTAATTACTCCCTTCCCCTTTACTAATTTTAAAAACATCCAAATAAGGTGGAGGGGAACCATTCCCCTCTACTCTCCTCCCCACTACTCTTCTCCCTCTCTAAACTTCCAAACAGGCCATAAACCTCTTTTCTCTCTTCTCACTCTTATCTCAAGCCCCTCTTCTCTCTCAAATCACCACTATAACCATGTCAAAACATCATCATCGAGACCTAAAACCACCGATCAACGGTTAATCTAAGTTTCCCACTACTGTATTTAAGGTTTGGTTTAGGGTAGGTTTTGTTGCAAGGTTTGATTTGGTATTTTCTGTGGGGTTCTTTTTTTTATTTTTTTATTAGTGGTGGTGGTTTTCTGTTTGTGGGTCTGGCTAATGATGGGTTTGGGTTTGAGAAGAGGTGGGTTTTGTTGAATTTTCTAGTGTTTTTGGGGTGGGGTTTGTGATCCTTGAGCTGTTTGGGTGTTGTGTATTTTTTGTGTATGTGAATCGTTGTTTGTGGGTATGAATTCAAACCCGATCTCTCCTTTTTTTGGATACTTCTCTGATTTGGGCAAGCATTCTTCCATGTATCTCTGTTCCCTAACCTCTAGTATTCAAAACCCTAGGTTTTGATGTGTGTGTGTGTGTTTTCTCTCTCTCTCTCTCTCGTATGAATCGAGTGAATTTCAGTGGAGTTAAATTGATTATGTCTAAACTCATGTAGCTTTAAAATATCAAGACATTGCATTGGAGGCATGTAGAGTTTAAGGAGGTTTTGCATTACAGAGTGCCAAAAGATTTATTAAGCTAAAAAGGTATCCATATAAATTTTTGTTTTTGAAGCTATGTGTTGCCTTGGTTTTTTGAGAATTCTTGGGTGGACAACATAAAAAATAGCTTTTGTCCCTTGAGACTGAAGCCTTTGATATAATAGCTTTTATCTACAGAAAAATGTTTTAACAGTTACTAATATTCAAACAATTAGTAATATTCAACAACAATTAGTGATGTGGGGATAAGATACTTAGATAAGGGTATTGGGCCATGAGCCACGCCTAAGGATGCCAAAGAGCTTGAGGACAAACAAGTATTAATAAGGGCAAGTAAGTTACTAAGCTAATAGCTTTTATATATAGAAAAATGTTTTAACAGAAGTGCACAAAGTCTAATCTAACATGGCTAACCATTTAAAGATGGCAAATATGCTTATGGGTCGTTTCTGATTCTCTGTTATCTCTCTTTGCTTAGTTAAATGTCAAATGGTGACCATTTGTTAGTGCTAAGTCTTAATGATGATCTTGGAAGACCAGTCCTCATGACTTTGTCTTTTGTATGTAATATGTTTTATTATGTACTATTTTATTGACTGAACCTTACATTCTCACGAAAACACCAGACATTTAGAGATTGAAGATCTAAGCTATTGTTTGTCCAAGGATCTAAGGTATTTTACGTACCTATTTCATAAATATGGAGATAGAAGGTTTGGTTGTGTATGTTAATTGCTCTTGTAAATCTAATAATTTCATACTATCGGAGCAAAACAGAGAATGGTTTTTCGTTACCTGTATTAGCATACTGTATACCTATGGAATGAAAGTGGTGAGCTTCACATTTTCATGAATGCAGTATGTTTTTGCACTGCACACTAGAATTATGAACCACACATTTAGTTCATTTGAGAATCTACAGTTGTGGGAACAAAAAACTATTTTTATACAACAAAAAATAGGAAAAAAATTCTCAACAATTTTGAATGCTTTCTTTATTATTTTATTTGTTTTGAAAATGGTGGTACTTATTATGCACATCCCTTTATATACACTCTCAAAATGTACCAAAATTGTGACTTAATAAGTCACAATTTCCAACCAAAAATCGAGTCACAATTTCTGTACGTTTTGATCATATATGAGAGTATGTATAATAACATTTTAAAAATGGTAAAATACTAAAATGTATGTTTTTCTCGTTTTTTATCAATACAGTATGGTATCATAGAAAGGATTTCTTTTCTGCACAATAATGGTCAGAGTTGCGTACCTATTTCATATATGAGCGCAGACAAAGCAGAACAACCAGACAAAGTAGATGGTAGTGTTCTTAGGAACAGATCCTTGTAAAGTTAGGACTTTAGATCCAAGGCAGTTGCTATATTACACCTTTTCCCACCTTGCCGAAGCAGTTTCTATTGTAAAATTAAAATCTTCTGTTGTTGAGGATCAATCTAAGGTGTGAAGTCTCTTGAAAACCTAGCCATTCAACTCATTGTGTTGTCTTCTTATTGTAATGAATTACTGGCCTATATAAATTGAGGAAGATAGTACATACAGTCATATACCTACATTTACAGGGCAATTCTGTAATGTTGACTCACAAACTTGCATACATGAATAGAGAAATGAAATAACCTTGTTCCTTTTTTTTAATCCCTTTCTTTTTCTTTGTCAATATTGTTTTCTTGTTAGTTGGAAGGTTACTTGTAATGCAGATAGTTTTGGATTCTTATAACTGTTACCATTTTTGCAGCAACCAAACAGAGATACATGAGCTATCTAATCTAACCATTTATCCTTATATGGAATAACTGGAGAAATTAGATCAAGCTACTCATCCCTTAAAACTTTTTTACAATGGTTAACTTTGTGATCAAATATCGCACAATCAGCCAGTAATGTATATCATTAGCACAACATGAATGAAGGAATGTTGCTGCCTCCATCAAATGAGACGAAAAATGCAATCAATTTGGTCCCTGCCTTGTTAACTCGCTAATGGAAAATGCTTATGTGACAAACGGTGTGCAGTGCTAACACACTTGAGGCTTATGTGGCTACTTAAATAAATAAATAAAAATTATTGACAGTAAAAAATGCCACATCAGCTAACTTATGACTTATGCCACTCAGTCCATTCCATAATTTATGACTTATGACTCATCCATCGTGGTCATATTCTAACTTCCAAGTTACAGAGCACTAAAACCAAAAATAGTACTAATAAAACCCTAGAACTAGAATCTACAAGAAAAGAAACCATCGGAGTAGTAGAAGAAGACGATTAATCTTTGCAATTTGGATGATAAAATTGATATGAATTTTAGAATGGACAATTTATGAAACTTTAGGGAGAGATAGATCAAGTTTTCAAGAAGGCATCGATGTATTTGACAATATTTGCTTCAATTTTTTGATTGATTAATTGTTTTATTTTTTGAAATTTGATTTGCTTTGATTTTGTTGAGAGACATGAACAATAGAGAGAGAGAGAGAAAGAACCAATAGTTTTTTATTTTATTTTTTAAAAAACATTTTTTTAGCTGATGTGGCATTTTTAATGACAATAAATCTTTTTCATTATTATTTAAGTATCATAAGCCTCGAGTGTGCCAACAGTGCACACTGATTGACGTAAGCATTTTCTGTTAGTGAGTTAATGACAGACAACAATTTAGTTGCAAGTTGAAAATAACATGAGCAAATGACTATTTAACCTTGATTTTGAACTAGTTTACCAAACAACCCATTTTCGAACTATGTAGCAAAATACGCATGTTTGGAAACTCGACATTGCTAATGTCGAGTTCTGTGTGGAACTCAAACTTGACATTAGCTATGCATATTTTGTCATTTAAATTTTTTGAAAATTTTGTGCAAAACTCAATATTAGGAATGTTGAGTTCCACTTAAAAATATTAGAACTCGACATTAGCAATATCGAGTTCCAAAACAAGAGTATTTTGCCACATAGTTTGAAAAGTGGACTGTTTGGCTATATAGTTCAAAAATTAAGGCTATACAACCTTTTTTTTTTTTTTTCTCTGAAAATAATATGGATCAAATCAATTGCTATGAAAATGTAAGGATCAAATTAATTGTGACTCCAAATTCATAAACCAAAATGGTATTTTTGCCCAAATCTTATATACAAATTATTTTCACATTAGGTTTGCTAGGTTGTTTTTGTTGCCCTCTCATCTTTTGGATCTCAAGGTTACTAATGGCAGCCCAACTAAGCCATCCCCTGCTTCCTCTTAGTAACATGAGCTGCAAATAAAATAACTTATGGCAATGGTAGTAACCCAAAATCACATATTTATATAAAAAATTTTACCTTCATCTCCTTGTGGATTGTCCTCTCATAAATATGACATATTATTAAATTTCTTTTAATTTCCTGAAGCAGATAGATAAATCTTGGCTATTGTTGCTTCTAGTGTAATTGGATGGACTCTGCATGCTAAGACCCCAAATTCAGTTCTATCGAGAGCCAACATGGATCGATTATGGTATACTCAAGTGGTTCAGGACATTTAACCCAAGATTTGTTGTTAGAAGCACGTTGTGATGATATCTTCCGTACTAAGTTTTAAGTAATATATTCTCTCCAAAAAAAAAAAAAAAGTTTTAAGTAATATATATATGAAGAGGGTAAAAATCTAGGTTGACAGATCTCTATGAAATGGGCTTGACGGTTCCATATCCGTGGGCCGATAGAGGACAGGCCCAACGCGTGTAAGGTCTGTTATGGACAGATCGAGCACCCACATGGTAGCCAGAAACCCTAGATGGGAAATACTTGTGACACACACTTAGCCACCATAGAATCCCAAGGTAAATGGAATCCTAGCACAAAGAGGATTCCAGAAGATACACACATTAATGAAGATTTTCTCTATAAGGAAATGTCTTGTCCATCATATTTGAGAGTATTCAAGAGGATTCCTATAAGGAAAAGACTTCTACACCGAGGAAAGGCTGTCAGCCTTCTACTGCTATAAAAACCCCAATACCCTTACAAATCAAGGTACGCATAATTAATCCTTCTCTAGCATTCTAGAGTGGTGAGAACAATTTTGACTTGACCTTCAGAGGGTATTTGGCTAGCACCACACCGGTGCTCTCTATTAGGTTATCTTTCTTATTGCAGGTGACTGTTTCGAGCGTGTAAGGATCGCGTAGTTCATTGGTGATTTTTATGACATCATCAGTTGGCGCCGTCTGTGGGGACGCGAGTCTTGTAAGCCATAACAAATGCTTCTTGGATTAAGAGTTGCATGGTTCTTACTGGCTCGATGGCGACCACCACCAACAACGTTCAGGGAGATGAGCCGCGCCCGACTGCTCTCGAAAGACAAGTGCAGACTCTAACCTCGGTCATGGAGCGTCTTACTAAGCAAAACCAGGTTTTGGAAGAACAACTACGCCAGAAGGCAGGGCATGGTAATCAGGAAGAGGACCAAGAAGGTACCAGTGCCGAGCAAAGGGATCAAGAAGGGCCAGAGGGCAGTAACGCCCCAAGCAGACTACAACGACAAAACATAAGCCACCCATCTCTCATGGATACGGTTCTGCCACCTATTGTCACGGAGATGCAGGTGATGAACGAACAGATGAAAGTTATGATGAACGCCCTTAAGGGACGAGTGTCCAGCGATCTTGATGACCTAGTCAACTGAACCGACTCACCGTTCACTGCCTCCGTCAATTCCTTCCCTTTATCGCATAAGTTTCACATGCCGCAGATAGATAGTTACAATGGGGTCAAGGACCCTCTAGATCACCTGGAGACCTTTAAGACCTTAATGCACCTTCAAGGAGTTGCGGACGAAATCATGTGTAGGGCCTTCCCTACGACACTAAAGGGTGTTGTAAGAATCTGGTTCAGTCGGTTGACGCATAACTCCATCAGTACTTTCAAGGAGCTTAGTGCCCAGTTCACTTTGCACTTCATTGGAGGGCACAGATACAAGAAATCTACTACGTGTCTGATGAACATTAAGTAGTAGGAGGACGAGACGCTGAGGTCCTACATAACTTGTTTCAATAAGGAGGCCCTTTTAATTAACGAAGCGGATGACAAGATACTCGTAGCAGCATTCACTAATGCGTTACGGAAGGGTAAGTTCTTATTTTCTCTATACAAGAACGACCTAAAAACCATGTTGGATGTGCTTTACAGGGTCGCCAAATACATGAATGCGGAGGATGCATTGTTGGCCCGTGAGGAGAAGCCTAGAAAGAGGGAAAGACAGGAGGACACATGGCAGGATAGGGGGTGAAAGATGGCTAAAACCGGAGAACGACGGGATGATAGATGCTCTAAACCCCCCACTGGGAAGTTCACGAGCTTCACCCCATTAACTGCCCTGATAGATCAAGTCTTAATGCAGATCAAAGACAAAGTAGCCCTGACGTTCCCCGGTAAGCTGAAAGGAGATCCCAATAAGAGGCCAAGGGACAAGTACTGCCCCTTCCACCGTGACCACGGGCACGACACAGCCGACTGCTACGATCTGAAACAGCAGATTGAGGCTCTTATAAGACAGGGGAAGCTACAGAGATTCGTCAGTAAGGAAAGAACTGATCCACCCCAAAAGTAGGTCCCGCGAAGGGAGAATGAGTGCCCTAGACCACCTATAGGGGACATAAGAATGATCGTAAAGGGCACAACCACTGTCGGGTCTTCCAAAAAAGCCTGCAAAACCTACCTCAGAATGGTCCATAGCGTCCAACTTACAGGCTCCGTACCTAAAATGGCACGGATCGATAACCCCGTCATCGGATTCTCAGAAGAAGATGCTCGGAGACTTTACCACCCGCATGACGACGCACTTGTAGTTAGCCTACAAGTAGGGGATTACAACATGCACCAGGTCCTAGTCGACAACGGTAGCTCGGCGGACATCCTATACTACCTGGCATTCCAGCAAATGAGGATTGACAAGGAATGATTGATCCCAATGAACACCCCCCTCGTTGGTTTTGGAGGAACAAAGGTGTTCTCCCTGGGCGTGATCACATTATTTGTGACGGTAGGTGACTACCCTCAGCAGATCACTAGGGACGTAACATTCTTCGTAGTCGACTGCTCATCCGCCTACAATGCCATTCTCGGACAACCCACTCTCAATTCCTGGAAGGCGCTAACTTCAACCTACCACTTGATGATTAAATTCCCGATGGATTACGAAGTAGGGGAACTGCGCGAAAATCAAGTGGCAGCGTAAGAATGCTATATTGCCATGTTAGAGATGGAGGATCAACAGCAAACAACGTGCATAGGAGAACAAAGAGCAGTAGCGAAGCCGGTTGAGGAACTAGAAGAGGTGACCCTTAATGACACAAGGCTAGAAAGGATGACTAGAATTGGCACACTGGCTAGTTGGCCGGTACGCCAAACGCTCACGGCATTCCTAAGAGATAATCAAGACGTGTTCGCCTGGAGTCACGAGGACATGCTGGGGATTGACCCCTCAATCATAGTTCACAAGTTAAATGTGTCGCCCTCATTCCCTCCAATTCGACAAAAGAAACGAGTGTTCGCTTAGAAGCGGGACAAAGCCATAGCCAAGGAAGTTCAAAAATTACTTGAGGCAGACTTCATTCGAGAAGTATACTACCTTGACTGGTTGGCAAACGTGGTCATGGTTAAAAAGGCCAATGGAAAATGGAGGATGTGCGTAGATTTCACGGACCTCAATAAGGCTTGCCCTAAAGACAGCTATCCACTCCTATGGATAGATACTTTGGTAGACTCAACTGCGAGACACCAGCTTTTAAGTTTCATGAATTTTGTCGAGCTACAACTAGATCAAAAAGGAAGAAGCCGATCAAGAGAAGACCTTTTTTGTGACCAGCCAGGGACTGTTTTGCTACAAGGTGATGCCATTCGGACTAAAAAATGCTGGGGCGACATACTAGAGATTAATGAACAAAATGTTCGCGCGCCAGATTGGGAGGAACGTGCAAGTTTATGTTGATGATATATTAGTGAAGAGCTTGCGCGAAGATGATCACCTAGATGACCTCTGAGAGACCTTTGACACCCTCCGATCATATAACATGAAACTGAATCCAAACAAGTGCGCGTTCGGAGTGACGACGGGGAAATACTTGGGCTTCATGGTATCCCAAAGAGGTATAAAGGTTAACTTGGAGAAGATATAGGCCATAATGGAGTTGGAACCACCGAGGACGCTCAAGGAGGTGCAAATATTGAATGGCAAAATTGCAATCCTGAACAGGTTTGTCTCGAAAGCGACGGACAACTGTCTACCCTTCTTCTGCACTTTGAGAAAATCATTCGAGTGGACGGACGAGTGCCAGAAGGCCTTTGAAGATTTGAAGAAATACCTTTCATCTCCGCCATTGCTTAGCTCGTCCAAACCAGGGGAAGAACTCTACCTCTACTTAGCAGTTTTGCAAGCAGCGGTCAGCGCGGCCTTAGTAAGAGAGGAAGATGGATCTCAAAGACCCGTTTTCTTTATAAGCCAGGCGTTCCGAGGAGCAGAAGAGAGGTACCCCCAAATGGAGAAATTGGCCTTCGCACTAGTAACTGCGGCACGAAAGCTCAAGCCATACTTCCAGGCACATACCATCATAGTCTTGACGGATCGGCCCTTGAGAAGAGCCATGAGTAGCCCTGAGGCTGCCGGACGGATGGCTTTCTAGGCAGTAAAGCTGAGTGAATTTGATATACAGTACTGCTCGCGAACTGCGATAAAAGGGCAAGCTGTGGTTGACTTTATTGCTGAATTTGCTCAATCGGAAGGCAAGGGGGTAGAAATTGCCGCACAGTGGAGCATCCACATGTACGGACTTCCAATAGACGAGTAGGAGGGGCCGGTGTGGTAATACAAACCCTAGAGGGGGAAAAGATTGAGTGCATGATCCGATTGGACTTCCCCATGACCAACAACGAGGCCGAATATGAAGCATTGGTGGCGGGGCTAGACCTCGCAAAGGTAGCAGGTGCTGAAAACGTGGTTGTACATTACGACTCCCAGGTGGTAACAAGTCAAATTAATGGCGGCTACGAATGCAAGAATGAAAGGATGAAGAGGTATCTAGAAGAGGTGAATAATCGAATCAGCAGCCTCGAAGTCAGATTCATTCAAACCCCAAGGGAGGAAAACGAATGTGCCGACCATCTAGCAAAAGCTGTCTCCGCAAAATTTATGCTTGTTCCCGAATAAGTATTGTCATTTGTTTAAGTCTCTTCACTTATTGATGACAGAACGAATGTGCAGGAAGTAGATTCTGAAAGCAATTGGACTACGCCATTGATATCCTACTTGAAAACTGGCGTGTTACCAAACGGGAAAGATGCCGCTAGGAAGTTGAAGGTTCAAGCATCATGATTTGTGTTGATAAAAGATGTCTTATACAAAACAGGATTCTCTCAATCGTACCTGAGGTGTTTAAGCCACGAGAAAACTGATTACATAATGAGAGAAGTCCATGAGGGTATCTGCGAAAACCACTCGGGGGCACGGTCATTAGTGCACAAGTTGATCTGAGTAGGATACTATTGGCCTACAATGCTGAAGGACGCACAAACTTATGTTAAGGCCTGCGACAAGTGTTAAAGGTTCAGTAATTTCATCAGGCAACTGTTCGAAGAGCCAACCCCCATGACGGCCCCTTGGGCATTCACTCAATGGGGACTAGATATCATGGGCCCCTTCTGGACAGCAGTTAGGCAGCTAAAGTTTTTGGTAGTTGGTATCGACTACTTCACTAAGTGGGTGGAAACAAAAGCCCTAGCCATTATTACGGAGAAGAATATTCGAAATTTTGTTTGGAGGAATATCATCCGCAGGTACAGGATATCCAGAGTGCTTGTCTCCAACAACGGAAAGCAATTCGACAACAGCGCATTTAGAGACTTCTGTTCAGAGCTAGGTATCAAGAATCACTACTCGTCGCCTACACACCCACGGGCCAATGGGCAAGTTGAAGTCACGAATTGATCCTTACTCAAGATCATCAAGACTCAGCTCGAGGGGGCAAAGGACACCTACTGAAGAAACATTGTTTTGACTAGCATATGAAAGTGACATTGTCATCCCAGCAGAAGTAGGGCTCACAAGTTATTGGGTGGAGAACTATGACAAGGATAAGAACGAAAAGGCCATGCGCTTCAGCTCGACCTGGTGGACGAAGTCCGGGCGACAGCGGAACAAAGGTTAGCACGATATCAGAATCTTATGGCGAAACACTACAACTCCAATGTCAGACATAGAGACTTTCAAGTTGGAGATCTTGTACTACGGAAGGTAATGGGCGCTACTAGAGATACTTCTCAAGGAAAGCTCGGCCCCAACTGGGAAGGACCCTACAGGATCGCATCATGGCAGAGGAAGGGCACCTACCACCTCGAGATGCTGGATGGACGAAAGTTGCAACACCCATGGAACACGGAGCACCTACGAAAATACTACCAGTAGAGATAATATGAAGAACAACGATGCTCCTCAATTTCCCAGTTTATTTAGTTTTGCTACAATTGCTAGTTTTTCTTAGACAATTTTTGATACAACACTTTATGTATCTTTTTAAGCCCAAGGGGGCAAGTACTTTTCTACAAACGCATGGTTTTTTAAGAGGAATATTCAGACACAATTATATTTTTCTACTTGAATTCTTACAAAATCCACAAACTGGATGGATCATCCTAGGAGGATGAAAATTTTTAAAGTCCAAAAAGTGGACGGGTATAAAATAAAGTCCACAAACTAGATGGATTATTCCAGGAGGATGAAAATTCTTAGTTCAAAAAGTGGACGGGTATAAACTAAAGTCCACAAAGTGGATGGATCATCCAAAGAGGATGAAAATTCTTATTAAGTCCACAAAGGGGACAGAACAAAGTCCATAAAGTGGATGGATCATCCATGAAGGATGAGAAAACAGTCCATAAAGTGGACAGATCGTCCAAGACGGATGAAAACCAAGTCCATAAAGCGAACGGGGCATCCATAATGGATGAAAATTCTACTAAGTCCATAATATAGACGTTTCATCCATGAAGGATGAAAAAGTTTATTAAGTCCATAAAGTGGACGATTCATCCAAAAAGGATAAAAGTTCTACCAAGTCCATAAAGTGGACGGTTCATCCATGAAGGATGAAAGTTCTACCAAATCCATAATGTGGACGGTTCATCCATGAAGAATGAAAATTTAACCAAGTCCATAAAGTGGACGGTCCACCCAAAGAGGATGGAAACTTCACTAAAACATATAAAATGGACGGACCCATTGCATAAAACCTATGGAGTAAGCCATTAAGCAAAATAAATATCATTGACGGGTAAAAATATAAAACCCTTAAAGGAAATTGTTTAACAAGGAAGAATGACGACTGATAAAATTAAAAATTGTTCTTCCAACTTGACGGATAAAATTATAGGATTGTTCTCCCAACTTAAAAAAAAAAAAAAAAAAAAAAAAAAAAAAAAAAAAAAAAAAAACCTACAATTCTTGAATGTTGGCATCCTTCTCCTGTTCAAGCTGACAGGCATCATCCCTTACAGGTTGGACTTGACCTTGAGCATTTTGCACCTGGGTTGACTCTCCATCGCCTTGAGCTGCATCTTCAGTAAATAACAATGAAGAATGACGACGGATAAAATTAAAAATTGTTCTTCTAACTTGACGGATAAAATTATAGGATTGTTCTTGTTGGCATCCTTCTCCTGTTCAAGCTGACGGGCATCATCCCCTACAGGTTGGACTTGACCTAGAGCATTTTGCGCTTGGGTTGACTCTCCATCGCCTTGAGCTGCATCTTCAGCAAAAAGATCCTCGGTGTTCTCCGAGGCGATGGGCATGATAGATGTTTGGCCTTGATCTTTAACTTTGATGTTGGACACGTCCAGGTCAGGGTAGGCCTTCTTTACTTGACGGAGAGCGTCATCAAAACCCTCCATATATGAGTCCCCTAACTCGGATAGCAAGGCGTCGGAGTCACGGTATTCATGGACCGCCACTTCCTTGGCCTGACGGAGCTAGTCCTTCAGGTCCTGGACCTCCTTATACTTGTCCTCAAGGGCCTTCTTCACCTCCTCCGTTCTCTGCTCGAGCTCCTTCCTCACCTTCTCCGAAAGATCAAACTTCTTCTCCATTTTGGATTTCTAGTTTTTGAGCTGACTCAGTTCATCCTCCGTCGTCTCTGCCTTTGCCCACACACGCTCCAAGGCAGTCTCATGGGTAAGACACCATCCCATCAACCCTTTCATCATAATCATGGCCTGAAACACAAAAAAGGGGGTTAGATGGAAAGCCAAGTGGAAAGGACGGATGAAAAGTCGACGGGCAGGATTACCTAAGCGATTGCAAAAAGACCCATCTCCCCCATTGCTTCCGTGGAGTGATTGCCTAAGTCTTCATAATCCTCCGACATTATGATGGACGAAAGCTGCTCTAAGGCATATTTGAAGTCTTCACGGAGGAGGACGGGTGGCTTCTCTAGACTAGTGGACAGAGCCTTTATAGGGCCTTTGCTAGCCCCATGCTTCACTGGGGTGACCGTCTTTACACCCTCAGCCATTAGCCCTACAACGGGCTCTAAAGGGACCTTGGGTTTCTTGGGAGGACAATCCCCTTTGGATAGCTGTTTCCTTTTTGTGGATGGGTTGCTTGAGCCAGTCCCCTTGGGAACCACATCGTCGGTCTCCTTTTTCTTGGCAGCCTGTGCCTTAATCATTGCCCTCCTCTTAGCGTCGTCCATTTCTGTACAAGTGGACGGATGAAGTTAGTTACTAAGATAAAACCAAAGCCGTTCAAACAGAATGAGGACAATGGACTTACGTTGGCGAATTCTGGCATCGTATTTGACGGCTGCTGGCGTTGGTTCAAGACCGTCACAATACCAATGGATGGTATCAAGCGTGACTAGTTTGGCCTATGTCCTTTCCTCCGGCTTGGTCTTGGCCAAAATTCTCTTAAGAAAGCTGAACTCCTCAAGTTCAACTTGTGGACGCCGTCGAACTGCAAAGAAGAAGATGGTTAAAAGTGTTGAAGAAATTATAATAAATTGAACAGTTATGTAAAGAGTTCACACACTAGGACGGGTGCATACTAGACGGAGGCAATATGCCCCAAGTCATATCGACGGGTATGTGTTCCGTGTCCCCTGGACGACACATCCACTCGTCACCCTCTAGGAAGAAGTAACGGCTTTTCCAGTCCCTATTGAAGTTGGGGGTTTCAAATATAACCTTTAACAATGGACTTCTAGGCACAAAACTATATATCCCCCTTGATTTGTCTATTTCATCTGGACGGTAGCAGTGAAGGAATTCCCGCACCATCAGCCTCCTAGCACCATTTGACATGGCACCATACAGGACCTCTATTGCTATAAAGACCCTCTAGGCGTTTGGGGATACTTAGTTGATGGACAGGCTCAGGTATTTGAGAAGCTCATGGTAAAGGGAGCTCAGTGGAAACCTAAGTCCTGCCTTCAGCATCTGTTCGTACACCCTGACATCTTTTAGCCTTTCATAGTAGCATTTCTCTGACTTATAGGGTAGACGGATAGGGATGTTATATGGAATTTGGTAATTGGCCCTAAGAGTGTTGAAGTGTTTCTCCTTGATGGTAGACCTAAAATCATTCACCGTCTACTCCGGTAGCATGATGAACTCCCTAAGTCCATTAGCACCTAAGACGGACTTTATTGGTTGTTCCTCGCCGTCATCAGAACCCTCTGGGTCAGCTATCTCCATATCCTCATTTGTTGAGGACGGGGAAGAGGCGGACGGACTCCTCTCTTCGCTTGGACTCTCTTGGTCTTTGTGACTTGACGGGTATACTTCCTCGTAATCCGCCCCGTCACGGACAATTGATTGGTTACTTGACGCACTAGACATTACCTATACGTGATAATAAAGCCTAAGACTTTGACGGGTCTAGAAGGGGTGACGGGGGTATAAAGTCTAGGAAAATAAAAAGAGTGTATTTGAGGGTAAAAAGAGACTTGTGAAAAAGAGAGTACTTACCAAGTTAATGAGTGAACGGAAGAAGGGCGTTGATGATGGATACATCAACTGAACGGAGTGGTCTTTGACAAGGATGACAGAAGCACTCTGACAGTGTGTTTCAACGGAAAGTGAAAAAAAATGAGAAAAGAAGAGTGTGATATTTATAGAGGAAGTGCATGGAAGACGAAGCGATGCTTCAATCTGAGAAAATATCCAATGAAAGAGCGACACGTGTCATGCATCATAAATGGCTTCCAGACAACCTGTCATGGGTAGGCATAGTTCATGGAATCCGTATTGAAGCCGTCGACCTGCAGGCCTTTGAACCGTCATCCCCTGAACCTTGAACCGTCACCCCACAAGTCCTTCTGCTTAAAGATGACGGACCCATGGGGTGAGGAGGCAACTGAAGAGGGTAAAAACCTAGGTTGACGAATCTCCTTGAAATGGGCCTGACGGTTCCACATCCGTGGGTCCATAGAGGATGGGCCCAACGCGTGCAAGGTCTGTTATGGATGGATCGAGCACCCACATGGCAGCCAGAAACCCTAGATGGGAAATACTTGCGACACACACTTAGCCACCATAGAATCTCAAGGTAAATGGAATCCTAGCACAAAGAGGATTCTGGAAGATACGTGCATTAATGAAGATCTTCTCTATAAGGAAATGTCTTGTCCATTACGTTTGGGAGTATTCAAGAGGATTCCTATAAGGAAAAGACTTCTACACCAAGGAAGAGATGTCAACCTTCTACTACTATAAAAACCCTAATACCCTCACAAATCAAGGTATGCATAATTAACCATTCTCTAGCATTCTAGAGTGGTGAGAACAATTCTAACTTGACCTTCGGAGGGTATTTGGCCAGCACCACACCAATGCTTTCTGTTAGGTTATCTTTCTTATTGCAGGTGACTGTTTCGAGCGTGCGAGGATCGTGTAGCTCACTGGTGATTTTTACGGCATCATCAATATATATTCTCTACAGTAATAGTAACTTATAGCAATGAGGGAAAAGTTTGAAAGGAATGGGTGTGCATTTGGCAAAAAAAAAAAAACTGTTTTGTTCTTTTTTTTTTATTATTTTATTTTATTTTTTCAAAATAATCTAACATTTATCTTTTTTGAAAAAGAAGCCAGCTTTTAGCTATTTGCCACACATTTATTTAACACTAGCCTCATCACTTCGCACGTGTGATGAGATTTTTTTATATATTTTATTTTAAAGTTTAATGTAATTTTTCAATTTGAATTTATTTATAGTTAGTGAGGTTACACAAGAATAGATTTTTAAGAAACTAAAATTTAGGATTTGAAATAAAGTAAACTATTGGGTTTAGTGTGTAATACTTTTTAGGAAACAATTATCAAACGTGGATGGGATATATTTAAATAGAGAGTTACTTTAAAAAAAAAAAAATAGAGAACGTGCTAATTTTTAGGAAAAAAGTTTTTCGGGTAGTTTTTTTTTTAAACTTTTTGTTGAATTACAATTTTAACCCTATTTTTTATTTTAAGAATAAGGATTATCTAATCAGCTTAAGGGTATTTTTGATATTTTTTAAAGGCATAACTAACTTTCTGAATCCTCTTAATATATAGAAATATATTGAGAAGAGATAAAAGTTACCAAATTTTTTTTTGATAAACACTGTGTAAATTAGCTATCGGACATTACAGGTTATCCAAACCGCTTTTTTTATTATTCACATTAGCCATTTGGTGGCTTGGTGCCTACAAATCACAGTATCCAAAAAAATAAAGAGGGAGAGATATGTCAATACAGTTATCAAGATCATTTGAAATATTTCAAATTTCCATGGTTGGATTATATGTTTTTTATGTTCATAACCACATTTCAAGTTTTGTGTCAATCGAATAATATTTGCTGTTTGATCGAGATACACATCTTTTATATATGCATAGTTTTAAATACAAAAAAATTGATTTTTAAATATTTGAATAATGACATAGCTCTTGATCTTAGATTACCTTAAAATTTTGCAAGCATCTAGAGTATAAGAATAAAATCTAATCCAACATGAGATTTATTAAAATTCGCATTCAATAAAAATATATTGAGTAATGTTATATAACTTAGAGTTACATCAAGTGTAACTTGAACCCATACACACAGACACATTAATGAGAATGTGTATATTTATTTTTATTTTTTTTGTAAAAAAAAAAAAAAATCCAAGGAATAGTAAATAGTAAAAATCAACCAAGACAGGAGTTTTATTTATTTATTATTTTAAAAAAGTAAAAATCACCCTTAACCTATACAAAGTTTGGCTACAAAATACAACTCCCACTAAAAAAAATAAAAAGACTACATATTTTAAAAATTTAATCGTTAAATTATATGTTCTTTATATTCTTAACAAGCACAACAAATTTCGTGTCAACCAAATTTTATTTATTATTCGATCATAAACTTATTTTTTATGTATAATTTTAGTTTACAAAAATTGAAAAATTTAAACTTTTGATTGATGACGTAGCTATTGAGCTTTAATATTCTAAAAAATTTGCAAATATGGAGGATATAAGAAGAAAATGTCATCCAACGATGGATTTGTCAAAATTTACATCTAATAAAAAGATATTGAATGGAATTGTTGCAATTACCAAACTTTTATATCCAATAATTTTATAGGTTGAATGGTAAAAAATAAGGTGTCGGCTAAATTTTTAATGGAACAGGTGAGATGGGGAACTCATGCCAGGTTGTTGTATTGGGCTAAAGTAGTAGTAGCTCAATAATTTTATTTTTAAAAAAAAGTAAAAAAAAATCATTTGAGTTGATATTTTAGTAAAAACTCCAATTTAAACCATATGTTCTTGTATCGTTTGATTCATATGATATAATACGATTTGATTCAATTTTTACGATACACGCCTGTATATCATACAATTCTTGAATAGTTCTAATACACCCTTACAATACAAAATATTTGGTACATGATACAATACATATCATACAATCTTGACAACTACATTGGCAACTCACCATGTAAAGCTCAAGTTTGGGTCCATGAGTAAGCCCAAATAGACTCATTCTTTACTCTCCAAACCACAGTCCTTCGATACCCAAAAAAAATACATGGTCTTGGGCAAAATAAAATGTTGTAGATAGAGATAGTAGGCTTAAAAGGAGATGGGCCTTAATTTGTACGGGCTTATAGGGTTTTTAACAAAAGTAGCCATCAACAATAGCTCTAACCAACTCAGCCCAACGTTGGGTTAGTTTGGATTGTCAGGCTACAGCCATTTTGTCATGCCTAATTAAATTTTTAAAAAAGGTTTTTATGCAACTATTTAAGCACATTATTTAATTAATAATTGTAATATACACAATTAAGCCCAGTATTCAAATTTTTATCAAAACTAAGTTTCAAAATACTAACAAATATAATTTTTTTATTCAACTTAGGGTCAAATATATTTCTTTTAGCCAAACCTTTTAAATATTATTTAGAAATATATACTACTATTATTATTATTTTAGAAAACTGTCCCTCACTAGTTCCACCTTGAATTGGTGGGTTAAATGCACACTCCTAATGTTGACTTACTTAATTTACAATCAATTTGGAATTACTCAATTTATTATTTGTTTCAAGATGAGTATAAGGAATAAATCTTTTAATATATTTATGGAAAAAGTTTATATATTGATTTGGAGGAAATTTTCTTTAATCCATTGTGTGACGGTTAAAAAATCAACTATGTGTACTTATTATGACATTTTGAATAAGTCATGTACAACAACCAAAAAAAAAAAAATAAATAAAAACTAAGAGATGGGGGGATAGCTTATGTAACAAAGTCAAGCTTGGGTAGGAGTATTTGCTAAGTGCCATCAAATAAGTTAATGAGGAAAACAAGCTGTATGTTGTATGCAATCAGAGAGATGTTCAAATGAAAGCAAGACAATTCAGGTTTACTGTTGGAGACAAAAAATGAATCAATGTGCAACAGAGAAGTCAAGCTTGGGTAAGAGTATTTGCTAGGTGCCATCAAATGAATTAATGAGGAAAACAAGCTGTATATTGTATTGTATGCAATCAGAGAGAAGTCCAAATGAAAGCAAGACAATTCAGGTTTACTGTTGGAGATAGAAAATGAATCAATGTGCAACAGAGAAGTAAGAAAATGGAAGGTCGAGACTTTGGTCTATGACATTGGAAGGCTTCAATCTCTCTCTCTCTCTTTGTGATGACGCAGAACCTCATCATGAAGGCAGAGCCTTTTGGACCGCTAGGAGTAAACCATAGATACATGATAAGAAGGCTTCAGTCTCAAGGGACTAAAGCTATTTTTCATGTTGTCCACCCAAGAATTCTCAAAGAACCAAGGCAACTAGCAACTCAAAGCTTCAAAAAATTATATGGATACCTTTTGGCTTAATAAATCTTTTGGAACTCTGTAAAGCTAACCCTCCTAAACTCTTTAGCAGTTATCTTCATTATGATCTCTTAAAAAAAAAAAATTTTTTTTTGGTTCACGATATATGCCATCTAATTGACTCTCTGAAAGACTTGTCAAGTTCTTAAACTAAGAGCCAATTTCGAAACTACTTGCATACTTCCAATGCAATGTCTTGATATATTGAAGCTACACAAGTTTAGGCATAATCTATTGAACTCAAGTTCAAGTTTTAAGAGCCTACTTAAAATAGCAGGATAATAATGCATCAGACAAAATCCATAGAACCTACTTAAAATAGAATAGATAATATTTTTTGATAAGTTACTTAAAATAGAATAGATAATGAAAATTACCTATGAAAATTTACTAACACAAACGACTGTCTAGCTAAAAAGAGAGTAACAAAATTATAAAATAAAATAAAATCAATCGTGCACTAAAAGTTCTGGGTCATCTGCACTGCAAATCTCCGAATCCATCATAGCTCTTAAATTCAGGGTTCCATCTCCCTCCACAAAAAATCTGAAACTTGTCTTGAAGAGTCCTCTTATGTGTGTCAGACCACCTTCAAATGATATCACTTCCGGATATTTCAGTCCAAATTTACTCATGCATGTCATGTCCCATTCCCAATGCGTAATTTGGGGCATCACATACCCATTCACTTCAAACTTCTCCTTCATTGCTTCATAGTTCTTTCTCCAGCCACAATCATGATCCCCACAACAGCTTTCATAATGGCAACTAGACGCACAATTAGGGCGTTTACCTTCAAACATGAAAACCCTTTTGATCATGTCCTGTTTTCTCACATTCAGGTCTATTGCAGTTTCCAAAATTTTATCCAAGAATGATAATAGCAGCAGGCCCCATGGTTTAGTATCATTACCATCTCCTTTTGGGCTCACAACATTATTTAGTCTACAAAAATTTATCCTTGACTGAAGATCATCTCCCTTGATGCTCACCACCTCAGGATTATCACTGTACTTAAGGACCTTTCCCTTCCAAGGGCTTGCACAGAGTTCAGAAGTCATCAATGTAAAGCCACAGCAGAATTCATCTGTCCAATCATTACTGTTAAACGTTGAAATGCAATTGACAAATTTCCCATTCTTAGAGAAAGCATCCAGCATCCTTTTCCATTGCAGTTCAGCAACTTCATGACCATTAGCGTACTGAAAAAGTTTTAATATCTCATGAGGAAGTAAATCCTTGGCAGTGGTTTTTGGCATTTCAAGGCACTGCACATTTTGAAGGTACTGCAAAAACCTTTCTCGGTCATGCTTATAGAATGCACGCTTGTAAGTTTTGAAGGCAACAGATGAGATTCGATCGTATGGAAGTAAGTTCCATTGATTGGCACTCATGTAAATTTCCGGTAACTCTAAGGCTTTGCGAAGTGGGACAAGAACTTCTTTTTGTAAACGGTTTCGAACTCTGTAAACATAGTGAGCCTCATCGATCCCTTTGTATTCAGGACAAGAATCATAAGGGAAAAGCCTCCTGGCAACACTCTCACAAAATAAAGTTGAATAATCATAAGAAGAGTAAAGAGAAGGGCACCATTTTGAAGCCAAACTAATTTTTGCTGTCTGCCCAGAATTCAAGTGCTCAAGATCAGCCTTAAGTAGCTTGGCAAAGAGATCAGAAATCCGATCATATAAGAAACGGTAATTTTTATCGTAATTGTACCGCCGAATGGCTTTTTTTACCATCATATTTATTTTCTCCTTTCTCATTTTCTCAGCATTCGTCCTATCCTTCAGAGCCTTCAATCTCTTCTCAAAGTCCTCTTTTAACATCATATTTCTTTTTACCATTCTCAAAAATGTTGACGTCTCCTTCTTAGTCTTTGTCTTATCCTTCACAACCTTCATATTTTTCCTTCTCATCTTTATCCTTATAAGTATTTTGCTTCTCATATTTTTCTTTATCCTTCTTGAAATTCCCTCTCTCCTTTCAAGTCCTTCGCTGTCCATGAAATATGTATGTTTTGGGATGCCACTATTGACAATCCGACGGAGGATTTCCAGCAAGTCTTTCAAACACCCAAATTTGGCAAATGTTTTCACATTGCACGCTAACGTTTTAGGGTGGTATTGGTGGAGCCACATAGCTGCCACAAAGAACTCCTCTCTTCTTAGGTTTCTAAAATAACTAGTGTTCCTCAGGAGGCAAATGAGTTTGAGGGTAGTATGTGGACAGTGGTACCAAGAATTCTCCAAATAGTTCACCAGACTATCAACTGCTTTAATTTTTCTACGCTTTTCATAAAATTGAAAACACGGATCACGTGATCTAAGATAGCATTTCTCCCGAAGTAGTTTTTCATCAGAGAAGAAGTCTTGGGTATCAACTAGACCTGGGGTCGCATTAACTGTTGAATGAGAGATTTCTGGAGGTCCAAGCAGTCGAAATGGAGAAGGATTTATTTCTGCTGAGCTAGGACAAGAAAAAAAGCACCTTAAAGACAACACTCCAGAAATGTTTCTTAAACCAGTCCTTTTGATAGAGATGCGAAAGTGTGAAAAACCAAGCTGACTCATATTACTACCTGAAGAAAAATTAGTTTAGGATCAAAAGACATTGAATCAGATATTAAAAGAAAATGCTGGATCATAATACAACTAACATAATATGAAATTATGTGTGATAGACAATTCCAAAACTGCAAACTTCCAAAAGAATAGGTTTAAAGCAAAAGAAGAAGATATCAAAGCTACCAATTAGAAATTTAGAATCCACAGCAGACTTTATTGTTCACTTTGTTAAGGTTGCAACAGAGAATTGGTAAAATCTCCACTTGAGTTCAAAATATAATTTATTAATTTTTTTTTTCAAATTTGTAATTTATACACTCACCCAGCAGGACATGAATAAACCAAGACCTCACCCTTATGACTAAACCGAAACCGACCGCACCAATATCATAGCTACTAACTTTTTTTTTTTTTTTTTTGGAGAGCAAAAAAACCAGGGAAAATAAAAACACCAAACATCGCCGTCGCCGTCGAGCCTGAGTTTGGAAAAGACGCCAGCATCAAAACTCAAAAGCCCAATACAAAATTTCACAAGAATCTTAAAGCATCACATTCTACGAAAGGAAACAGCTAAATATAATTTTACTTGGCCTAGAAATTTTTACCCATCAAAGTATAGATAATATGAACTCAAAGAAAGAGAGAACCTTGTTGACTGTTGACTAGTAGTGGGGGTGGAGAATATCCGGCGACTTCTTTCGTTGAAGCGGCGTTGGGTTTAGCTTTGCACGGCTGAGTATTAATTTTTCTAAATAATACGTAATTGTTTCATCCAGTTATTGCGAACACTGCCGGCCCAACAAAATTTGGGCCGAATGCGAAAATTTTATATGGATATTTTATATGTAAACATTAATTAAATAAATTTATATAATATTAATTAAATTAAGGTTAATTTGATGTAAATATAGAAATGGATGAATAATACTAATTAAAGTAAGATTAATTTTATAATGATGATTGAATATCATAGTTGAACCATAAATTTAAACAAAAAGAACTAAAAAAAATATTATTTATTTAAAAAAGAAACTTATTTTAACTTGGATATATGACTATGCATAGTTAAGTATAGTTGTAATCTAAATTTTAATTTTATATATTATTTTTAAGAGAAATAGATAAATAAATATTATTTGGTGTGTGGCTTTATAGGTGATTAGTTTACAAAAATTAAGATCTCAAACTATTAGAGGAGATTAATTATTGATGATCTATCACATTTGCAGCATTTCTTTTGGATGCATTTTAGGGCTTCAATTGGTTTAAATTTCTATTGGTCTCCTATTTTGGAAGCCTTGTTAGAAACGAAAAAGAAAAATACTAAAGATACTACAAAATGTTCACAATATAACGTGATAATGACTTTAATTGATAAATTTCAACAACTTAATTTATGTGTGTTTGAATTACTGTTTTATGTGATTGGTGACATGTCAGCTAAACTTAAACTTAAACCTATAGTAAAATTTGTGGTATCTTTAACATCACTCTTAAAAAAAGTACTAATTATTTAAAAATGTTATATTTTTATAAAATTTTGGGCCTTTATGGAGGGGGATGGGGCCTTTTTTAGTAGGTAATTTCTTTTTTGGTTTTGGGGCCTTAGGCCTAGTCCTAAGTTGCCTAGGCCTTGGGCCGACCTTGGTTGCGAATACTGTAGTCATCCTCATCTTCTTCTTCTTCTTCTTCATCTCCTCCATGATCGATATCGAGCTCTTTGTCTTTGCTCTGAAAGATAATGGCCGGCTTGGAACTGTTCGATCTCTCTCTCTCTTGTGGGTTTGTGAATTAGATTGCAGATGAGTTTTAATTTGGTATTGGGTTAGGATTAAGACTTGAATTAGAACGGGTCAATTTTTTTTTTTTTAATGTGTAAATTGATTTTAGGGATAATTACACATTACCCACCTGTGGTTTACCTCAAATTCTAAGTGCCTACCCGTGGTTTGAACTTTGACACTTTACCCACCTGTGATTATCTCCGTCTATGTGCCGTGTGCCCACCTCTCCCTCACCGTTACTCTAACATAGGAAATAGATCAAAGGTCACTCCCATCTAGATCAAAACACTCACTTTTCCAAAAACCACTCAGTCACTCTCATCACGCTTACTCACTAGAAATCACTTAGTGTCACTCTCAAAAATCACTCAAAATCACTCAAAATCACTCACTTACTCCCCCTTCACCGTTAACGTAAGAAATAGTTGAAAAGTCACTCCCATTCCCATTCGGTCACTCTTGCTCACCAAAAATCACTGAGTGTCACTCCCAAGAATCACTCAAAATCACTCACTCACTCACTCACTCCCATCGTTCGTGCAAACCGAACCGACGAAGACGGCTTCTCCGTTCAGCTGTGGCAGGAAGACTCACTCCTGGGTATCGCGCTTCGCTTCACTTGACTAGGATTTGAAAGCTTGAGGTCGTGCATGCAAACCGATTTGAGGAGGATCAAGATTATTGCCTCTGTTCTGTTCAGCCGTTGCAGGTAGATTAGGATTTTGCGTTTTAATCTTTGAAATCTAGGGTTCTAAATTGGGTCTTAAAATGTCGGTGGATTTTAAAATGCCGGTGGTGGGTTTTAAAATACCGGTGCCGGTGGTGGGTTTTAAAAACCCATTTTTTAATTTTTTTACAGAGTCGGAGAAATTTCCAGCTGAAACCCAATTTTGTTTTTACAATTGCTCCTCATTTTTTTATGTTGTAGGCTTTGATGATTGTTCTGTTTAGTATTACCCGCCTCTCCCTCACCCGATCATGCTCATGATTGTTCTGTTGTAGGCTTTCTCTCTGCCGTGATTTGTATTGTTTAATTGTTTTTGTGGAATGTTACCAAATTGAAATCAGTTTGATCATTGGTTACTGCTTCTGTCAATTTGAAATCAGTTTGATTTACTGCTTCTGTTACCAAATTGATCATTGGTTCTGATTTTCAGATTAATTAGAATGTTACTGGTTGAGTCTGTTGTGGACAGCATGTTATAGTTAGTGTCTAATGGACCAGTGAACTAAAAACCCTCCATTCCCTTTAAAAGTTGAATAATGCTCATGATTTTATTGAAATAATTATTCAGTCAATTATGATATAAGCTGAATGGTTATATATGCATTTTAAAATAAGTCCAACTGCATTCTGAGTTCTCTTGTTTGCTCAATTCTGTTTTGAAATAAGTTTGTGATAATAATCGACCAGTTAACTAATGGTGCTGCTCTTATTACTACTCTTATCCATATAAGTATTGAGTCTTTATTAACAATAGAACTAGATGCCTCATTTTTATATGTATGCTTTAAGGCTTTGATCATCTTTCATTTATAAGTTTTATCATCTTCATTTATTCTGTTGTGTTTTACACGCAGATGGCTGACTTAGTATTCAATTTTGAGATTCATCATGGTGGGCAGTTTGTGTGGAACCCAGATTTGGTATATTTAGGAGGTAGTACTTCTTTTGTTGATAATGTTGACCCAGATAGACTTAGTTATTTTGAAATACAAGATATTTGTTGTGATGTGGGGGCACTTAGTACAAGTAGATATCATTATCTTATTCCTGGAGGTAATTTGGAGCAAGGGTTAAGGCTTATAAATGAAGATGATAATGTTGTTTATATGTGTGAGATCCATGCTGCATGGCCTACAGATAAGATAACACTATATGTTGAGGGTGGTGAGGAGCCACTTGCTGTTGAACAACCATTTGGTAATGAGGAAGTAGCAAATGATGATGATGATGATGATGTGCATGAGGTGGGTGAGAGTGATGATGATGTGCATGAGGTGCATGAGGGAGGTAATGTGGATGCTGAAGGAGGTGATTTTGATTGGTTAGAGGAAGGGTTTGAGAGGCCAGATTTTGATGATGATGTTTTTGGAAATGTAGATGATGGGCCATCTACACGTGCAGCCCCACATAGGCCCTCTGAAGGAGATGATGGGCCATCTACCCATGAGGATGCAGCCCCACATAGGAATACTGCAGCTGACCCACCTCTTGAAGAGGGTGAATGGATTGACCCACCTCTTGAAGATGACCAGGAAAGTCTAGTAGGGTCTGATGATGATCAGCCAGCACCAGCTGCAAAAGAACCTGAGTTTAATGTCCAAACTGACATGAGAAAGCCAGAGTTAAAGAAAGGAATGAAGTTTCCAAACTCTAAAGCATTTAGGGAGGCATTGAGGGAATATGCGATAAAGAAGCCAGTAAATATCAAGTTCAAGCTGAATAAGAAGAAGAAGATATCAGTTTATTGTATTAATGAATGTGGATGGAGGTGTTATGCATCTCAACTACCTGAAGAGTTGACATTCCAAATAAAAACATTCAATCCGGAGTGCACTTGCCCTAGATCCTTCAAACACAGCCAAGTGACTTCAACTTATGTTGCAAAGAAATTTATGCAGGAGTTTGACAAAAACCCCAATTGGAAAGTGGCTGGTGTTCAACATCATGTGAAGCAAGCACTTGAAGTTGACATAAGTTACAGTCAAGTGTATAGGGCAAAAAGGAAAGCTACTGACTTGGTTACTGGGGATGAACAGCTGCAATATGGGAAACTTAGGGATTATGCAGAGATGATAAGATTGACTGATAAAGGAAGTAGGGTTATTTTGCAAACTGAAATGGAAGATGAAAATGCACAGCCGAAATTTAAGAGAATGTATATTAGGTATAATGCACAAAAAGTAGGGTTTTTGGGAGGTTGTAGACCAATTATTGGTTTAGATGGGTGCCACTTGAAAGGCAGATTTGGGGGGAAAATACTTTCTGCCGTAGCTAGAGATGCAAATGACAACATTTTCCCAGTTGCATTTGCTGTTGTTGAGCAAGAAAACAAAGATTCATGGGTATGGTTTCTGCAGCAGTTTTCAGATGACATTGGGGATCCAGAACAACTTAATCTGGTCTTCATCAGTGATAGACAAAAGGTATGACTTACAATTGTACTAACATATTTAGTAGACATTTTTAAAGTTCAATAATTTCTGAGATGCTGTTTTGTAACAAAGATGCTGTTTTGTAACAATTGTACTAACATATTTACTTGTTCTGTTTTGTAACTTGTATAAGGGCCTTATACCTGCAATTGAGATGCTGTTCCCAACTTGTGAGCATAGATATTGTGTGAAGCATATCTATAATAATTTCAAAGTGGATCATAAGGGCTTGGAGTTGAAGGATGCACTGTGGAGATGTGCTGGAGCCACAACAGTCAGGGAGTTTGAGAGAAGAATGCAGGAAATGAAGGATTTGGACGTCAAGGCATGGGAGTATCTTGCTGACATCAACCCTGCACAATGGTCTAAGTCTCACTTTAGTAGTAGAGCTTTGTGTGATTGTTTAGCTAATAATTCGAGTGAGTCTTTTAATGCCATGATTTTAGAAGCTAGGGATAAGCCAATTTTAGCAATGTTGGAGTGGATTAGAGTTAGACTCATGACCAAACAATACAAAAAGATGAGAGGTATAGCAAAATACACTGGAAAAGTTTGTCCTAATATTCAAGACAAATTAGAGAGGTTAAAACATGAATCTATACCTTTCAGTGCTACTCCAGCAGGCAGCTTCATGTATGAGGTTGATAATGGTCGTGAGAGACATGTGGTTGACTTGGCTAAGAAAGCATGCAGCTGTAGGATTTGGGATTTGACAGGACTTCCCTGCAAACATGGGATCTCTGCTATTGTTAAGAACCTGGAGAAAGTGGAGGACTATGTGCATCCTTGTTACTTAAAAGAGACATTTGCTGAAACATACAAAGAGATAATACAGCCAATGCCTGGCCAGTCTGAGTGGGTTAAGACTAACCAACCTGCTCCTGTTGCTCCTCATGTGTATAAACCACCTGGCAGACCACCAAAGCAAAGAAAAAGAGATCCTGAAGAGCCAAGGAACCCTTATAGAGTTTCTAGGATGAACAAGACAATCAAGTGTGGGAAGTGCAAGAAAGAAGGACATAATGCAAGAGGGTGCAAGGCAGGCATCACTGGTGAAACTCCATGGCAGAGAAGAGATAGACTTGCTAAATCAGCAGCTGTAAGTATTTCCATGCTTTGAACTATATTCATTTCCTCAAGTATTTCGTGTGTATGTAACTTGTACTACCCTCTTTGTAGGCACAAGGCAGTAAATCTACAAAAACAAAGCAGACTGCAACACCTCAAACTGCATCTCAGCCACCAAGTACTAGATCTCAGAGTTCATACAGTACTTTTGGTCAAACTGCATCTCAACCTGCACCAAACAATAGATCTGAGGCTGCAACTCAACCTGCAACTAGATCTAAGGCTAACTGGTTCTCTTCATCCTCACAACCAAGCTTCCATACCCCTAGAGAGACATGGGATTCTTTACCATCTCAGGCACCTCTAGCTTGTTTTATTTTGTTTATTTTTTTCCTCTTACTTGCTATTGTTGGATCATCTTGCTAACTATTGGATTTTGGTTATGCAGCCAAGTGCATCTGCTAGGGGGTTTAAAGGCAGAAAGTTTCAACCAGTTGGTGGAAAGGGCAAGAATGCAGCTGGCAAGGGCACCTAAAGTATTAAATGACAACTTGGAAGATGTTAAAGTTTCAACAACTTTTTTTGTTATAGTTCACTTGTTTAATGTATATGTCAAGTGTCAAAAACAATATTGGCAATTTCGATTGGAAATGTGTATGTCTGAGCACTAGTGGACTAGTTGGTGGGTTTTAATTAGAAGATGTGTAAAGTCACAGGATGTGCCAAAAACAATGTTGGCAATTTTGTATGCATGTGGCATAAAACTTTGTTAATGTCTCCACTTTTATTTTGTAAAGTCACTGAATAGGTTGCTCTTCTTTTATTTTGTGAAGTCACAGGATGTGCTCAATGACTCTTTACTTTTATTAATGTTAACGTGCATTGAAATAGGATAAAGTATTTTCTTGTGTTGTGCTTGTCTTGTGCTTTTGGTGGACTTTGTTTTTCTTGTCTTGTTCTTTTGGTGGATTTACACAGGTGTATGTATTCACACAACAAATCCTGTGTCTGTGTAAAACATGTTTTTTTTTTTTTTTTTTTGGTAGAAAAAAGATGCATTACAACAAGAACCAACACTAAACAGGACTAGCTATAACAGGGCATACCCTGTTAACAAACAAGCCATCATTTGCTACTTCATCATCACAATAACAGGTTCCATTTATAGGTAGGTGTGCAACAAATCATGTATATGTGTAAAACATGTTCCATTTATAGGCAGCTGTGCATTAACACAGGTGTATATATTGAACCAACATGTTCCATTCAAGTTATTATGTTATTAACATTTCCACATAACACAATGTGCCAATATATATCAATCACAGGATGAAGTAAAAAGGAATAAAAAAATTATACTAAACAATATTTGCACAAAAACAACACTTTCCATTTCAATTACCCAATAACATTTCAACATCTCACCAAGCATCATGGCAGATTATGCCAATATATATCAATCACAGGATGAAGCAAAAAGGAATAAAAAAATTATACTAAACAATATTTGCACAAAAACAACACTTTCCATTTCAATTACCCAATAACATTTCAACATCCCACCAAGCATCATGGCAGATTATGCCAATATATATCAATCACAGGATGAAGTAAAAAGGAATAAAAAAATTATACTAAACAATATTTGCACAAAAACAACATTTTCCATTTCAATTACCCAATAACATTTCAACATCCCACCAAGCATCATGGCAGATTAAGGTTCCTCGCTCTTACATTATTGTTCACTGAGGCAAAACACAACAACAACATTACAAAAATGAAAAATAACCATGACAAAACTAATGCCATCTTGTACAATCTCTCACTCTCTCTAACTCTCTTAAGTTTCTCTCTAATTTCTACATAAAGCTCATAAGTTTCTCGTTCCCTCCGATTACATCTTTCTTCCATTTCCTTAGTTGTCATTTCTCTCTGATTGGCAAGCTGCAATTCATTCTCAAGCATACTTATCCTTTCACGGTCACTCTTACAAGTTTCGTTATCCACCCACTGAAAGAAGCCACATTTGGGACCAACCTGAGCATTACAATTATAACAATTAATTTCACAGTTCACAATTAATCACAACTAATAATTCAATTCAACTCAATTCAAATACAACAATGTAATTGTTACTTACATTAAATTGACTACAACCAACGAATCTTCTTCCATAGTTACCAGCTTTTCGACTTGTTCTTAGGGCACAATTCTCAAGGGTACATAAATGACCATCTCCGGCACGGTAGAAACCACTAGTTGTAGAGCCATTGCCAGTTGATGACGACATAGCAAAAATTTGTTACAAGCTTATAGACCAACAAATCTGTTACGAGTGGCAAGAATCAACTCATCTAAATTTAGTAACAACTACTCATGCTACAACCACATTGTTAAAAACGTTGATGGGCCACAGACCTATATTCATAATATTCATAATTGTTAAGCCAGTAATAAGAAAATGCAGATATAAACCAGTTCCATGGTTAAGCAAGAATCGAATTTGGAAGAAAGAATTTGGAAGAAAGACTACCCAATTTTAAAACCCACAGGAATTTTAACAAAGTGACCGTGCATATTAAGTGAGGAAGGAAGAAATACAATTATCACCGGGCATTTTAAAACCCACCACCGGCAAAAATGGGTTTTTAAAACCCACCACCGGCACCGGTATTTTAAAACCCACCACCGGCACCGGCATTTTAAAATCCACCGGCATTTTAAGATCCAATTCAGAACCCTAGATTTCAAAGATTAAAATGCAAAATCCTAATCTACCTGCAACGGCTGAACAGAACAGCAATAATCTTAATCTTCCTCAAATCGGTTTGCATGCACGACCTCAAGCTTTCAACTCCCAGTCAATTGAAGCGAAGCGCGATACCCATGAGCGAGTCTTCCTGGCACAGCTGAACGGAGAAGCTGTTTATCTCGGTTCGGTTTGCATGAATGATGGGAGTGAGTGAGTGAGTGAGTGAGTGAGTGAGTGATTTTGAGTGATTTTTTGGGAGTGACACTGAGTGATTTTTGGTGAGCAAGTCGGATGAGAGTGACTGAGTGGTTTTTGGAAAAGTGAGTGTTTTGATCTGGATGGGAGTGACTTTGATCTATTTCCTATGTTAGAGTAACGGTGAGGGAGAGGTGGGCACACGGCACATAGACGGAGATAATCACAGGTGGGTAAAGTGTCAAAGTTCAAACCACGGGTAGGCACTTAGAATTCGAGGTAAACCACAAGTGGGTAATGTGTAATTATCCCTTGATTTTATTAATTTTTTACTTAAAAATTGTCACATCATTAAAATAATTGCCAAGTTATTGATTCGTACTTTTGTTAGCCACATATGTAACACTAGTAATGACAGTAAAAAAAAAAAAAAAGACTAATACAACTTAGTTTTAAAACTTAAAAAAACGAAGTGTGCTAACTTCAAACTTAAGAGACCAATTATCCCAACAGAGTAAACTTGAGGGACTAATATTATAATTTCACCTAGTATTATTCTTAAGTCTTAACAACTTGCTGATGTTTCATAATGATACTAGACTTAACTTGCGACTGCATGCACATAGGAACATGTCATAGAATCGGTAGGCACATATAGACAGTTCCCATATCAAAGAATTGTCTTGTAATAATTCGGCCCAATTGGAAAACCCAGCTAGAGGTGCTTGGTGTTCATCATCTTGGTTCTACTTGCATGTACAAGGACCAAAACAAGTATTGTTGGGCTAACTATTGAAAATATAAAACTAAGTCCATTATTACAAGCAAACCCAAGCAAGGATGAGCGGCCCAATAGATTGAGTTCTGAGTAGTAGAGCCCGATTCTAGACTTTTCTTGGAGGCAGTGGACTTCTTTTCTTCCTTTGCACTCTTTTATTTTTCACCGCCTCGCAGCAATTCCTAGGGCTTTTAACCCGTGGTTAGTAGGGTTTTTTCTTTAATTTATAATTGGATAAGTGTTTTATGTAGACAAGTTTTAAAAGTTTTTTTTTTTTTTTTTAATTTTAAAAATATATTATTTATTATTATATAAAGATTTTTTGTGCTGGCCACTTTTGATTCGTGGCTGAATATTTTTTTTTAATAAAAAAGTTGTAACTTTTTTAAAGAAGAAAATAAAAAATAGTACATCTTGAGTAAAAGAAAACTCAATCATATTACGATTTTCCTCTATCTAAGTTATATAGTCAAAAACATCATTAGCATGTTGTGTCAAGTTACGATTGTCTTTCCGCTTGACGTGATTCACTTGCACGCTTCTGAACTCTTATAGCTTCTGCCGAATCCCCTCAATGATATTACAAATTGTAGTAGGTGTTTCACTTTCTTCCCGTAAAGACTCAATGATTATCTTTGAGTCACTTTTGAAGACTACCTCTCTTAGCCCACATTCCAAGCAAAGAGGACTCCCTCCTCTAATGCTTTGGCTTTGGATTCCTCAGGTCCCAAAGGAATAGGAGGCCTTCGGATTCGTGGCTAAATTAGATTATAAATGTTTGTTTATTTTTTCATAAAAGATAAGAACAATAAACTCATTGGTGAACACACTAATTGATTTATAATGCAATCATTTTAAAATAAAATGATTAGTAACGCATTTAATTTAAGAACAAAAGTAGTGGAAAAATTATGCATTTTATAAACATAATTTTTTAAATATTTATTGTTCAACAATTGTACACCTATAGATCCATGAGGCAAAATTGACATTGAATGAATTAGTACTATGTCATAATTTTTCAATCTGAGTAGAGATGTAAAATTATATGTTCAAAATATTCAAATAAAAATATTTATGAAAGACGCGAATTTTTTTTAGAAAAGGATTTATTCTCACAATCAGGAAAAGCTAACAATGTAGACTATGCATGGTAGTTATATCATTATATTTGCTCCTTTTTGTTACCCTAGCTAATTTCAAGGCCAAAGTTTATTAGCAAAGAAATCTATAAACTTGTTGATAGGAGAAGACGTTTTCCTAAGGGCCGAAGCAACTTGTTGCTACTTGCAAGGGTGTGGCTTGAGTTGAGGATATAAATCATCAAATCCATTATAGCTTTTTCCTCCTTATATTAAGGCATGAGATTAAGAATCACATTTCATTGGAGGTAAAAGTTAGAAGTTAGAACACGTCCCTAGTTTTTTTATAGTTGTAAATTGAAATTCTCACTTGGACTAAAAAATAAAAAGCAGTACTAACAAATGTTTCATTTTTATTTTTTGACAGGCATTAAAAGAAATCAAATAGAGGACAACAATCCAATTCCAAACCAAAACCTTGTAAGAATCTGTCCCCTTTCAAGGGCCATAATAAGGCAATGTCATACTGAAATTCATTTTCAAGAAAACATGTAGACCCTTCCAATCTCAAATAACAGACATTCGCACTAGCTTATTGTAAAGAATGCGGTCATCCCCTACCGGTGTTGCTCTCTAACAATGCACTTTGCACAAGTTCCTGATGCATGAGATACATTAGCTACCAGACAATCAACACAAAAATATCAAGCAAGGAATTAAAAATAGAAAATATGGACAAAACCCAAAAAGTATCAAATATGGAACAGTAATTGAATTACAGGTTTTTTCACCTTCACATCCCTGTGCGAGAGGAACTTCCCCAAGTTGTGGATGATCAACCTCATATCTTCAACCTGAAAGACAACAGTTGCTCCTTACCACTCTAATCATCTGCTACTTGCATCTCCGTGTTTTTGGTTTCATGCACTGCCTGAACAGCCTTTATTTCATTCCCATCAGCATCTTTATTAGTTCAAGGAACCCCATCACTGGATTCCAAACCAGAGACCATTTTTTTAGCCATCCTCTTAATTATTTTTTTCTTCACAGTTGTTTTTACGCTGGTACCTTCCACAACTGCAGTACTGCTTGGATCTGTCATTCTGAGCAGTTTTTCCTGCTGGAACCTTTTTTTTCCATCTTTTTTCTTACAAATGTCTTAGTGGGAGCAACCAATTTATCCTGTTGATCAGGTATCTCTGAATTTACGTTCTTCTGTCAACTATCCTTCTCATCCAATCACCCTTTTCATTCCATTTCCATTTTTCTCCCTTTTGATAGAATCTTCTGCTTGTCCAGAGGATGTGGACTCTTTCTTTTTTTCCTGATTTGTCTAGTCTTTTGACATCTTTTGAGGAATCCTTTTCCTTATCTAAATTACAACCCCCCCCCCCCAAAAAAAAAAAAAAAATCAATTTGATAACTGATGAAAAACATAAGAAGAAAAGAGAGATCAAATAAAATGAGACCATGCACAACAAGTTACCTTTCAGCCCATCTTTCTTCTCTCTAGACCTCTGAAAAGAATAAAGCATTATATTAGTAAGAAGAAAGCAGCAAATTCAAAAGACCTAGGCAAGAATAGACATGATTGCCAAACGTTGAGCACTAATGTCGCTCTAAATAGGGCCAGAATGTTAAATAATAGATAACCCAATGTAATTGGTATTAAGACTTTAATGGGGTGAATTCAGCAACGTTGTGTCCGGAATCTAAAGATATTTTGACCAACCCACTTTTCGGTTACATGCCCATATCATGAGAACCAGGATATCAAGTTCTTTCCAGGTTGATTGCTACAAATACAGCTCCATGCTCAAATTTCCTTTCAGAATTGAGTTAATTGGAATTGACAACAACCATCACACTCAAAGTGCACGAGTAACAATATTTTCAACAACTGAATTTGATCTTCACTCAATCTCAGAACAGATATACATATGCGCATGACTACATGTACATATTTTGTGTTTGTCTCTGCCAGTGTGTGAATTAGATGCCTTTTGGCAACAAACTTGAGCATGAGTAAAACTGATCAAAAAAAGTTTCAGATAATATAATTACAGACCTCTTTTTTCAAAGAAAGTTGGCGCTCTCTCTCTGCAACAGCCTTCTTGTGAGCAAGCCATTGCCCATTGGTCTCTCCATGCATTCAAAGAAGGGAGACATTCAGACAAATCTGGAACAAACAGTACGGTGACCTTATGGCTTAAAAGTCCATCCTTGCCAAGTCTGTCATAGTGTATCTGCAAACGCCAAGAAGAATTAAAAATTAACTTTCTGGATCCGGTAAATACAGGCACGTAACCAAAAACAAAATCTCTAAATACAACCCAGAAGCATCAAAAGAGTCCAAAAACACAATATATTGCACTTTCTCGTCAGCATCATAACCAAAGAAAAACGTTTTTTGCTTTTTTGGTCGAAAAAGATGATACCTATAAAGTTATAAACAAGGAGTTTGAACCTGTACAGTAAAATATTACATATTGAAGTAGCCAAGACTCCAAAAAAATGGGGATAGGGCTACCGACCAATCACCGCTTCTAGACCCTGTAAAAGTGGAAGCATTGGGTACAAATTATTTTATGAAAGTAGCCAAGAATTTAGATGTAAATGTAATGTTTGGGGAAATATCCCTGTTGTTAGTGAAAATATACTTAGGCTAATTTAATGATATAGTGTACGTTTTGACAATTAAACCATCTTCTACTAATTCATAAAGCGAAGATCTCAATAAGAAAACAGCTCAAACATAAAGCAGAGCCTTGAAGAAATTCCATTCCAATGTCAGCCACCTTAGATAACCGAAAAGGCCTATTGAAAAAAGCTATAAAAGCCACAACGAGTATGGTCACTGTTGTAACAAAAATTCAAACTAACTGAAGTGGTCCGCTCTTACATTTGAAACCTGAAAAACGAAATTGATAATCCCTATATGTCTAGCGCCGCTGACACCACACAAACAACAGAGGGTGATGTCTCTAAGGGCGTTATTGAAGTTGAAGTTGAAGACGACCACCACTGCTACTGCTACTGCTACTGCTACTGCTTGTACTACTTCCCTTGTAAAACAAATCCTCCGCCGCTTATCCTTATCTAGCTGCCATGAAGAAGAAGAACAACAACAGCGTTGTCATCATCAGCACACCTGCACGAGCCGAATCCTGATATGCTACAGAGAAACTAGAAAGAATGCTGGATCAGAAACCGTGGCACATTATTATTCTGCAGAGATCAATGAGGGAGGCAAAAATATAGGACCCGCCACTCTCGTCTTCACAGTTCCTGGTTTATCAGCTCTAACGGACCATTATTTTTATCATCTTCCTCATAAAATTTATGATCCACTCATCAAAGAAGGATTTCTGCTTGTTCGCAAAGATAATGCTGTGAAAGGCAGTACTATAGATATCTTCAATATCAACACAGCCGAGATCAATACTGCAGAGTGTTTCACTGTTCACCTTCCAAAACGCTTTGGTTATTTCGGTTTTGGGTTTGATCCTTTGTCCAACCAATTCAAGTTGTTCAGTTTTCGTAGCATTCTCACGCTTCACTCACGACGTTAATAATTGGAGAGAGATAGAGCCTGAAAACTACTGCGGAATTCACTTGGATCAGAAAAGCCCAACATCCATTGGCCCACGCATTTTAATAAAAAGGGGTCCGTCAGAGTTGTAAATCAACAATTGATTCACAATAAATCTTGACATGTCCATTAATTAATTAAAATAAATTTTGGTGGGAGCTTTTTGTGAGGCTTTGGGTATGAAAGGAAGAATTTTTCTGGTGTTTTTGCTTTTTTGACTTTGTTTTGGGAGTCAAATGGCCGTTATTGTCTAAGGGAGAAATAAAGATAGAGCGCGGGAAAAAAAAAGGGGAAAATAAAATAAAGAATAAGAAATTAAAAAGAAAGGTTGTTACAATATTTTCTCAATAAATTTTAAGAGATAGGTTGTTATTGGTGAGTAAAAAAAATAATTTTAGTGATGACTGATGAGTTCAAATTAGAATCAACAATAACTTATCATATAAGATTTACTATGAATATGTTGTGAAAAATATTATGAATATAACATTTTTAGTTTATTTTTTTTATAATGATTTTTAGTTAAAATTTGATGACCTACAAATCACTATATCGTTATCACAAGTGATTCACGAGATTTGTTAATAAAATATCATTAAAAAAAATTTAAAAATATTATCATTGGGAGATTTTAAAAATATGGCTGTTGGGTATTTAAAAAAATATAGTTATTAGAAATAAATAAAGGAAGATTGAAAAAACAAACAAAGAAAGATTAAAAAAAATAATAAAAGAATGAAGAAATAATATTTGAATGAGATAGATAAAAGATAAAGAATCTATTGAAAAGCGTATTTGAAAAAATATGTAGTTAAAAGATAAAAAGAAATGTTCACTCTCCAAAGTATACAAAATTTTGGAGAGACAGCTTGAGATGCTCTTAGGGTTTAGGATAGGGTTTAGCAATTTAAGGTATGTGAATAAGGATGGTAGTAGATAAGAATGTGATGTGTCACCCTTCAAGGTCACCTTAATATTCTTGTGCATTGAATTAGAACCTAGAATCTATAGCTATGAATAAAGCTTGACATGGTCATTAATTAAAAGAAATTAACTTGACCTCTTATTAAACCACATGCTCCTAATAAATAAAAGGACTAAATATGACAAAATAAATAGACCTAGATAAAAACGGGACATATAGTTTAAGAAAATTAGTTAAATTCTTTAATCAATTTGATGCTCAAATCTTAATGGCATGCTATAGTAAGGAAACCCAAATAGTATATTTAGTATTAATTTTTCATAGAAATCATATTGAAATTTTAGAACGTATTACATAGAAAATTACATATTTTTTCAACAATAATGCAACACAAGTAATTTCAATCAGTGATATCTCATTCAAATCAAGTCTGATTTTCGCCCATGACCAATCAAATTACACAATTTTTCATGGTTTTAAATATAACATCTAAATTAATCTAATCACAAGGTTAGATTTCAATTTAAGCTCAATCAAATTTAGTAAACCACATAAAAATCAGCAAAAAATGAGTTTTAACCATTAAAAACCATGAAATCTTTTACTTCAATGCTAAACCTTCTATCAAAATTTAAAACCGGACAAAATATGGTATCAACATCTCTATATATTTTTGTTATTATAAAATATAACAATTTCGAATTATAATGAATGGAGATTATTAACTTTTATAAAATGAAAATTATTATAATGAGGCAAATTTTTTTATAGGAGTTATGAAGTTATTTATAATCCTAAAAGGTGGCCACCTAATAGACATCCATTTATATATATAAAAGAAAAAAAAAGAGTATTAAACTTTTTTTAAACACTACAAATACCATTTAAAAAGTCCACCAGTTCCGAAATTTTAATACCAATCCACATCAATTTTATTTGTGTTTGGGCACATATATTATTGTTTAGAAGCCAAGCCCAAAAGCTTGTTTGTTTATTTTTTATTTTATAAATCGGAACAGTTCTAATACATAGCAGATTTGTAAATTAGCAGTGATTACTGATTATTAGGTTTAATTGCATAAACAAAAGAAACCGTAGGAAACTAACCATAATAAATTAAAATTTCAACTGGTAAAGTCTCTTATGGTTGTATAAGAGATCTGGGGTTCAATTTTCACCTACACCAAAAACTTATCTTTGTCCCAATAATTTAGAAATTTTGAAAACACATTTTTTTTTCACTTCCATGGCTTGTGTCTACAAAAAAAAAAAAAAAAAAAAAAAAAAAAAAAAAAAAAAGAAAAAAGAAAAAGAAAAGATCGGTGATATTGTAGGTGCTTCAGCCAAAAGATCAACAGATGGCTCTTTCAGCTCGGTTGCTTTCTCTTCTTCTGCAAAATCATGCTAAAAAATGCTCTACTTAACAATGTATAAAAATAATAATAATAAAAAATAAAAACCATCTTATCTTTTCCTTCTTTCAAAAAATAAGTAATACAACAACCATCCATTTGGTTTTGAGAAGAAGTGAAGAAACATAGGATATTAGAAATCACAAAACTAGTTTAAGTTAAAATGCTTGTTCTGAGATGCAATATTTGTTTTTTTTTTGGCCAGTAATTGGACATATTTTTTAGAAAAATGTACAAGTAGTAGATTGTTTTTCTACTTTTCTTTCTTGTACATATTTTTATGGTACTTATTTCATCTTGCATTAAGTAATCTTTTTCAATAAAATTTTTCTTACTCATCAAAAATAAAGTAATAGATTGTTTAACAAAAACCATTAAAATCACAAATGCCACTTGCACCAAAACAATTAAAGGTACATTAGCATGTTTTGGATAAGCATAAGGTAAACTTCGCAAAAAGCATTGAAGTAACAACATAAGAGAACACCAAGTTAGTTACAAGGGCTGCAAGATACACAAGCAGCAATATATTCAGAACTTGAGAAGGACGCAAAATAAAACATCAAGATCTACATATGTAAAGCATCATGATGTGGGGAATCTCGTCACAAAGATTTCGCCTCCTTCGGCAAAGAGGAACCATGGGAGTCCCTAGAGACTCTTGCTAGAGTTTGATCATGCTTGCTTCAAGTCCATGTTTTGCGCTCTCGTTCTCTCTTGTTTTCAAACAATATAACTACAAACCTTTCTAAGTTTGTCATAGACTCATAGTGTATTTGCAAATGCCAAGTAGAATTAAAAATTAACTTTTTGGATCTGGTAAATACAGGCACTTAACCAAAAACAAAATCTCAAAATACAACCCAAAAACATCAAAAAGAGTTCAAAAACACGATATATTGCTCTTCCAACCAAAAAGGCTCAAATGATCCTACCAAACCATTAGAATCACTTCAGTATGCATTCCAAGCACATGCACAGAAAAAAAAATCAAGGAGAAAAAACAATTAATGCTAAGATCTAACAAGAACAAACCTTTCCCTCACAGCACCTCCAAAATGTACTCCTATATTATCCTTTTTTTTTTTTGCAAGACCAAGCTTGAATGAATCCCATTCACTCCTCATCTTGATAAAAATTTCATCAGAAGTATCATCTATATCATCATCCCCAAACAACTCGACTCCATATTTTAGAAATTTTGAAAACACCTTTTCCTTTACTTCCATGGCTTGTGTCTGCACAAAAAAAAAAAAGAAGGTAGAAATTTAAACATTTTTTTTAAGGTAAGTAAGAATTTATTAAAAATAATTTACCAAAAAATAAAATTTGAATGAATCTATTTCTAAGACATTGGTCGGTCCCATTACTTGGAACCTCTTTGTTGTGAGGAGGTCTTCCAAGTGGTAACGCTTAAGAGCCACCTTAGAGCGATACTTAGGGCTGTACTTTCCCAATATGCGAACGTATCCCTACCGTATGAAAAAAATAACAGTGAATCATAATTTTAAACTATAATAATAATAATAATAATACCTTCTATCATAACTCATAATACTTACACAATCATTCTTAGTATCAACCATAGTACAGCTATCAAATCCTTCTTGCATATTCTTCCTAAATGATAATACATTATATATTAATGTTAAAATTATAATTATAAAATGAACCAAATATAAAATGGTCTCATAACCTTACCTCTTCTCAATGAGCAATTTCTTAAATACCTACATATAAAAAAGAAATGTATCAAAAAAAGGATGATGAAGTTCTGGAAGCTTAATTTGCTACAACTTTGCAAATTCGCCTATTCAAGAACTATTTTACTGGATCCTCATGTGACGTCCAATTGAAGTGAAAGTCATGTCATTTCAATAGTTTAAGTATGTGTCTTTTGTAAAGAGATATATAGAGACATAGGGCGAAACGACAATACAAATACAGTAATACAATGACCAAAGCTACATGTAATTCAATGGAAGCTAAAGTTAACTCATAGGGACATGTGTCATTAAGTGAAAGTCATGGATTTTGTTTTTATTTGCTCTTTGTCAATGATTACAGCAGATTCACTTGACTATTTTTGTTAAAACCTAAATCTAAAAGTTCTACCTACTTTTATTCACTTTAAATCTCTCATTGAAACTCAATTTTCAACTAAAGGTTCTTAGGTCAGATGGAAACATAGACACATTGTAGAGTCTACACTAAATGTTGTCACAAGCCAATTTATCTCTCACTCATTGGTCCTATGCAGTAAGAACCGCAATTTTTCTGATTAACAGACTGCCCTCCTCAGTGTTTAATTCTCACTCCGCTTCAGAGGCCCTTTTTCCTTCCAAACCTGATCTTTCTCAGCTTAGAACCTTTGGCTGCAACTGTTATCCTCTGCTAAGGCCTTACAACAAACATAAACTCCAATTCAGAACTACTACTTTTAGGTTATCCTTCTAATACCAAGGGTTACATTTGCTTTTACCCTTCTATTGGCAAGATCTACCAAACATGTTCTTTTTGATGAACTTTGTTTTCCTAAACCTTATTCTCCATCTATTCCACCTCCCTGCCCTTATTTCTCTCTAATTCTTCTTCTTTCCTAACCCTAAATCCACCACAAATAAAAGTAGACAAATCCCTAATTTGTCCTACATCAAATCATAATCATTAAAAAAAATTATAAATGAAAACAAACATACCCCTGTCTCTTCATCGTTGACCATGAATTTCTGTGTGGGCCGTAGCTTAAAGGGATCTCTAATTCTTCAACAGGTGCTACTTACATTTTACTCCAAATTTGGATAACAATAGACTCTAACACTTCATCAGCTATTCCTTGCCCTATATCTGCAAAAAAATAAATTAAAATCTAAATTGTAATTTTGTAATTGATATAAATTTGATACATACCTTCAATCAAACCTAAAAACAATTGTCCGAACTTATCTGAACAATTAAATTTAGGTATTTCTTAACATCCTCAGGGACTTTATTTTCATACATACCTGCAAAAAAATGTTTATTACAATGAAAAAAACCATTGCAATGATATTGGGGACATTGCAATAGTTGATGCAAGGTGTTGCAATAAAATTTGAAGTAATAGGTTTGTAGAATAAAAAATTTCGTTGCAATAAATTTTAGATATTTTAATGATAACTTTAATGCAATGTATAATTTTTGTTGCAATACAATTTATTGTTTTGAATCTCTTGTTGCAATAGGCTATTACTTCACAAATTCTATAGTAATAGATTGTAAATAATTGACAAACTAATTCAGGTCAAGTTATTACAATGATATCTTTGTTATAATAGTTAATTGTTTCATGTTTATCATTACAATAAATTGTAAAATAATTGATATTTGGTTATTGCAAAGATGTCTTCATTGCAATAAGCTATCATTTTGAAATTTTCATTGTAATGGATTGCATGAATAATTTGAATCAAGTTATTGCAATGATTTCTTTAATTTAAGTTATTGCAACAAATTTTCCTAATGCAATTTTGTATTAAAGCCTCTATTGTAACAGAAAATTATAAGTTATTACAACTACTTATTATTGATGTAATAATTTACCAATTTTAAGTTATTATTGCAATGACTTTTAACTTGTAGATGTAATTATACTAATTTTGTTGTATTAGCAGTTGATGTAATAGACTTATTTTGGTGTAGTGATCCTAATCACTTCTCATCTTCATAAAAATTTCATCAGAGGTATCATCTGTATCATCATTCCCAAACAACTTGTCCCAATAATATAGAAATTTTGAAAACACATTTTTCTTCACTTCCATGGTTTGTGCCTACAAAAAAAAAAAAAAAAAAAAAAAAAGTTAGAAATTTAGAATGTTTGCAAATTTTAACTTTTTTTATGGTAAGTAAGAATTCATTATGAATAATTTACCAAAAAGTGTAAATTGCTTTGATCAAAGCCTAATGAATCTGTCTCTAAAACATTAGTTGGCCCCATTAGTTGGAACCGCTCTATTATATGGGGAGGTCTTCCAAGCGGTAATCATCAAGAGTCACCTTAGAGTAATGATTAACGATTAATGCTGTACTTTCCTTGTATGCAAACATATACCTGCTATCAAGAAAAGAGTAACAATGATATCATAATTTTGAACTATAATAATAATAATAATACTTACACAATCATTCTTAGCATCAACCATAGTATAGATAGCAAACACTTCTTTTATGTTCTTCCTACACGATAATAAAATATGACCACCTTAGCCTAAAGTATAGGCTGGGTGCCTATACTTTTTTTTTTTTTAAATGACAATTTCTTAAATGGGTTGGGTCAACTCTGTTGGTCTAGGTAGATAGCATTGTGTATTTGTTTTTCTTCTTCAATGACTACCTTAGAGTTGGGTGTAGACTTTACTGTTTATCGTCTTCAATTGCTATCTTAGAGTTAGATTTAGGCTGGGTGCCTATACTTTTTATTTTTTTATTTTTTTTATGACAATTTATTAAATGGGTTGGGACAATTATGTTAGGCTAGGTAGATAGCATATCTCTTTTTTAAGACTTGGGCCTCTAGTTATTCTTTTTTTTTTTTCCTCTCAGTTTATTTACTAAATAATTATATTAAATAATTACGTTTAATGTTACTATACTAATTTTGTTATATTAACACTTGATGTAATAGATTTATTTTGGTGTAGTGATCCTATTAACTTCTTATCTTCATAAAAATTTCATCAGAGGTATCATCTATAAAATCATTCCCAAACAACTTGTCTCCATAATTTAGAAATTTTGAAAACACTTTTTTCTTCACTTCCATGGGTTTGCAAATTTTTAACTTTTTTTTTTTTTTTTTTTTTTTTTTTTTTTTTTAAAGTAAGTAAGAATTCATTAGAAATAATTTAAACATAAATTGCTTTGATCAAAGTTTAATGAATCTTTCTCTAAAATATTGGTTGACCCTATTAGTTGGAACCTCTGTTATATGAGGAGGTCTTTCAAGCGGTAATCATCAAGAGACACCTTAGAGTGACGATTAATGCTGTACTTTCCTAGTATGCGAACATATCCATGCTATCAAATAAACAAAAATATCATCATTTTGAACTATAATAATAATAATACCTTCTGTCATAATACTTACACAATCATCCTCATCGTCAACTATAGTATAGCTATGAGCTGCTTCTTGCATCTCATTCCTAAATGATAATAACATATAAATTAATTTTAAAATTCTATTTATAATTATAAAATATGCCAAATATGAAAAATGTTATTGAAAAACACAAATGGTTTCATAACCTTACCTCTTCTCAATAAGCAATTTCTTAAATACCTACATAAAAAAATTCAATGTATCAAAACAAGCATGATGAAGTTATGAAGATTAATTTGCTACAACTTTGCAAATTCGCCTATTCAAGAATTATTTTATTGGATCCTCATGTGAAGTAAAATTGAAGTGAAGGTCGTGTCAATTTAGTAGTCTAAGTATGAGTCTTTATGAATAAATAATCATAAAAAAAAAAACACATTATGAATGAAAACAATTAAACCCTTGTCTCTTCATCGTTGAACATGAAATCCTTCAAATCTGTGCCAGGTATGGGCGAGTGATGTTTCCAAAAGATAATCAGCGATTTCATTGATTTAAACCTAAGATGTGAACAAGAAAAAAATATATACAAAATATATATATATATACACACCCAAAAAAAAAAAAAAAAAAACCACTCTAAGGGGTATTCATCATCTGCTCACAATATTTTATCTTCATATAGACCAACACTCTTTGGGTTGAATATAGGGCCGTAGAATATAGGGGTCTCTAGCTCCACAACTGGTGCAGTTTACTTTTTACTCCAAATTTGGACAACAACAACGTCTAAAACTTTATCCTCAATTCCTTGCCTTATATCTGCAAAGAAAAAAAAATTCAATTTAAAAAAAGGAATTTCAATTTAAAAATAATAAATTATAACACTTTAAAGTTTATATTACCTTCAATCAAACCTAAAAAAAATTGCCCAGTCTCATTCAATGAATTGAACTCAAGAGTTTTGATATTCTCCTCAACGTCTTTCTCCTCAATTATCTCCTCAAATCCTTTCTCCTTAATCATTTGGCCTTCTAAACGCCTCCTAGCAAAGTCTAGAGCTAAACTTAACTTTACCTCTCTTGGGGCGATCTTCTCAACAACCTCCACTTCTACAGAAGTTGTGGAATCCTTTAGAACTTCTACTTTATAAGTGCCGTCACTCTTCAAAGCTTTCCTAAAGTTCCAAACTTTCAAATTCAGATTATCTTCCTCTATTAAAAATAAGAAAAATTGAAAACTAGGGTATAAATCAGATAAATGTAAGAAAATTAAGCATACTAAACTCTAAGTTGTAATCTTGTCATCTTTTTACTGGATACTACAAATCTCTTAAATTTTAAGGAATGCTGATGGTGAAAGATTTAGTGGTCATTGCAACAAAAAATTACAGTGTCTCTTTTTTCCCTATGTTTAAATCACCAAAGAAACTTTACTGTGTTTGCTTTTTTTGGAAAGACCTTCAATGTTATCATTTTTTTGGAATGATCTTCAATGGCTACCTATTTTATTGCAACAATCCTGCAACACAATATATACCGTACCTCTCTTTTCCTCATGTTTAGATCATTGTCTGTTATTCTTCAATGGCTACCTTAGGATTGGGTGTAGGCTCTACTGTTTGCTTTTCTTCAATGACTACCTTAGGGTAAAGTATAGGCTGGGTGCCTATACTTTTTTTTTTTTTTAAATGACAATTTATTAAAAGGGTTGGGTGTTGGTTTGGATAGATAGCATTGTGTGTTTGTTTTTCTTGTTCAATGGCTACCTTAAGGTTGGGTGTAGACTTTCCTATTTGCTCTTCTTCAATCGCTATCTTAGGTTAGGTGTAGGCTGGGTGCCAATACTTTTTTTTTTAATGACAATTTATTAAATGGGTTGGGTCAACTCTGTTAAACTAGATAGATAGCATTGTGTATTTGTTTTTAGGCTTGGGCCTCTAATTATTTTTTTCCCCTCAATTTATTTATTAAATAATTACAACCCACGATATCACACTCCAAGAAAATAATAAAAAACAATTACAACTCCCTTGTCAAAATAATAATTACAAATACAAATGGTAGACATTGCTGATATTCTACTAGTTGGGTTGATAGGCTCCTTTCCACTTTAGACCAGTAGGTCTGCACATCTATATTTTATGTCTCTCGCTACATTGTCTATGCTTGGCCCAACAATCTTACAACCCAATATGATTCCATGCTTGACCCAACAATCTTGCCATCCAATCTGATTGAAGCGATTAACTAATCATATAATATTATAATATGATAAAAAGTGAAGCCCACATTAAAAAAATAAATAAATAAAAAACAATGAAATGTTAGGGTGTGTGCCTGATTGAAGTGAACCCTACATTATTTTTTTTTTAAAATGTTTGCTAAAGTTAATATTAATTATTAATAAAATAATCATGTAATCATGTAATTTACAAGATATACACAAATATGATATTTAATAACCATGATCAAAATGAAGACATCATGTACATGGTTATATGACAACATACTTAAAAGGAAAAGGCTAAAAAAGCACAAAAATGTTAGCTAGTAATTTCTATGCCTAACAAAAGTAATACCGTGCAATCCTAAAAGTGTATGATCATCAACCTCATTGAGCAATAGACCATTATTATAGTCATCACAAACTTTGTAACCCCCATCATCTTTCGCATCAACTTTATGTAAAATATTAGTCACTCCCCATCATTTCCCTCATCTACTTCATCTAATTTGATACTCATATGATGTGAACTAGAACTTGAATTTGTTGCCCTTCCTAGAGACGTAATCATGATTGAGTCTCCTTTGATTAGAGTGAGTAGTACGTAGAGTGTGGTGCCAAATGAAACCTTTTGAAATTTGTTTGGTGTTTGGCCGTGTGAGAAATTTAGTGGATAATGTTAACTACTTACCATGAGAGATACTAACTACTAAAAATTGAAGTCACAAGTTGCTAAGATAAATTGCTTGTCAACGATGAATTGACACTCATTATTTTTTATTTAAACAACTTAGGCTTTCATGTGAGATGGATTTCTATTGACTATCAATTTTGAGAGGCTTCTAAAGGATAGACTAGAGAGCGTACAACTCACTTTTTATGTTAATATATTCCTTTTTTCTTAACCAATTGCTCAACTAAAAGAAAATTTGAGCAGCTCAAGAAGTAGAACTTTATTTTCCAACTAAAAGAAACTTTGAGGTCCTCAAAACCCATAGCACCCATACCCAAACTCTTGCCAATATCAGACATATGCTATTACCTTTGCATTTCAAAGAATTTTAATTCAAGAATAATTAAAGGGATCCTTATGGACTCTTAATCATTTACAATATTTCATTGCCAAAAAGATAAAATGAAGGACATGTAATGAATATCGAGAACCTTATAAATGTAGCACTCGGATGAGTGATCCTTAGTGGCAATGCAAAGGCACTATTTGGCATGTAATAGGAATTTTAACAATAGCTTCAGGTATTCATGGCAAACCTATGGAAAGATTAGATTGAAGACCTCCATGTCTATCTGACTTCCAGATGCTCCAATTAAGAGGTTTTGCATCAAAAAATACACTTGAGGCCTAAGTACCTAACATTGTCACTCATAAGAAGGGTGCTTTGGTTGTATCACCATAAAAATTAGACCATACAATTGGTAGACTAGCCTTTCTCATCCAGCATAGTGTAAAGGGTTCTCTCTTAGTCATGCTGTGGCATACTAAGATTGTTCACAAAAATAACCAAACGGTTTGCAGGGATACAATTATCTGTTAAACTGTTTTAATGTAGCAGATTATATATCTCTTTGAACATGGTTCATGTGCAGTGAAAATCTAGCTTGTTGACATAACTATTATGCATCTACTACAATGGACAAATGAATTTTTCCAAATTGAAATTCTTTGCATGTTTTGCCATGTGAGGTCAAAGAGGGTGTGAGAGAGTCAGAGAGAATCATAAAAAAGGAGAATATGGCGCTCTGTGATTGGTTGCAAAATTTCCACTTCTACAAATTTCCCATCGAGACTTGTTCACATACATAATCTTTGAACATGGTGAGTGAGCAAGTCTCGAAACTTGAATTTTGATGCACGACTGACGAGCCTTAGACTGCATGAATATTATTATTCTTAAGTCTTAACAACTTCAACTTGCAGATGTTTGATAATGATACTAGACTTCACTTGCCACTTCATGCACATAGGAACGAGTCATAAAATCTGTAGGCACATATAGACAGTTCCCATATCAAAGAATTGTCTTGTAATAATTCGGCCCAATTAGCTGGCGTAGTATCACCTTAATTGGAAAGCCCAACTAGAGGTGCTTGGTGTTCATCATCTTGGTCCTACTTGTATGAGGACCAGAACATGTCTTGTTGGACCAACTATTGAAAATATAAAACTAAGTCCATTGTTACAAGCTTCAATCAAGTTTTGAAAAGAAACATTTGACCTGCATGTAGCAAGTGTACAAACAAACCCAAGAATGGGCGGCCCAATAGGTTGATTCTATAGATTTTTCTTGGAGGCAGTGGACTTCTTTTCTTTCTTTGCACGCTTTTAGTTTCGCCGCCTTGCAGCAATTCTTAGGGATTAGATGAACAGTTCTTTTTTTGAATTTTTCCTTCTCTCCAACGGTTGATGCTTTCTTTTCCATTTCTTTTTTCAACCTCAGTATTTTTCTTCTCTTTCTCTAATTCATTGGAACTTCATGCTCTTTCTTGTGTTTTTTTTTTTTTTTTTTTTTTTTTTTTTTTAAACAATTGTTTCTTTGGCTTCTTCCCATGCTTTTTTTGTGTGCACTTCTTTTTTGCCTTAAAAAAAAAAAAGTTATATGGCACAATATTTTTTTAACCAAAGTTTTATTTAATTGGAGAGCTATCTAATTCTAAATGGTGACTTTTGATAGAAATTTCTTATTAATTAAATGATTTTCTTTTTTTGCCTTAAAAAAATATATAATATCTCTTGGTTTCTTTTATGAGCTTTCAAAACAACTATTATGTAGTTAGTGGTTAGCATTTAGTAAAAGTCATCTTCACTATTAAGGGATATCCACTTTAGTGTCCGTTTGGTAAAGATTATTTTTGCCAACTTATTTTTCTATTCAGTTTATTTTTGCTACTATTTAAAGGTCCTATTGCACTTTTTGGTACTATTCATGGGTCTCATTGTACTATTTCAGCTAACTTTTATCTTTATTTACCGTACTTTCAGGTAAAAGTTTTTAGTTTTAGCAAAATAAGCAGATTCCAAATGGATTCTTAATATATGAAGAGTTATCGGCCAAAACTCACATATTTTATCTTATAATGAAAAATGACCCTTTAAACTAGAAAGGCTTAATGATGTAGTTTTGCAACAATAATTTGAGATTTTTTTAATGTAAAAAGAGTGATTATTATAAATTATGAGGAGACATTGGAAGCCAACAAAATAAACCAACTTGATTAAGGTTAACAATAGGGAGGTATGGTATTGGACCATGGGTGACCCAAGTAGGGTGGGAGCAAAGGTAGGTTAGGGTGTGGTGGGGCAGGGACTATTAAAAAATTGTTCAACCCCTTGGTTTATTTTATAGTGTTGTTGATCAACTTCAACAAATTAACTATTCTAAAAGCTTAATCCAAACTCCAAACCATTGTAAAAGCTTCACCGGATCTAACTGGCGGACCTTACGTTTTATATAATCCTTCAAATTCAATTATATCGAATGTAGAAAGTATTAGTCAAGTGAAAACATCTTCGAGAAACTAGTAAATGAATCGAAGCAAAATCTTAAATAGGGACCACGAAAGAAATATACAATAGAATTAGTCATGCCAAGACAATTCTTCCTAAGGGACCAATCCCCTTCTCCAAAATAACTTGGAAAAGAGTTTGACAAAGTCCATCTTGCTAAGACATGTGCAGCTTAATTTGACAAACTCAAGCTGGTCAAATCTTGCATGTAGCAATCTAACTTCAACAACAAAATTAACAGTTCTCCAGTGCACTAATTTGGATCTATTGATCACTACCTCAACACAATTTTTGGAATTACCCTCAATTACCACATTCTAAAGCTACATACATTTGACCTACTAATTCCGCTACACATAAAAAAGTTTTGGCTTTTGCTTGAATAGGGACCTTAGTATTCACTTTTTTTGAGAAGGCGATTAGGTTACATGTACTATAAGCCTCATTCCATGGGCGCATGTAGGAGCTATGCTTCATATATGATTCTGATATCAAGTTCAACATGACACAAAATGAGTATGAATGACAATAATTAGGAGAAAAAGTTTTGTCTTAAAAAATTAAAAACTCAGAGCTTGCCTTGAACTATATGGACAATGACAATGCCTCAAGAGTCAACGTTAAGTTATGTACATTTGATTTGCAAAGCTTATAGGGGGATTCAACTCGTTCATGAGACCTGATGGTCCTATAGCAGCATTTTTAAGATTTATAGTGACGTTTTGCAAGAGCCGTAATAGCACTAGTATTTTGTAGTCGATGTCTCAAGCATACACTGCACATTAAGGCAAGGCTGTCGCTAGGCGAACAATGTTCTAACCTACAATGTGGCAGGAAGATGAGAAAATGTAAAGATAAAAAATATTAATGAAAATGAAAGTCCATATTGACACCATAAAAGTCATACAAATAAGAACATACCCAAACCTACGTATTGTTTTGTGAGCAAAGACTATTATATGGTCAAAGACACAATTATCAAACGGCATGCACCCACTATTATCCCCCGGCTCACAAATCAAACTTTAAAGTCTCTTCTCTCTCAAGCATGGCATTCACCAACTATTATATTATGCTATATGATTCTCATATGAAATATTTTCAGATTCATTCAATTCATTTGTGAATCTTCCAAACCAAAATTCACTCACGAATTAAGACAAATAAATAGCTTTCACTTAGAGCTTTCATTTGTTCCACTATATTTTCTACTATGATACCACTGTTTCTAGCAATGCTTAGCTTCATTAAAAGTCACACATAACTAAGTATATACTTTGAAGAGCACTATGGAAGACTAAAAAAAAAACCTATTATAAAAGCTAGAAAGCTAATCAAATTTCTCTGATAATGTGTTGAATTTATAATTTTTCTCATTTTTTGGTGTTTCTTTTTGGATAGGATCTTTTCAAAGATAAGTTACAACAACAACTCATATGGAATGCTATATTTTAGCTATTGATGAATATTTACCGCTTTTGAGTGTCATCCCCCATATTAAGTAAATACTATCTCTTTAGATTTACCTATTGAGAAACTAAATATATTTTAAATTTTTAATTGATAAATCTCATCTACCTAACTGTATATATAAAAAACTTGTATTAAAGTCTAGTCATTGTTACTGGCTTTGTTTATTGTTAAGATGCAACCCAAAACAAAAAAGGCATTCGACAACAACAAAATTAATACTAATAAATAAAATCTCTAAATAACATTATAATGAAGTATGGTTTCCAAAAGCCATATTTTTCAAATTCCTATAGTTGCTTATTTTAATCCTCATATGGGATTTAAAGTTCTTTTATACATTTAAATTTTTCATATTGTTAAATTCAATGGTTAGTTATGAAGCAAAGGATTTGTTAACTGTGAAAAAAAGATGTGAGAAAAGAAATTGACAATGTTTCATAAGTCAATAAATATGAGTAGAGAAGGGGTTGCAAGTTTACTTACAAATTTGTTTGTTGTGTGTTGGGCAAGGGAGTCAATCTCGTACTGGAAGCTATATCGGTTTGATTGGTGGAATGATATATTTCGGTATCGGTCAATACCGATGTACTGTTTTGGGTTTACCGTTATTTTTTATTTTTATAAATATTGTGTGTGTATTATGATAAATATAAAAATTTACCATAAAACATTACCTCAATTCAGAACAAATTATTCATGGTTTTAAACCTTAGCATCAATTAAAAGAAAAAAAAAAACACACAATATAAAAAATAGAAAGCTTAAAAATTCATTGCATACTAAGAAAACAAATAATACTAATAAGTTAATGCAAATAAGTTACTATTCTACTCTTACAAAAATTCAAAAATTACAAAACTAAAAAAAAAAAAAAAAAAAAGCTTTTTTTTTTTTGGTGTATCGACCAGTATTACCCGAAATTGGCCAGTATTGTCCGAAATTGGCCGGTATTTAAACCGGTACAAAACATTGGTGTTTTGATACCGATATACATACCGATACAGTACATACTGTACGGTATTGGTACGATATCGACTACATTGGTGTTTTTTTGGGGGGGGGGGTTTGGTGTGTTGTTGATAGTTCTTTTATGATGATAGTTCTTTGAGATTTATCTTTAGAGAAATATTTAAGAGAGAGAGAGGAGCTTGAGAGACTTGGTTTCTATATTAGGTGTTAATGTATCATTTATTTTGGCACAAAAATTTTAAAAATTTAGATGAGATATATGGCTTAAAATTAGGCTTTCTAATTTGAAATCTAATTGAATTTTTTCTAAGTTTTGGCTTTAATTTTATATATATAGATATAGATTTATTATTTATTTAGCCAACCCTCAAATACCCGTTGAAAGTCTCAAAATGGGAGGTACGTACTCAATTTATTCCTTTTCTCCTATCACTCTTATATCTAATCTCTTTCTACAATATGACTATTTTGAGTATTTAGATTTAGGAAGATTTTTCTTCTCCAAAAAAAAATAATAATAATAATTAAGGAGGATTTTTAGCTGTGAGCCAAAAGTATATATGAACACGTACAGAAAAATGGAGCTAAGACCCATACACTAGAAATCTATAAGGCCTGACATCACTCGATCCTTTTTCCTATAACCACGTGATCAGAGACGTTGGCAAAATCTTTTCCTTCCCTCAATCTCTCTTTCAATTTCAACTACATAAATTAAATAATCTTTTTGTTGTAATATAATAGACTTTTAGCTAGCCTCCTTGTTAGACCAAACAATAATGACATTCAAACATCAGTGTGTTCGGTAACACAGTTCAGTCAATCATCTGCAACTACAAAACATCGCACTCTCATTTCTCTCCCACCATTCCATTCCATCACACTGACTTTGAAACCTACCTTGAGGAAAATCATATTCATATATGGAAAAAGAAAAAATGGGTGCTGTTGGAATCTTTGCAATCTTTCTTTCAAGCTCTCTCTGTCTCTACTTTGTCTTGGCTCTAATCCGGCTCGTTAACAAACTATGGTGGAATCCTATTCGCATACAACATCAAATGCGTTCACAGGGAATCACAGGTCCTTCTTACAGATTCGTCTGTGGAAGCACCAAAGAAATTTTCAACATGAAAAATGAAGCCATGAGCAGGCCTATGGATTTATCAAATGACATAATGTCCAAGGTTCAGCCTCATGTTCACTCATGGATCAACAAATATGGTAACCAAAAAAAAAACCTCCAACTATGTAAATTTTACTAAATTTGATCAATTTTCATTTTCTTACATTCCCCCACTTCTCTTCGGTGCAGGAAAGAATTATCTTCAATGGTATGGCACTCAGCCTCAATTGGTCATTACAGAACCAGAGCTAATCAAAGAGATAATGAACAATAGAGACAAAGCTTATCCGAAGGAAGAGGTTGTAGGCTATCTGAAGAAGCTCTTCGGAGATGGGCTTTCGGCATCTGAAGGTGAAAAATGGGCAAAGATGAAGAAATTGGCCAATCATGCCTTCCATGCCGAGAGCCTGAAAGTAATCTCTTATTTGCTTTGAAAAACATGTTTAATTTATTACATTTAAGTTTACAACAATAATTTTATCAAAAAAGTTTAGAACAATAACAACAACAAATTTGGTAGACGTGTTTGAGTATTATTGTTCAAAATAATGTGAAAAATGTGGTTTAAAAAGTGTTGTAAAAACACATATTTAAAGTAAGCAAAAAAATGTGTTTAATACTATATTTCTAATAATGTCTTTTCAAAAGTAAAAAAATATAATTGTGTTTGGTACATGTGTGTGTGTGTGTTTTTAAAAAAAAAAATTATGACATGTAGCCTAATCAGTGAGGCCTACAGTTTTAAAATATTTACAAAAATGCCATCAAACAATGTTATTTGAAAAATGAAAACTGGTAAAAGGAGTTTTCTAAATTTAGTGTTTAAACACCCTAAAATGAGAAACGTAACTCAAACACTCCTAAAAAAACACTCCCACCAAACATGTTATTATTTTGAGGCCCACAATTTTCAGTATTTAAACACTGAAAACTGTTATTTGAGTTACGTTACCAAACAGGTCTAGCTTTGATCCCAAAATTTTGAGTCAACTATAAATGCTCAACAGATTAGTAAGGGTCAATATATATTCTTTTCCTCTATTCTATTTTACTTAAAGTTAAATTTTTTGTTACTCCCTTAATTAACATGTTTTTATATTACTTCTATTAATGTGATTTTGGGTCTTTTTCTACCTTTTTTTGTTCCCTTAACTCAGATCAACTTATTCCTTTTTGCCGGTGTATTAGTGGCTCTCCTCTAAACATAACCAAATCATCTTAAGCGACCTCTCCATCTTTTCATCAATAGGGGCTATCCCTATCTTTAAGCAAATTTCCTCATTTCTAATATTATCTTTATGTGTATTTTCACATATCAATCTTAACATTCTTATTTCAGCTACACTCATTTTATGAATATGTTACTTCTTAACAACCCAACACACCATAAAGCATAGCTAGTCGTATAACAGTCTTATAAAATTTTCTTTTTAGCTTAATAGGTATTCTACAATTGTACAACACTTCTTATGCACTTCTCCATTATATCCATCTTTGATAGGCCAAGAATGTATTGACCTCTTGTGATGAATTAATTAGCCAAGTTAATTAATTAATCAGATTAACATGCAATACACGTGGTAGCACAAACAAATCACCAACTAAGTTAATATGCAGTGGAAAATAAAGTTGGCATGGTGATTTGTTTATGAATGGTGAAAACCTCCAAGGCAAAAACTCCACCGGGTGATTTTAAGGTTACCACTCCCGAGAATTCACTATTATCACAACAAGCGATTACAAGTAAAAGAATCCCAATACCTTATACCAACCTACAGTTGAACCCTTACCCCAATACTCAATTGGACTTGCTTTATAGTAACAATCTCTCTTTTTCAATGCACGACTCCTAGTACGTAACTAATCACCAACTTAAGAAGGATGTTGGCTGCAAAATTCTTTAGCTCATCAACACGACGAAGATCACGAAGCTCCTTATTTACAAAACCCTACGGCATACAAACGTAGCAGCTTCTTGAAGAGAAAGATGAAGTAGGGCAAATTGTCTCCGATCACAATATGCTTGTGAAAACCTTTGCATCAAGTTGCACTCACTTACATTAAGTTGCACTCACTTGCATCAACTGTGACAGTTCTTAAAATAATCCTTATATATGTTTAGGGTTGTAAAAAAAGAAAGCCCAAACATGTATACACGGATTGGATGAAAATCAGAACTGAAAATTTGATTTTCATAAATCTCGATAGATAGGGTATCTATCGAGCAACTGTCGAGCATCAGGCAAAAGTTGTCTTTTAAACCTCAATAGATGCTATCTGTCGAGCTAGCTGTCCAGTTTTAAAATCTAGTACTTCTTTACTTGATTCTTGGACAAATTTGCATGGCTTTAACACTTGGACTTGAAACTTTGTTCCTTGAAGTATTAAACACATCCTAGATCTACCCAATTACAAGTAAAGTGCGTTTTGTCAAAGGATTAGCCAATTCTATATTAACATATGTTCCTAACATGATCACATATGTCTTTTATCCTACGAAATTTCTCAGTGTTTATGAATTATTGATTCAAGATATCGAAAATTTTCGCTCTTTAGTATCTCTTGACCATCAAATCTTACTACCTCTTTGTTTTTGTTTCTGCTTTTACTAAACTTGCACTCTATTTGCCTTATTTTAGTCGTACTGAACCATAAGCATTTACATTCTAGGGTGTCTTGCCAAATTTCTAACTATGTAGTAGTTACACTTCTAGTTTCATCCATTAAAAATACTAGTATTTAAACTGCGCAATGTGCAGAAAAATTTTACATATTTAAAATACAATCAACTCTTTAAAATTCATCCAAGTAATGTTGTATATCCATTCATTTGTCCTGCTTTTAATTACACTATTTATAAAATACATTGGGATACACTTAACTTTAATAATTTATTTCTACTGATTTTAACAATCACAAAAACTAAGGAGAGCATATTCAATAATAATATAAGGTAAAATTCCAATGTATATATAAAGAAACAATTTTTCAATTTTTATATGTAGAAATTCTCTAAGAAGCAAAATTTAAATATGGACAAACCGAAATCAAACCTTAATGGAAAAAACATCACCTTAAACTCTATAAGTTTGGTGGTCTAGATCTACATGACTTTGATATGGTAACCGATTGATAAGAGGTAACATAGCTGATACTTCAAAGGAACTCTAATATATTTGTTAGTATTATAAGATCTTTTATAGCCTTAGCACTAACTGGCATAATCACTTACACTTGATAGGGAAATCCAAATTGGGATGTAGATTCCCATGATTGATGTTCGAATGTTAAATAGATAAAAAATGCATCGAACATAGTTAACAATGGCAATTTTTAATAGACAAACAACATGTAAATTAAATCTCTGAAAACCATAAAAGAAAAAAATAACCTAAAACAAAATTGGAAAAGAAAAATAAATACATATTTTTCTCTTCCACGTTATACTTTGCTCAATATTTTGTAGTTTGACTTTTGAATTCTAAGAATGCAAATTTCCACTTGTGTCAAGCAAATTTTTATTAATAATTAAAAGCACATAATTCTAGTAATTCAAATAGTTCTATAGCAATTTTTTATAAATTGATGTCCAAAGTTGAAGCACATGCATGCTAGAGGAATTGCATCTAAAATTCCATCTTGAAAAAAATTCAAACACAATAAATAGTTTGAATATTTTTCTGTTTTATCACTAGTGCAAAGAGATATGGATTTAATGTTAATCCTTGATGAAAACCTATAAGGATAGGAAACTTGGTTGTGATTCCTCCAGTTGTTATCACGCTAATAATTACATTTCTGTCATACATATCCTTAATCAACTTAATATACTTTAGAGGAACTAATTTCTTTCCAAAACCCACTTCATAACCTCTCTAGGGACCCTTCCATATACTTTCTCTAAATCAATGGAAACAATGTGAAGATCTATATGGGCCTCTTTATATTTTACCATTAGATGTCTAAGAAAATAGCTTCCATGGTAGATCATCTTAGCATGAAACCAAAAGGATTATTCGATATTGTTGTTTCATGTCTTAACCTATGTTCAATCACTCTTTCCCACAGTTTTATAGTGTGGCTCATAAGTTTAATTCCATGGTAATTTGAATAGTTTTGAATATCCTCTTGTTTTTATAAATAGGTATTATATTTAACTATAACTAAACTCAATAACAAACTAGCTTATAAAATTATTCATAACTTAGTTTCAATTGTTAGAAGAGGTTCACTTTTGAATGCAGAATATGATTCCAGCAATGATCACAAGCGTGGAGGAAATGCTAGAATGGTGGAAACATCATGAAGGCAAAGAGATCGAAGTATTTGAAGAATTTAGACTATTTACATCAGAAGTAATTTCCAAGACCGCTTTTGGGAGTAGTTACTTAGAAGGGAGGAACATTTTTCAGATGCTGATGAAACTGTCCTCGATAACAGCCATTAATGGTTATAAACTCAGGTTTCCTGGCATCAGGTAAAGTCCTTTTAGTTGACATTAAGTATTTGTCTATTTTTACAGTAAAATTTATAAAACAAATGATGAAATTGAGGCGGAGGAGCTTGAAAAAGGTATATACTACTCTATATTAGAGATAATTAAGAAAAGAGAAATGAAGGTAACAACTAGAGAGTTTGGCAGCACTACTGGGGGTGATGATTTTCTTGAATTACTTTTAAAGGCTCATCATGATGCCAATGTTAGCCGAAGGATTACAGTACAAGATATGGTGGATGAGTGTAAGACATTTTACATTGCTGGACAAGAAACCACTACTGCTTTGCTTGCATGGACTATATTGCTTCTAGCAATCCACACTGATTGGCAAGAGAAAGCAAGAAAGGAGGTGCTCAATTTTTTTGGCCAACAAAATCCAAATCCAGATGGCATCACAAAACTGAAGATTGTAAGAACTTCTGAAAATCATATCAATTACTTATTCTATATCACTTTAACACCCTGAACACTAAGTTTTTATATAGAACACTCACTCACTCAATGAAACACTTGCACATACACCTCAGTCTCTAGACACCTATACACTCACACTATTATCACTCATTCACTTGCTTCACACACATAGGCACCATCTCCCCCTTTGTCGGTAAAGCCAGCGATTTCAAAGCTTCTAAATTCCTCTTTTATTGTTAGTAAATTTTTTCTTATCTAAACTTCCATAAGAATCAGTGGTGGTGATTTTTTACTTAGAACAGTTTGTAGAAGAATATAGAAATCTAGATGGTGTTTTTACCAAGTGCGGGCAATGATATGGGAGAGAAAAATTTCTAGAGAGGCACTAATAAGATTTACAACAATGCAAATATTAAATTCTAATTTTTTCGATATTCTTTCATATGCAGATGACCATGATCATCAATGAGACTCTGAGGTTATATACTCCTACACTTTCAATACTAAGAAAAGTTGAAAGGGAAGCTAGACTGGGGAAGCTCATTCTTCCAGCTAATCTATTATTGTACATCCCACCTCTTGCACTTCATCATGACCCTCAAATATGGGGAAAGGACGTGCATCTTTTCAAACCAGAGAGATTCTCAGAAGGTGTTGCCAAGGTTACTAACAACAACATAGCTGCTTTTTTTCCCTTTGGAATGGGACCTCGGACTTGTGTGGGCTTGAACTTTGCCACCACTGAAGCAAAGATTGCTCTTTCAATGATTCTACAACGCTATGCCTTCACCCTGTCCCCAATCTATGTCCACTCACCAATTCAGCATTTTACCCTTCGTCCACAACATGGAATTCAAGTGCTGCTACACTCACTATGAAGACCGGCCAGAAATGGCAATAAAATGTGCACTTGGTGCATGAAACATCTTGGGATTTGTAGCCTTTTTTGGGTTGTTAGTTAGCTGGGGATTTGATGGCTTGGAAGAAATAAGAAAAATAAATGCAATCACGGTTTCGGTTCAAAAATAGGATGTGTAAATCTATGTGTACTAGTTGCAGCTCTACATGATATGTAAGAATAAATATCACTTTGTAATTGTGGTATGATGTGTAAATTGTTCTTTAAATTTTGTGGAAGATAATTTTTTTTCCCTAAAAATTGAAAAAAAAAAAAAATTATTTTTCTTCTATCCAGCTTTTCAAATTTTTCATTTTAACATTTTGAGTGTGTTTAATTAATATTATTTCTTGTTTAACTAAAACTTGTTTAATAGGCCTTTATTAGGCTCCATGATTAAGATTACAAAAACCCACTTGTATAACAAACTTAATAAAATCGCATTAGATCAACAATTGAATCCACAATTCTCGATTAATCGAGGATGTACTAATATTCTAGAAACATCATTTCCTTCAACAGATCATTTTCTTCATATTGAACTCACAAATACACATCAAAAGACTCAACCTGTTTGTATTTTCATTTTAATTAATAATAGACTTTCACATGTCAAGCATGTAATTTAGAAACTATTGTCGAAAGTTGATGACTTGACATTAGCCAACAAGCCATTAAATGTTTGCATGCATGCCCATGTCAGAAAGTATGAAAGTATGGATTGATATTCAACCAAGCCAAAAATTTGCAATCCAGCAAATGAGTGTGTGAAGAAATACTACACCCTTGCATTAAATGTCGCATGGATTCTTGGCCACTATGTGACTTCTTTAACGATAGAAGTGTTGCATTATTTTCATGTGATCGAACTGTTTCAACTTGGGCTGAATCGCTAGCTATAAATAGATGGTGAGTTTGAGAGAAGATGTAAGAGAGCTCCTGTGTGAGATAGCAAAGAATTTCTTCCGTGTGTGCACCAGAGATAGGGAGTTAAGAGTGTCTTGCAAATCTTGTCTGAGTACGATAGGGTGTTCTCTATTTATTTGTAAGAGAACTAATAAGGTTTGTATTTGAGGTTTGGGTTTGTGTGAGAGTGTCTTCAAGTAATTGTTGTAATCTCCAAACTTATAATAAAATTTTAGTTTGTCGCCTCCTGTGGACGTAGGTATATTGTTGAACTACGTAAATTTCCTTATGTCATATTTTCCCTTCTCTATTCTTTAACCCAGCATAAATAGATTATTTCACAAATTTTCACCAAAAAAAAAAGAAAGTAAAATGTATCTATATATCTCTAAGTCTGACTATTTTTAATAACACCCCATATGTTTTATTATAGTTTAAATTAGAACTATGTGACTTAGGGTTGCTTTAATCACACAACACTAGTCCATTTCTTTGGGAATATTTTCATTGGAATTCACTGCTTATAAAACAATAAGTACGTGATAGAAACTGGAGCAAAGGAAGATACTACAGTAAAAGAGTTGCCCTTGTTGTTCTCAAACACTACAATCATCTGACAAATCTTATGAAAATTTTGCACACATAATTCAACACTCCAATTAGATGGCCAGGAGTCTTGTACTCTACTAGCACTTCCTAATAGTTTTAGCAGAAACATCCAATGTTCAAATCTCCTCCCCTCAATTATCAAATTATTAAAAGAAAAGAAAAAAACTAAAGTAGGCTTGCACAGCGTTTCCAATAGGAGTAACCGAGTAGCCCATGCCCTTTCCTTGGATGCTATATATGTAGAGTCTACGAGGATATGGTTAGAGGAAGAGGAAATTCCTTCTTGTATCACTACACATACTTATAGATGTAAAACACTTTTTCTGAACACAATAAAATATGTTGTTTGACATGAAAAAAAGAAGAATGGTAAATTGCTTGATACTATCCAACATCACAATCCATAAAATTGATAGACTATATATATGTATATATAGTTGGGTTCAAGTTACACCTGATATAATTCTAAGCAATGTTATACTACCAAATAATTTATTATAGAATTCATATTTTGAAAATCTCACCGTTGAATAATATGTTCTATTTGTTTTTTTATTTTCATGCCAATTTTCATGTCAATTTGATTTTTTTACTCTTTTATCCATAAACTCATTTTTTATGCATTATTTTAAATTACATAAACTCGAATTTAAACAATTAATTGATGACATGGTTATTAATCTTTCATCATCTTGAAATTTTGCAAATATGGAGAATATACGAAGATAATATAATCTAACTGTGGATTTGTTAAAAGTCGCATCTAATTACAAAATATTGAATGGTGTAACTTGAACCAAATTATATATATATATATATATATATATATGTATGTATGTATGATCCAATATAATTCAACTCCCACATGATATCAATTTTAGGTCAAATGCGGCAATCAACATAACTTTAAGATTGAAAAATATAATAGTATAAAATTAGGTAAAATAGTATTCTTGAATAATTTTATTTTACAATTAAAAACATACTCTTAAAACACTTTCGTATATCAAGTTTAGCTATTGCATCAACTTTGAAACCACTTCGATCGAATCTGAAACCATAGCACATAAAAAAAAAAGTGAAACAAAACTCATTAAATAAAGTAGATAAAGAAGAATATGCTTCTATTTAAAAAAGTAGGTGCTCAAGTCTATAAGAATTATGCATAATGCATAAAAGAAAAGAAAGAAAATATAAAAGCTTATTATGTTTGTGGTACCACTAAGCTCGCCATTGAATAGCCACAGTAAGAAATTAATCATTTATATTAAAGAAGTTTTCAACTAAAGTGACGCTAGAATACTATAACTTTTACAACACAAGTCTTACAAATTGATTACCAATTATAAAAAAAGTAATTTAAGCATTTAGTTATTATGTTGTTGAAGTAGCACCAATTACATAAAATTAAATTCAAATATTTATTTATTAAGTTGTTAAAGTAGCATCATTAGTATTCATTTCTACGTCATTTTGTAAGCTTTTCGTAGTAAAATTGATAATAGGTCATTCTTAGTGCGTAAGGCACTGCTTCTATAAGAGTTTGAGAGAGCTAGTTGGATAGTAGGCATCTGTACTCCCAAATTTGGAAAGCCTGATAAGGCCGACACCCATACTCATACTTGCAATAAATCACTTGGGTGGCCCGAGGGCACTTGCCTGCACAACAAAGTTTGACCTCGAAAACCATCACCAATAACTTACTCTAGTATTAAAAAATTGAGATTAATATATTTTTTTTCAGGTGCCATAACAAGAATTTGTTCGTATTTTCACTGTAATAATAGACTTTCACATGTCAAGCATGTAATTTAGAAACCAACAAATTAAATGAAGACACAATATATATATATATATATTACCAAATCCAAAACTCGAGCTAGCTGGATTTTATGTATAAACTAGTTGCTAATCCCGTGCAATGCATGGGAAATCATACTTTTGCTTTGAATTTATTAAATTTTATGAGAATGAAAAAAAGTATATTTACTATCTACTTGATTATCAATTATTTTGATTATAAATTATTAAGCAACAAAATTTGAGTAAAAGATCAACATCAATGCCTAAGAATTCAGTTTATTTTTTTAATAGGTTATTCCTAGGAATCATAGCCCTCATTAATCTCAAGAACTAATAACAACATGAAACAAAAACAAAAACAAAAAAAAAAAAAAAAAAAAAAAAAAAAAAAAACCATATTATAGAAATTTATAGATATTCACCAAATGTTCATTTTGTAATCTATGACTATTAAAATAGGGAAAACCCTCATTACTCCCTACATGAATAGATCAAAACATATAAAAGAAAATAATTGAAGTAATTTCAAATTTCTCTAAGACATTTTGTCAAACACCTTTAATGGTAATGATGAGGCTAAACTCTCTTTATGTCTAAAAGGTTCTAGAAGTCTCAATTATTAGGGCTTGTTTTAATAATGTTATTGTTGTTTATTGGAAATATGTGTAGATAAAAAAGTGTGTGAAAATACGTGTAATATTGTTTAAATACTAAAAACTATTATTTAAGCAGCAATAACAAACACACCCTATATGTTATGTGAGGGCAAATATAAAATTTAAACGACAAATTGTAGACATAAAGTTGTAAACTAAATAACTGAATTCTTTTGATTGGAGTACTTAGACTTTGAATATATTTAAATATTTATTAATTAGAGTTCATATAATTTGTTTAAAATACTTAAAATTATATGTGCATATATTTTAACTAATATACCTGTCTATTAGTACTTAAATTTCAGCATTAATAATAATAATAATAATAATAAACGTGGTGATATAAAAAAGGGACTTGGATGATAACAATAAAAAACTAATAATAACAAATGAAAGCATGTATAATTGAAATTAAAAATTTCAAAAAGTTGTTTCAAGTTTCAAAATATTACAGCAAATTCACATGAGATGTTAGGTGGCTCGTAAACCAAGAGCCCACAACTACCACATAATATAAAAGAAAAATAAAGGATGGTAGTACAACTCAAAACATGAGAAGGAGGAGATGAAATAGAAAGGTAGGGTAGACGGAGAAAACTTGAGTAGTATAGGGAGATGACCAGCGACGTGAGATGACAACAGGAAAAAAGTGATAACAATGGCAACAATGTGAGTTCTGCCACTATTTTTTTTTTTAACTTTTTCACTTTCGGAAATTTCTGTCATGTACGGCACATTATCAACCTCCTTAGCAGTGGCTAGTGAGTAAGGAGCCAACAAAGCTGATGTGGCATTCTCTCGAGAGATTAATAAATTAAGGTTCAAAAGTTTCAGTTATATAGAATTTATTATAGATCTGTTCTGAGGAAGAAGATGTCTATTGGTTTGTGGGTATAGTGGGTTTTGATTGAGGAATCTATAGGTATGGTGGGTATGGTGTCTTTAGATGCTTTGCTGTTGGTTTGCCATGGGTCTGATCGTTGGGGGAGTTGGTAGAGAGGGAGCATAGAAGAGCGTTGGGTTGGGGGAGCTGGTAGAAGAAGAGAAGGCAAGGCGTGCATTTTGGAGAAAGAGAAGGCAGAGCATCGGGTTCGGGTTTTAGAAAAGTTTTATTATTATTTTTATTATTATTATTTTTAATATTGTGCTAACATGGAAAATTGTGAGAGTTTTAGAAGTTTCGGTTTTATATAAATATATAGATGACATCTCAATCCTCTTTCATTCTTTCAAACCATTAAAGTAAAAAATCTACAAAATCAACGAAAAACTTAGGGGTCCGCTCATTCTCTACAGTGCAATGATGCAAGCCTTGTTGAGCCTTTGGCCACACTGGGTCATCTCAATGCATAATGTTATCTCTAACACATACTAACACATTCTGCAAAGAAGATAACAGAAGATTTTTAGCCATTTTTTTACAATGTGCGACATTTACATCAAGGCAATTATAAACTAGTCCTTTAACATTGTCAAGTTCAAAGGGAATTGGAAGTGGGTTTGAAAGTGAAGGATAGGAAGAAGTAGAGACAAGATTATTAGCTTGCACTTCAAGGAGAATAAGGATAAGTAAATCTATCATTGTCACCATGAGTTTTCTCCTAAATTTCCTAGCCATCAATTCTTTCCAACCTTATAAGTTTTCTTATTTATGAAGTTAAATTCATAATGACTTAAACCCTTCTCCTTTACATACAATAAAATGATTATACATATTTGATACAAATATAATGGATAAAGTTTGACTATAAACAAATTTGTAACCAATAGCTAATACGTCTACTAAAAAAACTAATATGACTACATATTTTGAAAATCTAATTGTTAGAAAGCATATTCTTTATATTTTTAACAAACATATCAAATTTTGTGATAATCGGCTGTTATTTACTATTTAATTTATATATATATATATATATATTTTTTTTTTTGTGCATAATTTTATACTACAATTAATTGATGACATAGCTATTCATTTTTGATTTTATGAAAATTTCAAAAGCATAGAGGTTATAAGAAAAAAATGTAATCTAATTGTGGATTTGTCAAAATTTACATAAGATAAAAATATATTGAGTGAAGTTATAGCCACTAGCTACAAACTAAATTGTAGCCAAACTTTTGTCCAATTATAATATAATTTATAAATTCAATTTACTCTAATTTTTTTTATCAAATACGTACTGATTAATAATTATGATTTTTTGAAGTATAAGCATATATATATATATATATATAATGAGCATTTTCAAGTTAAATGGCCTCTAGTCTAAGGATGTGTTTGTTTGGAGGTGAAATATGGTGGATGGAAAACTTTGGAGAGAAAATAGGAAGGAAAACTTTTTTAAAGTGTGTTTGGTTGGATGAGCAGGAAGGAAAATAAATGGTGGGATCTAGGTGTTTTCTTCCCGAACCCACCAAAAAGTTTTCTTCCCAAAATGAAGAGAAAATTGAAAGGAGAAATTGGGCATCATTTTTGGTCAAAAATGTCCATATGCAATTGCACATGGGCTTCATCCACTTGCTTTTCTTCACACTTTTTTTTTTCTATTTTTTTTTTTTCCTCTAGGCGTTGCATGCCTCCTCTCCTCCTCTTCTTCTTCTTCTTTCTTCTTCTTTTTTTTTCCTTTTGATTTTGATTTTGATTTACTCGGCACGCTTGTCTAGTACTCTTTCTTTTTCTTTTGCTTTCTTTTGTGTGTGTGTGTATGTGTGTGTGTGTGTTTTTTTTTTTTTTTGTTTTTGTTTAGATGTGATTTTTTTATGGACATGATTTTTATTTATTAATAAATTTAGGTGATTGATTTTTATTTTTATTTTTGGACGTTTGTCACTTTTTTGGTTTTAATTGGGCATCATTTTTTAGTTAGGGTATAAGTGTAAATTTATATAAACTCACTTTTTCCATCCCTCCATTTTTCCACTCCCAACCAAATAAAAAGGAAAAAAATTAAAATTATTTCTATCCTCCCACTTTTCCATTTTCTCACCATTTTTTATCCTTCCACTTTTTCACCATTCCAACCAAACGGACCCTAAGTAATGTTTTTTGGCAAGGTTAAATAACTTTATGGACAAAGTTTAGTTACACAATTAGTTATATCCTTAGGCTACAACCTTATTCAATATTCTTTTATTGGAGGTGAATTTTGAAAAATCTATTATTGGATTATATCTTCTTCTTATGTTCTCCATGCTTGCAAAAATTTCTAAAAAATTAAAGATCAATAGCCATGTTATCAATAAATTATTTAAATTGCAAGTTTTTGTAGTTTAAAATTATGTATAAAATATAAACTTATAAATCATATAGTAAATAAAATCTGATTTACACAAAATTTGACATGTGTATTAAGAACGTAAATAACATACAATTCAATGGTTTGATTTTTAAAATATATTGTAATGTTTATTTTATTGACTAAGGTTTTTGTAACTAAATTTTGTTCTAGTTTTATAATAGTTTTTATATTAGCATGTGACTTTTCAAAGAAAGTACCACATTTTAGCCAATCAAGCCCAAAATTCACTCACATCGGGCTACTTATGCAAAATTGTGTAAAAATACATAGTTGCTACAATAGCTATGTAAATTTACACTAGCTCTATTCATTTTGCAGTTAAATTTTTTTTTTTTTTTTCTTACATATCTCAAGGATAGAGGAAGAAAATGAATGATGGTTATTGACTTTAGGGCTTTAAACAAGCCGAGCTTTACTGAGTAATGCATATTCAATATATGGAGTTCATAGCATCCTATTATTCATTAACAAAAAGACAACACATATGGTCTTTATATATGGAAGTTATTACTAAAATACTTGTGTTTATAGAGAAGGAAATTTATAGGGTTAAAAAAATTCATAGTTGAACATTATGATGGTAAGTTTGATTGGATTAGGAAAAATAAATTCGATCATGTTAAAATATATATGACTATGTATGGAAGAAGTTTTTTTTTTTTTTTTTTTTTTTTTTGAGTTTCTACTTATGGCATCCTCACTTGATGATTGCTCTTTAACGTTAGACCAAGATGTTAATTGATTTTTGGTGTAGGTGGGGATCAAATTTCAAATCTCTTATTTTACTATAAAAGACTTTACCAATTAAGCTAATGGGAAGAAATTATGTCAAACCAGTACCTTTTTTTTTTTTTTTTTTTTGGTTGAGAAAAGTGTCAAACCAATACTTAAACAAGCCTAAATGTTATATGGCACATTTTTTGTAACCAAATTTTTATTTAATTGGAGATCCATCTAAATGTCTCTTGGTTTCTTTTATGAGCTTTCAAAACAACTATTATGTGTAGTTAGTGGTTAGCATTTAGTAAAAGTCATCTGCACTATTAAGGGATATCCACTTTAATATGTGAAGAGATACCAGCCAAAAGTCACATATTTTATTTTATAATGAAAAATGATCCCTTAAACTAGAAAGGCTTGAGGTCTCATAACATAATCAAATGACGTTGTCTTGCTGGTTATGTTTTGCAACAATAATTTGAGATTTTTTAATGTCAAAAAAGTGATTATTGTAAATTATGAGGTGACATTAGAAGCCAACAAAATAAACCAGCTTATTAAGGATGACAATAGGGAGGGATGGTATATATTGGACCATGGGTAACTCATCCTACCTTAGGGCAGGAAACCCCATGTAGGGTGGGAGCAAAGGTAGGTTAGGGTGGTGTGGGGCAGAGACTGTTAAGAAATGGATTATTTTATAATGGCATTAATCAACTTCAAAAAATTAACTATTGTAAAAGCTTAATCCAAACTCCAATAAACCATTGTAAAAGCTTTGCCTGATCTAATTGAAGCACTTACGTATTATATAATTCTTCAAATTCAATTATATCGAGTGTAGAAAGAATTAGTCAAGTTAGAACATATCTGAGAAACTAGTAAATGAATCAAAGTAAAATCTCAAAATCTTCTCGGAAAACATTGATCTTGTCAAAAATTTCTCACCGCCTAAAAATTTTTATCTGCAAATAGACAAAATGACTAAATTAATGCCTAATTTGTGAATTGCACCATTTGAGGTCATTTTGAATTTGTTAATTTTATTTAAAACTAGTTTGGAAGTGTTTGAATTTTACTCCCCTAATATTTTAGAATTTAAATTTTACTTCATAAATTTTAGAGGTGTTTGAATTTTATAAAAATACGAATAAATTGCTGAAGATTCTCTTAAATTTAAGAAGATTTTAGCTGTGAACCACGAGTGGGGAATACCGACAAATGAAGCTGAGACCCACACACTATAAATCTAGAAGACCTGACAATCATTCTATCCTTTTTTCTGTAACCAATTTTCTTCTTGTGGTAATGGACTTTGGGCAGTTGTGAGGCTTCTTGTTCCACCTAACATCAGTGTGTTTAGTGGCACACTTCAGTTATCAGTGACTTTTCTTTTTACTTTTCTCCTCTACCAGGCTACCACTTCGTCCACTCCATATTCCAGAACATACCAATGTACTATATTTTCTCCCCCCTCCCTCCGCCCCTGTTTAGCACACTTCAGTGATCAGTATGTTTGGTAGCATACTTCAGTTATCAGTGTGTTTGGTAGCACACTTATCAGTTTCTTTGGTAGCATACTTCAGTTATCAGTGTGTTTGGTAGCACACTTCAGTTATCAGTGTCTTTGGTAGCACACGTCAGTTAGCACACTGCAGTTATCAGGGTCTTTGGTAGCACACTTCAGTTAGTACAGTCTCATCCGCAACTATAAAACATCAGTATCATTTCTCACTCTCTCATTTCTATCCCACCATTCCATCACACAGACTTTGAAACCTACCTTGAGGAAAATCATATATACTGATTCTGAAGTGAAGTTCCAAAAAGTTTCGTGGAAAAAGAAAAAATGGGTACTGTTGGAATCTTTGCAATCTTTTTTTCAAGCTCTCTCTGCCTCTACATTGTCTTGGCTCTAATCCGGGTCGTTCACAAACTATGGTGGACTCCTATTCGCATACAATATCAAATGCGTTCACAGGGAATCACAGGTCTTCCTTACAGATTCGTCGGTGGAAGCACCAAAGAAATTTTGAACATGAAAAAAGAAGCCTTGAGTAGGCCAATGGGTTTATCACATGACTTATTGTCCAGAGTTCAGCCTCATGTTCATTCATGGGTCAACAAATATGGTAACCAAAAAAAAAAAAAAACTCCAACTATGTACGTTTTACTAAATTTGATCATTTTTCATTTTCTTACATTCCCCCTCTCTTCGGTGCAGGGAAGAATTTTCTTCAATGGTATGGCACTCAACCTCAACTGGTCATTACAGAACCAGAGCTTATCAAAGAGATACTGAACAATAAAGACAAAGCTTATCCGAAGGAAGCAGCTGTAGGCTATATGAAGAAGCTCTTCGGAGATGGGCTTTCGGCATCTGAAGGTGAAAAATGGGCAAAGATGAAGAAATTGGCCAATCATGCCTTCCATGCCGAGAGCCTGAAAGTAATCCTTTACTACCCCTCCTTTGTTTTTGTTTCTACTTTTAGTAAACTTACCCTCTATGCCTTATTTTAGTCATACTTAATCGGAAGCATTTAGATTTTGTGTTTATGAATTATTGATTCAAGATATTTGAAGTTTGATTACATGTGGGGAATATATTAAGCATCCCACAATATCTATCCAAAAGATAATATCTCATTTTAATTTATTTTAAATGTTATCTTTTTAATGAAGAAATTAGATACTTGACATTTTGGTTTTTTTATTTTTTGGAAAAAGTTTTGCAAACATTTATATGTGTATACATATGAGTATTTATTTACTTATAATGTAACATGTGAATATTAACATTAAAGAATATTTACAATCAAAGCATGTAGGATATATACATAAATAACATGTGAGGAAACATGCAATTAGAGAAATAGTATGTAATATCATGTGAGTATTTATTAATTAGATAGATAGCATGTGAATACTAACTACTATACACAAATAAATTATAACACAAAAATAAAAAGAGTGAGTTGGAAAAGTAGCACCTTGTTGTCATCCACAGTTTTCTCATTTTTACCATGCAAAAAAGAAAAAGAAAAAAGAAAGATGACAATAAAAATGTGTTAGTGCCAAACCAAAGTAGTAAAATTTTAAATAGGCTTTTTTCATTAGTGGCAAAACAATCTTAATTGTAGGATTCAACTTTTGCTTTTATATATAGTAAACAATATGATATATTATATGATATGATATCATTTGCAAAAAGCATACACCACGTGCCTTCCTCTTGGATCGATTTGGTAAGTTCATCCATCACTACTGCAAAGAGATATGGATTTAATGTTGATCCTTGATGAAAACCTATAAGAATAGGAAACTTGTGATTCCTCCAATTGTTATCGCACTAATTATATCTCCATCATAAATATCCTTAATCAACTTAATATACTTCATAGGAACTAATTACTTTCCAAAACCCACTTGATAACCTCTCTAGGGACCCTACCATATAGTTTCTCTTTACAAGCCTCTTTATATTTTACCATTAGATGTCTAAGTAAGAAAATAGCTTAAATGGTAGATCGTCTTAGCATGAAATCAAATTGATTCTCCTATATTGTTGTTTCATGCCTTAACCTACGTTCAATCACTCTTTCCCAAAGTTTTATAGTGTAACTCATAAGTTTAATTCCATGCTAATGTGTACAGTTTTGATGATCCTCTTGTTCTTATAAATAGATATTGTTTTTACTTGTAACTAAACTCAATAACAAACTAGCTTATTAAATTATTAATAACTTAGTTTGAATTGTTAGAAGAGGTTCACTTTTGATTGCAGAATATGACTCCAGCAATGATCACAAGCGCGGAGGAAATGCTAGAACGGTGGAAACATCATGAAGGCAAAGAGATCGAGGTATTCGAAGAAATTAGACTATATACATCAGAAGTGATTTCCAAGACTGCTTTTGGGAGTAGTTACGTAGAAGGGAAGAAGATTTTTCAGATGTTGATGAAATTGGCCTCGTTAACAGCCATCAATGGTTACAAACTCAGGTTTCCCGGCATCAGGTAAAGTCCTAGTAAACTTGGGTTTCCTAGCATCAGATAAAGTCCTTTTAGCTAAACATTAAGCATTTGTCTATTTTTACAGTAAAATTTATAAAACAAATGATGAAATTGAATCGGGGGAGCTTGAAAAAGATATACACTACTCTATATTAGAGATAATTAAGAAAAGAGAAATGAAGGTAATGACTACAGAGTTCGGCAGCAGTACTGGGGGTGATTTTCTTGATTTACTTTTAAAGGCTCATCATGATGCCAATGTTGACCGAAGGATTTCAGTACAAGATATAGTGGATGAGTGCAAGACATTTTACATTGCTGGACAAGAAACCACTACTACTTTACTTACATGGACTCTATTTCTTCTGGCAATCCACCCTGATTGGCAAGAGAAAGCAAGAAAGGAGGTGCTCGATTTTTTTGGCCAACAAAATCCAACTCCAGATGGCATCACAAAACTCAAGACCGTAAGATTTTCTAAAAATCATATCAATTACTTGTTCTATATCACTTTAACACCTTGAACACACTCAGTTTTTATATAGAACACTCACTCAATTAAACACTTGCATACACACCTCAGTCCCTGGAAACTTATACACTCACTATTATCACTCATGCACTTGCTTCACACACAGGCACCATCTCCCCCTTTTAACACTTGCTTCAAGTCGGTAAAGCCAGCGATTTCGAAGCTTCTAAATTCCTCTTTTATTGTCAGTAAATTTTTTCTTATCCAAACTTCCATAAGAATCAGTGGTGGTGATTTTTTACTCAGAACAGCCTGTAGAAGAATATAGAAATCTAGATGGTGTTTTTACCAAGTGTGGGCAATGATGGGAGAGAAAAATTTCTAGAGAGACAGAGAGGCACTAATAAGATTTTTAACATTGCAAATATTAAATTCTAATTTTTTCGATATTCTTTCATATGCAGATGACCATGATCATCAATGAGACTTTGAGGTTATATACTCCTACACTTTCAGTACTAAGAATAGTTGAAAGGGAAGCTAGACTGGGGAAGCTCATTCTTCCAGCTAATCTATCATTGTACATCCCACCTCTTGCACTTCATCATGACCCTCAAATATGGGGAGAGGACGTGCATCTTTTCAAACCAGAGAGATTCTCAGAAGGTGTTGCCAAGGCTACTAACAACAACATAGCTACTTTTTTTCCCTTTGGAATGGGACCTCGGACTTGTGTGGGTATGAACTTTGCCACCAATGAAGCAAAGATTGCTCTTTCAATGATTCTACAACGCTATGCCTTCACCATATCCCCAACCTATGTCCACTCACCAGTTCAACATTTTACCCTTCGTCCACAACATGGAATTCAAGTGCTGCTACACCCATTGTAAGGACCGGCCAGAATTAGCAATAAAATGTGCACTTGGTGCATGGCACATCTTGGGATTTATAGCCTTTTTCTTTCAGTTGTTAGTTAATTAGCTTGGGATTTGATGGCTTGGAAGAAATAAGAAAAATAAATGAAGTCACGGTTCCGGTTCAAAAATAGGATGTGTGTAAATCTGTGTACTAGTTGCAGCTCTACGTGATACGTAAGAATAAACATCACTTTGTAATTGTGGTATGATGTGTAAATTGTTCTTTAAATTTTGTAGAAGATAATTTTTTCTCCCTAAAAAATTGTTTTAAAAAAAATTATTTTTCATCTATCCATCTTTTCAAATATTTCATTTTAACATTTTGAGTGTGTTTAATTAATATTATCTCTTGTTTAACTAAAACTTGTTTAATAGGCCTTTATTAGGCTCCCTAATTAAGATTACAAAAACCCACTTGTATAACAAACTTAATAAAATCGCATTAGATCAACAATTGAATCCACAATTCTCGATTGATCGAGGATGTACTAATATTCTAGAAACATCATTTTCTTCAACAGATCTTAGGTCTTCATATTGAACTCACAAATACACATCAAAGACAAAACCTATTCGTATTTTCATTTTAATTAATAATAGACTTCCACATGTCAAGCATGTAATTTAGAAACTATTGGAATGGCTTGAATTGTCAAAAGTTGATGACTTGACATTAGCCAACAAGCCATTAAATGTTTGCATGCATGCCCATGTCAGAAAGGATGAAAGTATGGCTTGATATTCAACCAAGCCAAAGATTTGCAATCCAGCAAATGAGTGTGTGAAGAAATACTACACCCTGCGTTAAATGTTGCATGGATTCTTGGCCACTATGTTGCATTAAGTGTTGCATTATTTTCATGTGATCAAACTGTTTCAACTTGGGCTGAATCTCTAGCTATAAATAGATGGTGAGTTTGAGAGAAGATGTAAGAGAGCTCCTGTGTGAGATAGCAAAGAATTTCTTCCATGTGTGTGCACCAGAGATAGGGAGCTAGAGTGTCTTGCAAATCTTGTCTAAATACAATACGGTGTTCTCTATTTATTTGTAAGAGAACTAATAAGGTTGTATTTGAGATTTGGGTTTGTGCGAGAGTCTTCAAGTTATTGTTGTAATCTCCAAAGTCATAATAAAACTTTAGTTTGTCGCCTCTCGTGAACGTAGGTATATTGTTGAACCACGTAAATTTCCTTATGTCATATATTTTCTCTTCTCTATTCTTTAACCTAGCGTAAATAGATTATTTCACAAATTTTCACAACAAAAACCCAAAAAAAAAAAGAAAGTAAAATGTATCTATATCTGACTATTTTTAATAACACCCCATATGTTTTATTATAGTTTAAATTAGAACTGTGTGACTTAGGGTTGCTTTAATCACACAACACTAGTCCATTTCTTTTGGAATATTTTCATTGGAATTCACTGCTTATAAAACAATAAGTATGTGATGGAAACTGGAGCAAAGGAAGATACTACAGTAAAAGAGTTGCCATTGTTATTCTCAAAAACTACAATCATCTGACAAATCTTATGAAAGTTTTGCACAAATAATTCAACACTCCAATTAGATGGCCAGGAGTCTTGTACTCTACTAGCACTTCCTAATAGTTTTAGCAGAAACATCCAATGTTCAAATCTCCTCCCCTCAATTATCAAACTATTAAAAGAAAAGAAAAAAAACTGAAGTAGGCTTGCAATGCGTTTCCAATAGGAGTAACCGAGTAGCCCATGCCCCTTCCTTGGATGCTATATATGTAGAGTCTACGAGGATATGGTTAGAGGAAGAGGAAATTCCTTCTTGTATCACTACACTTATAGATGTTAAACACTTATTCTGAACAAAATAAAATATGTATATTGCTCGATACTATCCAACATCACAATCCATAAATTTGATAGACTATATATATATATATATATATATATAGTTGGGTTCAAGTTATACCTATTATAATTCTAAATGATGTTACACTACTCAATAATTTAAAATTGAAAAATACAATAGTATAAAATTAGGTAAAATAGTATCCTTGAATAATTTTATTTTACAATTAAAAACATACTCTTAAACACTTTCATATATCAAGTTTAGCTATTGCATCAACCTTGAAACCACTTCGATCAAATCTAAAACCATAGCGCACAAAAAAAAGTGAAACAAAACTCATTAAATAAAGTAGATAAAGAAGAATATGCTTCTATTTAAAAAAGTAGGTGCTCAAGTCTATAAGAATTATGCATAATGCATAAAAGAAAAGAAAGAAAATATAAAAGCTTATTATATTTGTGGTACCACTAAGCTCGCCATTGAATAGCCACAGTAAGAAATTAATCATTTATATTAAAGAAGTTTTCAACTAAAGTGACGCTAGAATACTATAACTTTTACAACACAAGTCTTACAAATTGATTACCAATTATAAAAAAGTAATTTAAGCATTTAGTTATTATGCTGTTGAAGTAGCACCATTTACATAAAAAGTAATTCAAATATTTATTTATTAAGTTGTTAAAGTAGCATCATTAGTATTCATTTCTACGTCAATTATAAGCTTTTCATAGTAAAATTGAAAATAGGGCATTCTTAGTGCATAAGGCACCGCTTCTATAAGAGTTTGAGAGAACTAGTTGGATAGTAGGAACATGTACTCCCAAATTTGGAAAGCCTGATAGGGCCGATACCCATACTCATACTTGCAATAAATCATTTGGGTGGCCCAAGGGCACTTGCCAGCACAACAAATTTTGACCTCGAAAATCATCACCAATAACTTACTCTAGTATTAAAAAATTAAGATTAATATTTATTTTATTTTTTTCAGGTGCCATAACAAGAATTTGTTCGTATTTTCACTGTAATAATAGACTTTCACATGTCAAGCATGTAATTTAGAAACCAACAAATTAAATGAAGACAAAATATATATATATATATATATATTACCAAATCCAAAACTCGAGCTAGCTGGATTTTATGTATAAACTAGTCGCTAATCCCGTACAATGCAGGAGAAATCATACTTTTACTTTGAATTTATTAAATTTTATTAGAATGAAAAAAGTATATTTACTAAACCATCTACTTGATTATCAATTATTAAGCAACAAAATTTGAGTAAAAGATCAACATCAATACCTAGGAATTCGGTTTATTTTTTTAATAGGTTATACCTAGGAATCATAGCCCTCATCAATCTCAAGAACTAATAACAACATGAAACAAAAAAACCATATTATAGAAATTTATAGATATATTCACCAAATGTTCATTTTGTAATCTATGACTATTAAAATAGGGAAAACCCTCGTTACTCCCTACGTGAATAGATCAAAACATATAAAAGAAAATAATTGAAATAATTTCAAATTTCTATCAGACATTTTGTCACACACCTTTAATGGTAATGATGAGGCTAAAGTCTCTTCATGTCTAAAAGGTTCTAGAAGTCCAAGTTATTAGGGCTTGTTTGGTAAGAAAATTCTAGTAATGTTATTGTTGTTTTATGTAAATACGTGTGGGTGAAAAAGTGTGTGGAAATACGTGTAATATTGTTTAAATATTAAAAACTATTATTTAAGCAACAATAACAAACACACCCTATATGTTATGTGAGGGCAAATATAAAATTTAAATGACAAATTGTAGACACGAGGTCGTAAACTAAATAATTGAATTCTTTTGATTGGAGTACTTAGATTTTGAATATATTTAAATATTTATTAATTAGAGTTCATATAATTTGTTTAAAATACTTAAAATTATATGTGCATATATTTTAACTAATATACCTGTCTATTAGTACTTAAATTTCAGCATTAATAATAATAATAAGGGTAAAATATATATTTGATCCCTAACCTTTACACCATATTTCAATTTGATCCCTAACCTTTCAATTGTGTCAATTTGGTCCCTAACTTTTCAGCCTCGTGTCAATTTAGACCCTACTATTATATTTTGTATGAAAATTGATAACATGGAAAACGACCAAAATAAAATTTTAGTTTATTCTCACATTAATGGCCATTAGACATGTTATCAATTTTTATCCAAAAGATAACAACGTAGACTAAATTAACACGGTACTAAAAGGTTAAGGACCAAATTGTCACAATTGAAAGGTTAGGGATCAAATTGAAATATGATGTATAAGATAAGGACCAAAAACGTAATTTACCCTAATAATAATAAACGTGGTGATATAAAAAAAGGACTTGGATGATAACAATAAAAAACTAATAATAACAAATGAAAGCATGTATAATTGAAATTTAATATTTCAAAAAGTTGTTTCAAGTTTCAAAACATTATAGTAAATTCACATGAGATGTCAGGTGGCTCGTAAACCAAGAGCCCACAACTACCACATAATATAAAAGAAAAATAAAGGATGGTAGTACAACTCAAAACATGAGAAGAAGGAGATGAAAGAGAAAGGTAGGGCAGATTGAGAAAACTTGAGTAGTATAGGGAGATGACTGGTGACGTGAGATGACAATAGGAAAAAAGTGATAACAACGGCATCGGCGTGAGTTCTGCCACTAAATTTTTTTTCTTTTTTCTTTTTCACTTTTGGAAATTTCTGTCATGTACAACACACCATCGACCTCCTTAGCTGTGGCTGGTGAGTAAGGAGCCAACAAAGCTGATGTGGCATTCTCTCGAGAGATTAATAAAGGTTCAAAAGTTTCAGTTATATAGTATTTATTATAGATTTGTTCTGAGGAAGAAGTTGTCTGTTGGTTTGTGGGTATGGTGGGTTTTGATTAAGGAATCTGTGGGTATGGTGGGTATGGTGTCTTTAGATGCTTTGCTGTTGGTTTGCCGTGGGTCTGATCGTTGGGGAAGTTGGTAGACGAGGAGCATAGAGGAGCATTGGGTTGGGGGAGCTGGTAGAAGGAGAGAAGGCAGAGCGTGCATTTTGGAGAAAGAGAAGGCAGAGCATCGAGTTCGGGTTTTAGAAAAGTTTTATTAAGTTTTTTTTTTTATAATATTGTGCTGACGTGAAAAATTGTGAGAGTTTCAGAGGCTTCGGTTTTATATAAATATATAAATGACATCTCAATCCCTTTTCATTCTTTCAAACCATTAAAGTAAGCAATCTGCAAAATCAACGAAAAACTTAGGGGTCCGCTCATTCTCTACAGTACAATGATGCAAGCCTTGTTGAGCCTTTGACCACACTTGGTCGTCTCAATGAATGTTATCTCTAACACATACTAACACATTCTGCAAAGAAGATGACAAAAGATTTTTTAGCCATTTTATTACAATGTGCGACATTTACATCAAGGCAATTATACACTGGTCCTTAACATTGTCAAGTTCAAAGGGAATTGGAAGTGGGTTTGAAAGTGAAGGATAGGAAAAAGTAGAGACAAGATTATTAGCTTGCACTTCAAGGAGAATAAGGATAAGTAAATCTATCATTGTCACCATGAGTTTTCTCATAAATTTCCTAGCCATCAATTCTTTCCAACCTTATAAGTTTTCTTATTTATGAAGTTAAATTTATAATGACTTAAACCCTTCTCCTTTATATACAACTAAATGATTATACATATTTGATACAAAGATAATGGATAAAGTTTGACTATAAACTAATTTGTAACCAATAGCTAATACGTTTACTAAAAAAACTAATATGACTACATATTTTAAAAATCTAATTGTTGGATTGCATATTCTTTATATTTTAACAAACATGTCAAATTTTGTGATAATCAGATGTTATTTACTATTCAATTTATAATTTTATTTTTGTGCATAATTTTATACTACAAAACTTGAAATTTAAACATTTAATAGATGACATAGCTATTCATCTTTAATTTTCTGAAAATTTTAAAAGCATAAAGGTTATAAGAAGAAAATGTAATCTAATTGTGGATTTATCAAAATTTACATACGATAAAAACATATTGAGTGATGCTGTAGCCACTAGCTACAAACTAAATTGCAGCCAAACTTTTGTCCAATTATAATATAATTTATAAATTCAATTTATTCTAATTTTTTTTTTTATCAAATAGGTACTGTTTAATAATTATGATTTTTTGAAGTATAAGCATATATATATATATATATATAATGAACATTTTCAATTTAAATGGCCTCTAGTCTAAGGATGTGTTTGTTTGGAGGTGAAATATGGTGGATGGAAAACTTTGGAGAGAAAATGGGAAGGAAAACTTTTTTAGAGTGTGTTTGGCTAAGAGAGTAGGAAGGAAAATAAATGGTAGGACCCAGGTGTTTTCTCCCCGAACCTACCAAAAAGTTTTCTCCCAAAAATGAAGAGAAAAGTGAAGTGAGGCCTCTTCTCCACTCTCCTCATCTACCTGTATTCCTAAGACACAACAATTTTAACAAAATGCATAACATAATGAAGCAGAAGCAGGCAGAATAACACTCAGAGATAGAAAAGGCAAACTCATGCCAAAAATTAGATTGGTAAAATGCAAGTTACTTTAAAAAGTAAAAAAAAAAAAACATACAATTTTGGCTGCTGCTTCCTAATTAACAAGTTTCCCATCTTTATGTGTGCTGGTTAATATATAAACCTCATCCCTAGTTGGCTCCTCCCCCATTTGGCCTAAAAAGGATAAAAAGCCAATCAATAAAAATTTCTAAATAGATATCTTAATATTGAAATTGGAGATGAACACATAATCCAAATGTATGACTGAAAAGTTATATATAATTTATATTCAACTAGCATTGAAGAGGATTTATATTTGACATGTAACCCACCTGCACTATCATTTGTATAGCCTGCATGAGGTGGTGAGTTTGCGACAAGAGTGAAAAAAAAAAAAGACCAATCAGTAACAGTTACAACTGAAATACGTATATAATGTTAATAAGAATCTCACAACTGAAATACGTAGAATTCTTGAAAAAAAGTTTCAAGAAGGAATTACCGTTTGTGAATTTATATTCCAAGGATTCAGTTTCCGATTCCCAAGCTTTCCATTTCTTCATCTAATCAACATTGACAAGTAAATCGTAAATATTAGTACTACCTTTCTATGAATAAATAATAAAAATTAAAATTAAAAAAAAAAAGAAGAAGAGGCAAATAGTACATTGTTTTTTTTTTTTTTTTTTTAAGAATAATAGTACATAGTTTAATAAGGTTTAAATGGCCTGGAACTTGATTATTAGGTAATTAACTTTAATGATTCTAAAAAAAGGTAATTAAATTTAATAAATTCGACTTAACTCAGATTCACTTGACTACCATTTTTTATTTCCAGCATTCTATTAGTTTCTCTTTTTTATTTGAAAAGAGAAACTGCAATGGTATCATGTCCAAAACCTTGATATTTGTACTTGTAATATCACAAAGTATATGCTTGCTTAAAATTTGTATTCTAGAACTTAAACACGTTTGTTCATCCAGTTATGTTCTTTTATGAAAGAAAAATTAGAACTAGTGTTGAAAAGCAAAAAGAAAAAAGTAAATTGAAAACAAAATTCATGATTGAAAGAAGAGGGATGTATATTACATATATAATCTTCACCCTGTGGAATGCAGACAACCAATGGGGAAGTCAATTACTTATTTGAACTCTCCTAAGTTTATAGAGTCAGGAGAGATGTATGTGCAAAGGAACCAAAACTTGAAACTTCAATTCTAAAACCTTCTTCCTAGTTATCTTAGCACAATAAAAAAAATGAGAAAAAATAAAGGAAAATTCTTTAAATGTTTTATTTTAGTTATTTGTCTCTCCTTCCTCCTTTACCCCAACTAGCCCTCGAGGGTCGAAGTTTCCCTTAACTTTTTTCCTTAATAGAGATTCTCTCTTTTCTCATGGAGTTGAAAAATCCCTTCCCTCTTTCAATGTCAAAGGAATTACCCAAACTCAAATTTTAAAATGTCACTGTAATGACTATTTTTGTCCCTCAGAATTTGTTACTTTTCTTAGTATTGAAGCTCACAGCAAACCTGCTGGTCTAATTCTTATTCAAACCAAATAATCATCGTTTTTTCTCAAATGGGCTCTTAGTTACAAACCTTGTCCGCATAGGCTCCAAATCTCTAGCACTAGTAGAGCTCCCTTATCAAAACCTATGAGTTATTGAAGAATTTTGTTAGTGCCTCACAATATTGAACAACAATGCAGCCTGGCTTATGTTACTTTGACCTACACCAAAATGACAAATGGCAGCCTTGCATTGTCCTGGCAATCACACTTGTCAAATTAGTGACAAACAAACCACTGTTCACTTCTAAGCCATCAAATGATTTCACACAGCCTTTACAACCTAAAAGGCGTAATTTTCTTAGACTCTATCCTCATCTGGACCTTTCATTGTGACTACAGCTAGTTTATGTAAGGTCAAAACTTTATTTGTCTCTTCATCTAGTGGAGAAGCTGAGTTCAAAACACTAGCCATCATGACCTCCAAAGTGCTATGGATCCTTACTCCATGTTTTTCAAGACCTTTCCAACCACTCTTGGTTCTTCATTTCACAATGTTAGTACTACTCATCATGCTGCCAAAACAAGTACTTCAAGCTCTAGTGTAGCACTTTAAATATTGTTTTGTTAAGAGACTTGATTACCAATAATCTAATTACAGTTTGCTCTGTCTGCAAGGACCAACTCGCTGACATCTTCAGTAAAGATTTTGAAACTCACACCTTCAATACTGATGGTTCTTCATAAATTTTAGTTAGAGTCACTAATGATACTAGTGCATTACCTGGTTATACTTCTATTTAGCCTTCTATTTTTGTGTCCTACAGGGGATGAATGCCCTTGATTGTAATTCGCACAAGCACAAATAAATAGTTTATTAAACTTTATATGGGACAATGAATTGTATTCAACAAGTTCAGTGCCAATTACAAATCTAATGCATCACATGCAAGTGATTTTCCTAAAGTATGGTAGACAATGACTCAAATTTATTTGAATATGTATAATGTTCACTTACAAAATATATATATATATATATATATATATTATAATACACTCAACTTAATTATGATAAATACACAAGGATTTCTAAGTAAAGTAGTAACTACCAATTCAATTTTTTGAGAGGTGAAACCAAAAATAAAAGTTAATCAGTCCAGTAGTACACGTAAGCACCTATTCTATTATTTCATGAAACCGTATACAAACGCTGTATATTGAGCACCTTCAAGTGCTAACCATAGCCCTTTACTTTTTAGTTCATAAACCTCAATTGATGCAATGATGAAACATTAATTTGTTGCTAGTTCACAATTGCATCCAATCAAGATTTATTTATGAGTGAAATTGTGAAGTCCAATTTAAGCACAAATTGTATGATTCTATAGGTTGAAACAATTTTTATTTGGCCATTCAGTCTATAATTTCCTAGGAGTTGCCAAGTGTCTTGGATGCAAGAAAAAGTCCTTATATTTTTGTGCTCAATTTACTTAAAATATTCAGATTTTTTTTTTTTTTTTTGATAAGTAATAAAGATATATTCAAGAACACTACCTTATGCAGAAAAACATAAGGCAGAGAGAAAAATACAAAGGGAAAGAAAGAGAAAAAAGAAAAAGAAAGGAAAAGATACTAATTACACAGGAGAGAGCTAAGGAACAAAGGGAGAGAATCACTAGAGGTGAGTCCCCAATCCCTAGACCAATCAAACAGAGAGCCACTGAAAGAAGCCAATAGCTGGTCATCCGAACTTTCCATGTCCTCAAACGTCCTCCTATTTCACTCCCTCCAAAGACACCACATCAAGCATAATGGAGCTAAATTCCAAATGCTAGACACATGCTTTCCAGGCCAATTCCACCAACCAAAAAGAGTATTTACAACCGATCTTGGCAAGACCCAAGAAATAGCAAAAGATCTAAACACCAAACTCCACAACCGATAAGCCTTACCACAATGAAGTAATAAATGATCCACCGTCTCCCCATTACAATAGCACATGATACACCAGTCAACAAAAACCATCCCTCTACCCCTCAAATTGTCACCTGTAAGGATCCTATCCCATACAGCAGTCCACACAAAGAAGGAAACACGCCGAGGAGCCTTAACCTTCCAAGCACCTTTCCAAGGAAAAATAATGGGCAAGGGGCTTCTCAACTTATTGTAAAACGAACGGATATCAAAATCCCCATTCTTTGTCAACTTCCATCGTATACAATCTCCATTCTCAGTGGGAGGAAGATTAATGGAGAGGAGATTGGCGGGTTGGAAGCGCTTATACTTATCCAAGGGAGGTAGACTCACCCTAATCAAAAGCACCCTTTCTAATTTACCCACTTATTTTCTATCGTTATTTCCTATTCCTGCTAGTGTGGCTAACCGAATTGAGAGGCTCCAGCAGAATTTCTTATGGGGCAGTTTTGGAGATGATCCTAAAATTCATTTGGTTAAATGGGCTGCTGTTTCTTCTCCTATTTCTTTGGGTGGCTTAGGGATAAGGAAGATAAGACTTTTCAATGAAGCTTTGCTTGGGAAGTGGCTTTGGAGATTTGGGATTGAGGAAGATGCCCTTTGGAGGCAAGTGATAGAGATAAAATATGGATGTGTGTGGGGGTGCTAGTGTACCAGAGCTGTGATTGGCCCTTATGGTGTTGGTTTATGGAAAAATATCAATTAGGGATGGCCTTCCTTCTCTCGCCATATTCTATATGATATTGGTGATGGGTCTAGAGTGAAGTTTTGGCAGGACCGGTGGTGTGGAGAGACTTCTCTTGCTGTTAGATATCCGGACTTGTTCAGATTTTGCAGGAATAAGGATGTCAGTGTGGCTGAGCTTATGATGTCCACCAATGGTGTCCGCTTTTGGGATGTGAGATTCGTTAGGGGTGTGCATGCTCGGGATCTAGAGGCTATGTCAGATTTCATGGAAACCATTTATGGTTCTCCTATAAGGGGGCTAGGTGAGGGTAAAATGTGTTGGATTCCTAGCAAAGTTAAGGGTTTCTTGGTTAGTGATTATTATAGAATTTTAGTTGGCTCCGCCTTCTTTGGGTTTCCTTGGAAAAGTATTTGGAAGTAGAAGATTCCCTCTAGAGTAGCTTTCTTTGTTTGGACTGCTACCTTAGGGAAATGCTTGACGATTGATAATTTACGTAAAAGGAAGGTGTGGATTTTGGATTCGTGCTACATGTGTAAGAGAAATGGTGAATCGGTTGACCATCTATTCCTTCATTGTCCTTTTGCTACAGATCTATGGTCTATGGTTTTGGGTGTTTTTGGAGTTTCTTGGGTTATGCCACACTCTGTTTTGGGGCTGCTGCGGTGTTGGCAAGGCAGCTTTGGTCGTCATCGAAATGGTTTTATTTGGTCTATCATTCCTCATTGCTTATTGTGGTGCCTTTGGAGGGAGAGGAATAGTAGATGTTTTGAAGATTCTGAGAGATCTATTCCAGACCTCAAGCTTCTCTTTTTTAGAACTTTAAGGGATTGGTTGTTTGCTTTGCAAAATAAATCTTTCCATTCTTTTATTGTTTTCCTAGACTCTTGAAATTTTTGTATTTGATTTCCTTTCCCTTGTTCACTTCCGGTGCACTTGGGAGTTCCTTTTTTATCAATATATCTTATTACTTATCAAAAAAAAAAACCCAAAGTACGGAGAAATTCATCCACACCACCCATTTCCCAATCATTTGGTCTCATATTGATTAATACCTTACTAGATTTTTAGTTCTCAAGTCAAATTAGGAGTCCTAATGCTACAAATGCTAGGAAAAGTCCTTATATTTGTGTTCAATGTACTCAAAGAATTCCGAAATTGATTGACAGAATATTTAGTTATTTTAATTTTGAAGCAAGAGTGCCTAGAGTGTTCTCTTTCAATCTCTCTTTTCTTCTTGTCTTTTGGCTCACAGTTACTGCTTCATGTGGCTAGTCTCTCTTTTCTTCTCTTTTTACAAACCTAAATCAAATCCATGCCCTTCCCTTATCAAATCAGATTTCCCTACCAAACAGCCACAAAATTAAAAAATTTCCAACTCTTACAAATCCTAACCCTTTCTTGAAGATACTAAATCCTAAATCTGCAAATTTTTGTAGCCCTATGCCCATCATAAGCATACATAGACAAGTTTTCCTAACTCTACCCATGTCATCAACCCTCAACTTAATTAAGCCTTCATCCCACCCATGGTTTTAAAAACTAGACTAGACAAAGAACTGGAAAAGAGAGTGATACCTTATTTTTTAGTTGAACCAAGGTTTGGCCAATGGACTAGACAAAGAACTGGAAAAGTGAGTGATTTCTAATCTTGTAGTCAATCCAATATTTGACTGATAGGCAGATTGGCACATTATAAATAAATAATATTAAACAAATTTAGGATATTAAACATCTTAAGCTAGTAAGCCAAATTTTTCTGTCTCATAATTTTTCATTATTAATCTATAAGAGAAACTTATAAAGATTTACTCCTTGTCAATTGTCACAGGTGTAGGGCTATTGGGCTTTTGCACCTTAAGAATCAAAGATAGCAGGGAAGAGTAGCTCAGTTATAAGTTAAATCATAGCAAAAGTTTTGAGTTTATGAAAACCTAATAGAAGACAAATCAAATCACTTAAATCACTCAGTAGCGCTAATTTCTTAAATCACTCAGTAGCGCTAATTGGTGTAAAGTCATTCACTTAAATCACTTATATATATCAAATCACTCAGTAGCGCTAATTTCTTTCTTTATTTATTTGCTTATCTATAAATCCAAAAAAAAAATGGTATAAAAATTGTTCTATTCTCCAAAGTTTGAACTAACCCTGAACTTCTAATCATGTAAAACTGTGTAAATCTACTGCACAAAAGCACAGAAACGATATTGAAACTTTAATGTTGTCCCCCAACCAAAGTCAGGGTGGTTGGGAATCCAAGTCAAGCCTCTGCTATCATATCCCCATAGAGGTAGAACTTATGTGTACTGCAATTTACTGAAGTACTAATACAAACCATAAAACAAAATGGCTGGCACACATACATTTCATGAATTGTAACACTTAGTAAAATTTCTTCACTCCCAAATTGAAAAGGTTTTTGAAGTACGTAAAATTAACTTTTTAAAATGTTCCAAATGGAAAAGTTATAAAAGAGACAAGCCAAATGATGCCATACCTTTATGCTTTCTACCAATTCTCTCCAATGAAGACGTGCAATGTTCATAAAGTTGATCAAGACTTTCTCCACTACCCTGCATGTAATGAAAGAGATTGATCCAACAATTTTTCTGCTTATTTCCAAACTAAAATTTCATGCACATTCAATATTATAGTACTTGTTGTTTTAATCATATTTTTCGAACTATTTTGCTTTTTTTTTTTTTTCTAAAAAAAAAAAAGCACATAGCAGAATCAATCATATGGAACAGGTTTAACTCATCTCAATTAAATTGGGGCAGATACAAATTCTCATCAACTAGTTCGATCAACCCTAAGTATTCTTTCCCCCAATTTATCCTATCTAGAATAATAGACTGTCATCTCCTTTTTGATAATTCGATAATTAGGGGTGGACGGATTTTGAACAGTGGACATTTCTGTTGGAGTCTATTTGGAGTTTAGAGTCCTTTTGTTTAGAAGTTCTCGAGTACCTTCTAATTTATTATTAGTAATCCTAGTCTATCTACATCAAAATTGGTATCAACGCCCATGCAGGCTTCTGTCTAGCATCAAACATTCTATGATAATATGATAAATTACCGATTGTCCAAAGGGCTTAAGCTGTTAGGAAATGTTGAATTTAATTATTTAACCATTATTCTAAGATTTCTCATTTTGATTAAGCTCATTTTACAAACAAGTTGCTTCTTAAGAGCTCGAAATTTTGTTCATTAAGCATAGTTGGTTTTACAGTAGTCCTATAGAGTTTTCCTTTCTTTTTAGTAGATATTCAATGGTCACATAATATTACAAATACACTTTTTGCCACTTCATCTACCTACTCATTTTCTATTAGCCAAGTCTTCCTCAATTACCCATCCTAAGATACCAAAATCAATCACTCTTGGTATTTCTCAACCATCAAGTTTTACTATCTCTCACTCCTTATTTCTATTTTTCACTTAACTTGCAATTCTTTTTTCTTTTTCTTTTTTTTTTTGATAAGTCACTAAACTTGCAGTTCATATACTCCATTTTAGCTCTGCTTAACATAAAACCTCTAGATACTAAAGTATCCCCCTTCAAACTTCCAACTTATTTATTTATTCACTTTTATAAGTGAGTTCACACCCAAGGGGAGGGATAAAGAGGAACTAGCGACCTCCACTCCATCAAGCGTAGTCCCCATAATCAATCTAGTAGGCTCACCCCTGAAAAAGAGTTATCAAACATCCAGCTTGAGATCCACCAGCACCTACTGAACCAACATTACTTGGCCATACATTTATAGAACAAACTTCAATGCTTCACAGGCCATAAGATTCTCCAATAGGGTATTGCAACTCTAAAGTAAAGAGTACTTACCGGGATTTCTTGATCTGTGCTTTGGGAAAAAAAAGCCTGGTAAGCCTTAGTACTAACTTTGGCTACTTCGCGCAGTACAAGGCCTTGAAGATCCCCCAAATGTCTTTCCTGTAGGTCAGGTTCTTTACTTACCTGGAATTAAAATCCAACTACAATAATGCTCCAGATTCCAAATTACAGATGAGAAACAGATTTTTTTTTTTTTTTGGTTGTTGGTAAGTCCAAATTACAGATGAGAAACAGATTACTTTTGGCTTCATAATATACTGGAACCCAATATTGTCAAAGACTTAATCATTATTCCTCTCAAGATGCACCATTTATGGTATCTATCTTGAGAATTTCCAAACATGTTTATCATCCCAATTACCTAATAGGTTTCAACAATTTTAAAGGGGGGAGAGAGAGAGAGAGAGAGGTGTAATACCATAAAAATTATATTGTATGCATAATCATTATGAGTTCAAAGAACCAAATGTTTCCCTTGTAATCAGGAATGAGTATTAACATATAGCAATAACAAAGCCTTTTCTTTTGGGGAGCAAGAGAAAGAGGGGAGTGGAGGGGGTGGATTCCATTGGAGACTGCTCGCATTATAGGAAACATAACTTTTTCATGCCTTAACTCTATAAAGATGAGATTTGAATCTAGGTTATGCTTCTAATAAAAGAGACTTTATTAGCCAAGCTAGTTGGCACCTTATCAATACAAAATTGATTGTTCAAGCTTAAAAAGATTAGTGTTCCATTTCACATAACACTCTTATGACAACTTAACCACCATTTTATCTTCAATTTGGTACATTTAGTGCTCAAGGCCAAAGGTCAGATAATGGAGTCAAGGTTGAGATGAAAAAAATCTTATAATTTAGCAAAAGGCATGGCCCCGCATATGGCAGAACATGAGAAAAAGATTCATATGGTCAATGCCAAATAGCTTATGAAAGTTTCTCATGTGGGTTAATAATCCAAATCCAGAACGCCATGCCATGTGTGAATAGTTCTGCTTAAGTTGATCACCAAAACACAGTCAATTAATTTCATGCTGCTTTCATTGCCAAAATAAAATTAATTACATCAAAGAAAAAAATGACATTAATGTAAGTAATATACATGCAATTCTTATTGCAATGCAAACCAGTACCATCATCTCCTCATATCTATTTTAGTATTTAAATGAAATCCAACTTCAAAAATGTTGCTTCTGGATTCGTACCTCTAGTCCACCACAGAAGCACAGAAACAGAGAGACACCTGAGGATTTTAGGAGGAAAATAAGAGAATGAGAAGAAGGATTTGCCCATTTGGGCATTTCAAGAGAGGGCAAAACTACAGTAAAATAAAATAACCAAAAAAATAAAATAAAGAAATCTAGGACAGTGCAACTGAAAAACTACAGTCAAATAGCAATCACCAGTTTCTGCAATAAACAGACGTGCCTCTTCTGTTGGAAACCCACAAACTGCTGGACTTGGATGAAGAGAAGCCAAGATGTCAAACTGGAAAATAGAAAGACAAAAAAGTAGAACAATACTAAATAATACAGGAAACAGGGGAATGAAAGGAAAACTTCATTTTAAACCTTATAGTGTGGGGGTGGCTTCAAATTTAGACCTTAAACATTTGAAAGTTCCAATTAAAACCTTGAGTTTTTAAATACATTTCAATTCACCTCCTCCATCTAGTTTTCTCTCACACTGTTTGCCAAACACATACCTAAAACAAGAATGATGCAAAAACAACATCATTTTGATCCCTAAACAAACAAACAAAAAGGCCACATGGCCACCTACACACTGATCCAACCCCAGCCCCTACAATCCCCTCCCAAACAAACTATTGTATCTTCTGTATATTAAAAATCAATATTTAAAACTTTTGACCAAATTACATTTTAAACTTTATAATAATGGTTTCAAATTGAACCTTAAACTTTGAAATCTTGCATTTAAGACCTCAGACTTTCTTAACTGTAACAAAATTTCCTTAAATCTTTCGTTTAGGGATGACTGAGAAAGTCTAAGATTTTAAATGCAAGATTTGAAATTCCATGGTTTGATTTGCAATCACCCTTAAACAACTGGATCTAAAATGTAATTTGTCCTAAAACCTTGTGAAAGTAAAGAAACTGCACTGTGATGTAATTTGGTTTCAAGAGAGTAAACAGGCAGGATGCGAAATATGCAAATTGAAAAGGCATGTGACTCAACATGGACAATTAATAGGCTTACTATCCACATACCTAGATCATCACAGTAGAGTATTTGAGTTTTAGGTGGAATGACAATATGAGATAAACTCTTTTACTCTACACTAGCCATACTCTGTCCAAGGAAAAATAAAAATGTCCTCTCTCTCTCTCTCTCTCTCTCTCTCTCTCTCTCTCTCACACACACACACATGAACTTGAAAGGGCCAAGAATAATAGATCAATTACAAACAACCTTTATGTTTTTTTCAAGTAGTTCAATTACATACAACTAATGGACAATATATAAGAGGGGGTGGGAGATCCAAAGCTCAGTGAATATGTGTATTATAATGAGAATCGTGCCTTGTATGGTGTTTCACTTGAAAATATAATAACTGACAAAACTAATGAGAATCGTGCCTTGGGACAAACCATATAAGGCTCATTTTGTGTCCCCAAACAGGAATGTAAGTCTCCTATTTAACTTGAATAAAACCTTTTAGTATGATATAAAGATTTATCCAGGAAGACCATTGATAGAAAATTGAACTTGTGATTATTACAGCATTGAAAACATTAACACAACCATCAACTGCCTAGAAAACGAATGACAATACAAACAAACCAAATTGTTTATCATAATTAGCAATGCTTAAGTGACAAACAAGCACAAAAACATAAAAAGGCAACTCTTTTTCTCTTCCAAACAACTAAACATAGCAACAATCTAATCACAACAACAAGATTGCAGAACCGAATTACACATAAAACCCACCTGAGAGCACTGGGAAAGAAGCTTGGTAAGGCGCTTCTTTGCCCGAAGAGCCTCCACCCCGGCCGCTTTAGATTTCTCTGCATCCACAGCAGCTCCACCTGAAATTAGAAAAAAGGCACAATCAAAAACAAAAAAATCAAAATTCAACAAAAACCCAGATTCCAAAACCACATGCAAAAGCCAAAAGCTTGAAAATTTATTCACCTAGAGACAGCGGAGACACCAAGACCTCGCCATCCCCGCCGAAATCCACACATTTATCTGAATCGCGCGTCAACGGGCTTAGGAGAACCAGTGCTCAACGGATCAGGGGATTGCAGCCCCAAGTATTGAGCTCCATCGGGACTGAGTTTTAGAGAGAGAAAAAGGATGCACCATCGTGGTGGCGGCGGATGGGCATCACGACGGCACTAGAAGGCTGTGCATTGTTTAGATCGAAGAGAAGGTGATGGGTGGGAGAGACAGAGAGAAAAATCGAGGGTCTGAGAGTTTTTTTTTTTTTTTTTTAAGGATTTCAACCTATGGCCGCATTTTCTAAACACGGCAGTAGGACTTCTTTTTAGGAAAAGGAATGCAAAATGTGCTGGACCCATAGGCCCCGGTAAAACGCAGCTGCATAAACTAAAAACGCACCTTCATTGTTTTTGATATATTTGAATTGAGTTTATTTTTACTGAAACTGTAAATACTGTAGTAAAATATTTTTTTAAAACACATTTTTAAAAAGTTGCTCAAATTGGGAATATAAATGTGTGAATACTACTGTATGATCCATTTTTAATGAAAAAGTTGTTGAAAAATAAAATTTATGGGTCCGTAAACAATGCACGAGTACACTGTTCACTGTAGAAAAATCAACATTTGCGGCTAATGTTCATGAACAGTGCATGAACAGTAGCTGCATTCCTCCATGAAAAGAAAAAAAAAAAAAAAAAAAAAAGAAGGACACGTTTACTGCCTGCAACTGTAACGTAGGTCCCATGCCCAAAACGCAAACGCTAAAATGCAGTAAAACGACCAAACCAAACCGGTACTTAGCCACATTATTAGGCTATAGCATATCTATAGACGGGTTTTTGCAAACGCGGCTATAGCCAAAAACCTGGCTATAGACCCACATGTTTTGTAGCTGCTTCATCCACGTTGCTTTTCTTCACACGTTTTTTTTTTTCCTTCTTTTCGTCTAGGCGTTGCATGCCTCCTCTCTTTCTTCTTCTTTTCTTTTCTTTTTCTTATCTAGTATTCTCTCTTTTTCTTTTGCTTTCTTTTGTTTTTTTTTTTTTTTTGTTTAGATTTGATTTTTTTTATGGACATGATTTTTATTTTTTAATAAATTTAGGTGATTGATTTTTTTTTTAATTGTTTGTCACTTTTTTGTTTTAATTGGATATCATTTTTTAACAAGGGTATATGTGTAAATTTATACAAAATCACTTTTTCTATCCCTCCATTTTTCCACTTCCAAGCAAACAAAAAGTAGAAAAATTAAAATATTTTTTATCCTCTCACTTTTCCATCCTCTCATCATTTTTTATTCTTTCACTTTTCCACCATTCCAACCAAACAGATCCTAAGTAATTTTTTTTGGCAAGGTTAAATAACTTTATGGATAAAGTTTAGCTACAAAATTAGTTGTATTCTTAGACTACAACCTTATTCAATATTCTTTTATTGGAGGTGAATTTTGAAAAATCCACTGTAGTTACACGATTTTCCTGGTCCAAACCCTACTGATCAGGCCTTAGCCCAAGGCGCAACACACAATAGATCTTTGTAGAGGATGGGCCAAAGAACTTAGTCTCAGTGAACTTAGTCAGTTTGATGCATGGACAATACTATTGCAGAAACAAAAACACAAGCATGGATATCTAACAGAAGATTCTATTTCCTCAGTACCGAATATTTTTTTTTTTCGTCCCCCTCTTTGAGGGACTCCACTACATTATATAGCCCTCTCATTCTTATCTGAACCTTATACTTGTTGATCATCTAAGCCCCCACTTGAGCACCTGTCCTATCAGACACCCTTATCACTCCCTTGTGAGTTGCAGTGGCCAAGGTAGTACTGTTCAGGGGTCTTTTCCTCATTAATGCGGTTAAGAGGGTGGTTGTGACACATTTAATGTGGTGGTGGCAACTTTCCATGAGATATTTTGGGTTTTTATTCTTTTTTATATGCTTGGAGGATGAACTGCCATGGTTAGGGCGAGCTCTTGGTCTGGATTTCGTAATGTCCGAGGATGTGTTACTCCTCGGACAGGTTTCTTGTGCTGCAGTTGGGTTTGAATAATGTTTTGGCTATGACTTCTCCTCGGACACGATGCTTCTCGGACGGGCTCGTATTTAACTAGCCCATTATTTTGGGTCGGGCCCCACATCCACCATTGGATTACATTTTCTTCTTATATCCTCCATACTTGTATAAATTTCTAAAAAAATTAAAGATCAATAGCTATATTATCAATAAATTATTTAAATTGCAAGTTTTTGTAGTTTAAAATTATGTATAAAATATAAACGTATAGATCATATAATAAATAATATATGATTGACACAAAATTTAACATGTGTATTAAGAACGTAAATAACATACAATTCAACGATTAGATTTTTAAAATATATTGTAATGTTTATTTTATTGTCTAAGGTTTTCGTAATTAAACTTTATTCTAATTTTATAATAGTTTTTATGTTAACATGTGACTTTTCAAAAAAAGTACCACATTTTAGCTAACCAAGCCCAAAATTCACTCACATTAGGCTAGTCATGCAAAATTGTGTAAAAATACATAGTTGCTACAATAGCTATGTAAATTTACACTAGCTCTATTCATTTTGCAGTTAATTTTTTTTATTTTTTTCTTACATATCTTAAGGATAGAGGAAGAAAATGAATGGTGGTTATTGACTTTAGGGCTTTAAACAAGCTGAGCTTTACTGAGTAATGCATATTCAATATATGGATTTCATAGCATCCTATTATTCATTAACAAAAAGACAACATATATGGTCATTATATATGGAAGTTATTACTAAAATACTTGTGTTTATAGAGAAGCAAATTTATAGGGTGAAAAAAATTGATAGTTGAACATTATGATGGTACATTTGATTGGATTAGGAAAAATAAACTTAATCATGTTAAAATATATGACTATGTATGGAAGAAATTGTTTTTTTTTTTTTTTTTTTGAATTTCAATTTATGGCATCCTCACTTGATGATTAATCTTTAACATTAGACCAAGACGTTAATTGATTTTTGGTGTAGGTGGGGATCAAATTTCAGATCTCTTACTTCACTCTAAAAGACTTTACCAATTAAACTAATTGGAAGAAATTGTGTCAAACCAGTACTTTTTTTTTCTTTTTTTTTTTGGTTGAGAAAAGTGTCAAACCAATACTTAAGCAAGCCTAAATATTATCTGGCACATTTTTTTAACCAAAGTTTTATTTAATTGGAAAGCCATCTAGATGTTAACTTTTGATAGAAATATCTTATTAATTAAATGACTTTCTTTTTTGCCTTAAAAAACAATGTCTCTTGGTTTCTTTTATGAGCTTTCAAAACAACTATTATGTGTAGTTAGTGGTTAGCATTTAGTAAAAATCATCTACACTATTAAGAGATATCCACTTTAATATGTGAAGAGATACCAGCCAAAAGTCACATATTTTATTTTCTAATGAAAAATGACCCCTTAAACTAGAAAGGCTTGAGGTCTCATAACATAATCAAAATGAAGTTGTCTTGCTGGTTATGTTTTGCAACAATAATTTGAGATTTTTTAATGTCAAAAAAGTGATTATTGTAAAATTATGAGGTGACATTAGAAGCCAACCAAAAAAATTAGCTTGATTAGGGATGACAATAGGGAGGGATGGTATATATTGGAACATGGGTGCCTCATCCTCCCTTAGGGCAGGAAACCCCATGTAGGGTGCGAGCAAAGGTGGGTTAAGGTGTGGTGGGGAAGAGACTGTTAAGAAATTGTTCGACCCCTTGGGTTATTTTATAGTGGCATTAATCAAAGTCAAAAAATTAACCATTGTAAAAGCTTAATCCAAACTCCAATAAACCATTGTAAAAGCTTCACCTAATCTAACTGAAGCACTTACATTTTATATAATTCTTCAAATTCAATTATATCGAGCATAGAAAGAATTAGTCAAGTTAGAACATATCCGAGAAACTAATAAATGAATCGAAGTAAAATCCGCAAATCTTCTTGGAAAACATTGATCTTGTCAAAAATTTCTCATCGCCTAAAATTTTTTATCTGCAAATAGATAGAATGACTAAATTAATGCCTAATTTGTGAATTGTACCATTTGAGGTCATTTTGAATTTGTTACTTTTATTTAAAACTAGTTTGGAGGTGTTTGAATTTTACTCTCCTGACTTTTTAGAATTTAAATTTTAGAGGTGTTTGAATTTTATAAAAATACGAATAAATTGCTGAAAATTCTTTTAAATTTAAGAAGATTTTAGCTGAGACCCACACACTATAAATCTAGAAGACCTGACAATCATTCTATCCTTTTTTCTGTAACCAATTTTCTTCTTGTGGTAATGGACTTTGGGCAGTTGTGAGGCTTCTTGTTCCAACTAACGTCAGTGTGTTTGGTAGCACACTTCAGTTATCAGTGACTTTTCTTTTTACTTTTCTCCTCTACCAGGCTACCACTTCGTCCACTCCATATTCCAGAACATACCAATGTACCATATTTCCTCCCCCCTCCCTCCGCCCCTGTTTAGCACACTTCAGTGATCAGTATGTTTGGTAGCATACTTCAGTTATCAGTGTGTTTGGTAGCACAGTTATCAGTTTCTTTGGTAGCATACTTCAGTTATCAGTGTGTTTGGTAGCACACTTAGTTATCAGTGTATTTGGTAGCACACGTCAGTTAGCACACTGCAGTTATCAGGGTCTTTGGTAGCACACTTCAGTTAGTTCAGTCTCTCATCTGCAACTATAAAACATCAGGATCATTTCTCACTCTCTCATCTCTATCTCACCATTCCATCACACAGACTTTGAAACCTACCTTGAGGAAAATCATATATACTGATTCTGAAGTGAAGTTCCAAAAAGTTTCGTGGAAAAAGAAAAAATGGGTGCTGTTAGAATCTTTGCAATCTTTTTTTCAAGCTCTCTCTGCCTCTACATTGTCTTGGCTCTAATCCGGGTCGTTCACAAACTATGGTGGACTCCTATTCGCATACAACATCAAATGCGTTCACAGGGAATCACAGGACTTCCTTACAGATTCGTCGGTGGAAGCACCAAAGAAATTTTGAACATGAAAAAAGAAGCCTTGAGTAGGCCAATGGGTTTATCACATGATTTATTGTCCAGAGTTCAGCCTCATGTTCATTCATGGGTCAACAAATATGGTAACAAAAAAAAAAAAAACTCCAACTATGTACGTTTTACTAAATTTGATCATTTTTCATTTTCTTACATTCCCCCTCTCTCCGGTGCAGGGAAGAATTTTCTTCAATGGTATGGCACTCAACCTCAACTGGTCATTACAGAACCAGAGCTTATCAAAGAGATACTGAACAATAAAGACAAAGCTTATCCGAAGGAAGCGGCTGTAGGCTATATGAAGAAGCTCTTCGGAGATGGGCTTTCGGCATCTGAAGGTGAAAAATGGGCAAAGATGAAGAAATTGGCCAATCATGCCTTCCATGCCGAGAGCCTGAAAGTAATTTTTTACTACCCCTCCTTTGTTTTTGTTTCTACTTTTACTAAACTTACCCTCTATGCCTTATTTTAGTCGTACTTAATCGGAAGCATTTAGATTCTGTGTTTATGAATTATTGATTCTAGATATTTGAAGTTTGATTATATGTGGGGGGAATATATTAAGCATCCCACAATATCTATCAAAAAGATAATATCTCATTTTAATTTATTTTAAATGTTATCTTTTTAAAGAAGAAATTAGATACTTGGCATTTTGGTTTTTTTTTTTTTGGAAAAAGTTTTGCAAACATTTATATGTGTATACATATGAGTATTTATTTACTTATAATGTAACATGTGAATATTAACGTTAAAGAATATTTACAATCAAAGCATGTAAGATATATACATAAATAACATGTGAGGAAACATGCAATTAGAGAAATAGTATGTAATATCATGTGAGTATTTATTAATTAGATAGATAGCATGTGAATACTAACTACTATACACAAATAAATTATAACACAAAAATAAAAAGAGTGAGTTGAAAAAGTAGCACCTTATTGTCATCCACAATTTTCTCATTTTTACCATGCAAAAAAAAAATGACAATAAAAATGTGTTAGTGCCAAACCAAAGTAGTAAAATTTTAAATAGGCTTTTTTCATGCGTGGCAAAACAACCTTAATTGTAGGATTCAACTTTCTCTCAATTTTTGCTTTTATATATAGTAAACAATATGATATATGATATGATATGATATCATTTGCAAAAAGCATACACCACATGCCTTCCTCTTGGATCGATTTGGTAAGTTCATCCATCACTACTGCAAAGAGATATGGATTTAATGTTGATCCTTGATGCAAACCTATAAGAATAGGAAACTTGTGATTCCTCCAATTGTTATCGCACTAATTATATCTCCATCATAAATATCCTTAATCAACTTAATATACTTCATAGGAATTAATTACTTTCCAAAACCCACTTGATAGCCTCTCTAGGGACCCTACCATATAGTTTCTCTTTACGAGCCTCTTTATATTTTACCATTAGATGTCTAAGTAAGAAAATAGCTTAAATGGTAGATCGTCTTAGCATGAAATCAAATTGATTCTCCTATATTGTTGTTTCATGCCTTAACCTACGTTCAATCACTCTTTCCCAAAGTTTCATAGTGTAACTCATAAGTTTAATTCCATGCTAATTTGTACAGTTTTGATGATCCTCTTGTTCTTATAAATAGATATTGTTTTTAATTGTAACTAAACTCAATAACAAACTAGCTTATTAAATTATTAATAACTTAGTTTGAATTGTTAGAAGAGGTTCACTTTTGAATGCAGAATATGACTCCAGCAATGATCACAAGTGCGGAGGAAATGCTAGAACGGTGGAAACATCATGAAGGCAAAGAGATCGAGGTATTCGAAGAAATTAGACTATATACATCAGAAGTGATTTCCAAGACTGCTTTTGGGAGTAGTTACGTAGAAGGGAAGAAGATTTTTCAGATGTTGATGAAATTGGCCTCGTTAACAGCCATCAATGGTTACAAACTCAGGTTTCCCGGCATCAGGTAAAGTCCTAGTAAACTAGGGTTTCCTAGCATCAGATAAAGTCCTTTTAGCTAAACATTAAGCATTTGTCTATTTTTACAGTAAAATTTATAAAACAAATGATGAAATTGAATCGGAGGAGCTTGAAAAAGATATACACGACTCTATATTAGAGATAATTAAGAAAAGAGAAATGAAGGTAATGACTAGAGAGTTCGGCAGCAGTACCGGGGGTGATTTTCTTGAATTACTTTTAAAGGCTCATCATGATGCCAATGTTGACCGAAGGATTTCAGTACAAGATATAGTGGATGAGTGCAAGACATTTTACATTGCTGGACAAGAAACCACTACTACTTTACTTACATGGACTGTATTTCTTCTCGCAATCCACCCTGATTGGCAAGAGAAAGCAAGAAAGGAGGTGCTCGATTTTTTTGGCCAAAAAAATCCAACTCCAGATGGCATCACAAAACTCAAGACCGTAAGATTTTCTAAAAATCATATCAATTACTTGTTCTATATCACTTTAACACCTTGAACACACTCAGTTTTTATATAGAACACTCACTCAATTAAACACTTGCATACACACCCCAGTCCCTGGAAACTTATACACTCACTATTATCACTCATGCACTTGCTTCACACACAGGCACCATCTCCCCCTTTTAATACTTGCTTCAAGTCGGTAAAGCCAGCGATTTCGAAGCTTCTGAATTCCTCTTTTATTGTCAGTAAATTTTTTCTTATCCAAACTTCCATAAGAATCAGTGGTGGTGATTTTTTACTCAGAACAGCCTGTAGAAGAATATAGAAATCTAGATGGTGTTTTTACCAAGTGTGGGCAATGATGGGAGAGAAAAATTTCTAGAGAGACAGAGAGGCACTAATAAGATTTTTAACATTGCAAATATTAAATTCTAATTTTTTCGATATTCTTTCATATGCAGATGAGCATGATCATCAATGAGACTTTGAGGTTATATACTCCTACACTTTCAGTACTAAGAATAGTTGAAAGGGAAGCTAGACTGGGGAAGCTCATTCTTCCAGCTAATCTATCATTGTACATCCCACCTCTTGCACTTCATCATGACCCTCAAATATGGGGAGAGGACGTGCATCTTTTCAAACCAGAGAGATTTTCAGAAGGTGTTGCCAAGGCTACTAACAACAACATAGCTGCTTTTTTTCCCTTTGGAATGGGACCTCGGACTTGTGTGGGTATGAACTTTGCCACCAATGAAGCAAAGATTGCTCTTTCAATGATTCTACAACGCTATGCCTTCACCATATCCCCAACCTATGTCCACTCACCAGTTCAACATTTTACCCTTCGTCCACAACATGGAATTCAAGTGCTGCTACACCCATTGTGAGGACCGGCCAGAATTAGCAATAAAATGTGCACTTGGTGCACGGCACATCTTGGGATTTGTAGCCTTTTTCTTTCTGTTGTTAGCTTAGGATTTGATAGCTTGGAAGAAAAAAGAAAAAAAAATGAAGTCACGGTTGGGATGTGTGTTAAACATGTGTGCTAGTTGCAGAGCCACGTATGATGAATAAATTGTTCTTTCAATTTTGTGACCACACTCAGCTCCAGCCCCATGACTCTTCTACTCTAGATATCGTTGCACAAACTCCCTGCTCGTGGCTCCAAGAACCTCTTGAAAATTTGATCTCTATAATAAACCTTGGGATGGCTTTATGGCTTCAACCATGATCTATACTATGGCTGCAACAACGCTGTAACCGTATTGATTTTTCTCTATTTTCTTTTGAAACCATGGGTGGAGGCTATATGATTCTCTCTAAATAACTCAAGTTATTAGCGTTTACAATCTCACTAAAACTTGTTTACCGGGCCTTTATGTAGGCTCCCTAATTAAGATTACAAAAGCCCACTTGTATAGCAAACATAATAAAATCACGTTAAATCAACAATTGAATCTACAATTCTCGATTGATTGGGGATGTACCAATATTCTAGAAACATCATTTTCTTCAACATCTTAGGTCTTTATCTCGAACTCACAAATACACATCAAAGACTCAACCTGTTCGTATTTTCACTTTAATTAATAATAGACTTCCACATGTCAAGCATGTAATTTTTAGAAACCAAAAAAAAAAAAGTAAAATGTATCTATATATCTCTAAATGTGACTATTTTTAATAACACCCCATATGTTTTACTATAGTTTAAATTAGAACTATGTGACTTAGGATTGCTTTAATCCCACAACTTTAGTCCATTTCTTTTGGAATATTTTCATTGGAATTCACTGCTTATAAAATAATATGTGATAGAAACTGGAGCAGAGGAAGATACTATAGAAAGAGAGTTGCTATTGGTGTTCTCAACACTACAATCATCTGACAAATCTTATGAAAGTTTTGCACACATTATTCAACACTCCAACTAGATGGCCAAGAGTCTTGTCCTCTACTAGCACTTCTTAATATTTTTAATAGAAACATCCAATGTTCAAATATTCTCTCCCTAATGATCAAATTATCAAAAGAAAAGAAAAAGACTAAAGTAGGTTTGCAATGCGGTTCCAAGAGGTGTAACTAAGTAGCCCATGCCCTTTCCTTGGATTCTATATATGTAGACTCTACAAGGATATGGTTAGAGGAAATTCCTTCTTGCATCACCACACATATACTTATAGATGTAAAACACTATTTCTGAACAAGATAAAATATGTTGTTTGAAATCAAATAAAGAAGAATGGTAAATTGCTTGATACTATCCAACATCACAATCCATAAAATTGATAGAATAAATTTATATAAATATATATATATATATATATATAATCTAATATAATTCAAACTCCCACATGACATCAATTTAATTTAGGTCCAAAATGCGGCAATCAACTTAACTTTAAGATTGAAAAATACAACAGTATAAAATTAGGTAAACAATATCCTTGAATAATTTTATTTTACAATTAAAAACATACACTTAAACACTTTCATATATCAAGTTTAGCTATTGCATCAACTTTGAAGCTACTTCAATCGAATCTGAAACCATAGCACAGAAAAAAAGTGAAACAAAACTCATTAAATGAAGTAGATAAAGAAGAATATGCTTCTATTTAAAAAAGTAGGTGCTCAAGTCTATAAGAATTATGCATAATGCATAAGAGAAGAATATATATATATATATATATATATATATATAACCTTATTATGTTTGTGGTACCAGTAAGCTTGCCATTGAATAGCCACAGTAAGAAAATAATTATTTATATTAAGAAGTTTTCAACTAAAGTGATATGGGCTAAAATGGGTATTTACCCATAATTTTAAAACTATGTAACAAAATACTCATTTTTTCAAAGTGTTTAGCAAAATGCCCCTATTTTGGAACTTGATTTTAATAAAATCAAGTTCTGCGTAAAACGTGATATCCTTAAAATCGAGTTCTATGTGTTTTTTTAAGTCGAACTCAACATTCACAATGTTAAATTCCACTTAAATTTTCAAATAAATAAATAAATAAGTGGCAAAATATGCATAGAACTCAACATTGCTAATGTTAAGTTCCACCTGTAACCTGATTTTATTAAAATCAAGTTCAAAAAACAGGGGCATTTTGCTACATAGTTTTAAAATTAGGGATAAATACCCATTTTGGCCAAGTGATACTAGGGATACCTTAACTTTTACTACACAATTCTTATAAATTGATGTGTCACCAATTACAAAAAATTAATTCAAACATTTAGTTATTAAGTTGTTGAAGTAGCACCAATCATAAAAAGGTAATTCAAATGTTTATTTATTAAATTGTTAAAGTAGCACAATTTGCATTCATTCTCACGTCAAGTTGTAAGCTTTTCATAGCAAAATTGAGTTTCAAGTCATAATATAAACAAGCCATACTCAGTGCACTCAGTGGCATAGTTACTTGAAGACTGAGGGGGGCTTGGGCCCCCTCAAAATTTTTTAAAAAGAAATTAAAATTTTTTGTGGAAATATCCTAAATAATTTGAAAATTTTTAAATAACCTTATTATTTTGGCCCCCTACCTGATAATATACATATATATTTAAGAAAGTCTAAAAATAAACATAATTTTCATTTAAATAAAGTACAATCTATAAATACATATGTCAAAAAATTACAATAATTAAACATTCAGCATCTTTAAAATGAACACATAGACATTTTAACAATTACTTCAACCAAAAAAAAGGAAAAAATTATAATTTTCATTCCCAATACATCTAGGGCGTACTTGTACAGTAGAAAAATTGAAAAGTCAAAAACTTTGATTATGTGCTGCACCACCATCTGTGCGCATGTTTGCCTTACTATTTTTTTTGTACACAAGTCACATGTGAAAGATTAAAGCTTTTGTTTGTGCCATGGGCCCATCATCCTCATCCCCAGGTCACCTAACTGTGTAGCAGTGCTCTATCTATGCCCTATAACTAACCGACTCTATCTATATCCTGATACCTATTGTTTTTAACTCTTTCCAAGTACTATTTGCTTTGTTTTGATTTTTTTTAATTTACTTTTCATTACTTTCTGTTTTATATTCCTTATAATATATTAAATCGTTTTGCCAATCTTGTCTCATGATTGTTTAATTTTAATGGAGACATTTTTGTTTATAGCCCCTATTGAGTTATGAAGTATTGTACGTTACTATTTTACATTTCATATATACACACACAAAAATTTATATATGGCCCTCCTAAAGATAAATTCCTGGTTCCGCCACTAGGTATGCTTCTATAAGAGTTAGATTATTTTCCTTTCCACTAGACCATATAGGACTCTCATAAATAAATAAATATATATATATATATATATATATTTGAAGTGTTGTTTTTAAAATATGTGATTTAATATATATATTTGAAGTGTTGTTTTTAAAATATGTGATTTAATGTCAAACACACTGATTTTATATATAAATTGGCGAAAATTAAAAGGATGCTTTTTAGGTATGGGTCAGTGTTTGAGGTAGGTTTTACTGATTGTGTGTTCTTTTTTCTTTTATTCTTTTTTTCTAGATTTCGTTTGTTATGATAAAATTTGTTTTTGCATTTGCTTACACTATTTTTCATTAGCTCGCACCAACAGTTGGACATCACCGACAAGTCTCTTTCATCTTCTCTCCTTCCCTCTTTGTTTTTCATGCTCTGAAGGTACAATCCCAAACCCAACTCACATCATATCCATGTCTTTGAATATTTACTTTTGTAATCATTGCTTAGGTTTTTTTTTTTTTTTAATAACTATTAGAAGTGCTGTTTTTAAAATATGTGATTTAATGTTAAACCCACTGATTTTATATATGCATTGGTGAAAATTAAAAAAGGAGACTTTTTAGGTATGAGTCTGTGTTTGAGGTAGGTTTTATTGATTGTGTTCTTTTTTTCTTTTTCATTTTTTCCTTCTAGATTTCCTTTTATATGATAAAATTTGTTTTTCTGCTTACACAATTTTTCACCATTCATGTCTTTGAAGTTTGGAAACTTCATTAGTTTCATTAGATTTTTTTTATTACCTTTAGGTAGACAATTTTATAATTTTATATTGAAAAGGAATTTTTTAACAATTTGACTATGGAGATTATAAGAGATGAAGTTTATTTTGTTAAGGTCAACTTTGTGCATTACTTTAAATTAGACAATTGGTATAACTTGACTAAAGTTACACATTTTCTAGATTATAGATTCCAATTAAATCTAACCATCAACACAACAATACTTTGCACATTATATATGGAGTATTATTTATATAATAAAAGCGTCCGAATTTTGTAAAGATGGGATGTAAAACCCATATTTTACAATATCCAATAAGTGATTGCCACATCAGCATTTTACTTAAAATTCAATATAACCTACCACACCTAATAACATTTTAATAAACTTGCAATTTGATTGGATTTATATAAGAGTATTAGAATTGATTGAGTGTAGTTGTGCTTACTCTTAAATATGTGATAAGATAATATAACATATTGGGATTGGAGGGGTAAGATATGGGTTTTATACCACATCCTTACTGAATTTAATCTTATAATAAAATGAGTTAAAAGCCATGACTATTTCTCCAAAAAAATTAAAAACTTCCCTCTAAGACAAATGATTAAATTCTCATTAATTAGGATAACTTGCTTTAGGTAAAATTCTATTAGATAAGTTTTAAGGAATTTATAATTCTACTCCAATCATGGTTCAACTTGTGTCAAACTTTATAAGCAAAATTTAAAATTCTACTCCAACTAAAATTATATTTCAACCAATTTTAAGATTTTTAAAATAAAATTTAAAATTTATGTTAAGTATTTTTTTTATCTATCATGAAAAATTTAATTATTTTGCTCATCTATCATTATTTTGTATTTTAATATAATAAAATTCAAACATTACATACCTTCCTTGCCCCAAGTAGCTCAATATATAATTTTTCGCATTTCAATAATTTAATATCCCATATTGGTTGTGTGTGTAAGTGTCCGCTGCTTATAATTACAGTCTACAACTACAAAGATTAAGCCCTTTTGTAGTTATACTCTAGTTATATACTGTATTATAAACCCTATTTAAAATACTAATATTACTATTTTCATGTGCGTTCTAATAAGTATTACTGTGTACAAAAAAAAAATTAATATAAATAAAACTCTATTAAAGGTTCAAGTGACTCACAAAAGTTTTGATGTTATTTTTAAAATATTTTTTTATATAGAATTTATAATTAATACATGCATCGCAATTAGCAAATGCATGCATATTACTGGTAATTAATATTAAAAAAAAAATTAGCATTTGGCATGTCAACCTATTTTAATTAAATTCACCGCTGCTCTCTCATTAAAATCATCTTCCACACTTACTCCAAAAAAATACTATATATATGATCTTCCACTCTTTGGTCACTTTTATTCTAGTTCAGTGAGGATTAATAACACTATTAACGGCAATGGCTACCAATTAACTTAACTGATAATTTTTTTTTTTTTTTTTGTTATTGAATAAGATAAACCAATTGATATTTTGGTCTGATGATAAAAAATAATCATTATAAAGTAGACACTATAGGTTAAATTTCTACCATATCTATTTTAAAAAATTGTCCTCTAGTTCTAGTGAGTACCATGGAGTCAAGAACTATCATAATGCAATTTAGATCCATCAAGCAAAACACCCAGAGGCAAAGATTGAGGTCCAGGGGCGGAGCCAAAAAGGGGGGAGAGGGGGCAATTGTCCCCCCTGACTCCTCTAAAAAATGCCTTGATACTTGCTATGTGATGTGTATTGAAGTAGTTTGCCCCCCCTACGTAAGTGGAAAAAATAGAAAAAACACTCCCACTATTATGAAACAGCCCTAACACTGGAAAAAAAAAAAAAAAAAAACAAGCTTCTCAATTCCCTCACACAATCACACTTTCACCTATTTTAATATTCTTAAATAGTATTTATTTCCAGTAGTTTTGATCTTGTCCCATCTATTGTACTATTTGCAGTACTTTTCTTCCCTATTCTAATTTTTCTTTTATTTCCTTATTATAATTATAATGCTATAAACATAATTTTTTTCACAATAAATTTTATAGTTGTGAAAATGGTTAACTGTGTGAAGGGTGAACAACTTACATTGATGAACCCACCACTTTATTTCCTTCACAACTTACAATTCTCTATTTTAACAATTGTAAAATTTATTGTGAAAAAATTTGTGTTTGTATGACAATTCAATTTGTAGGTTCCATAGTTAACTTTTGTAGATTGATTTTTTTTTTTAATTTATTTTAAGCAATCAAATTATATCTAAATTTTATATATTTAAATTAATTTCTTACTTTGATTATTAGGAACTACTAGTCGCTAACCCATGCAATGTACGGGAAAACTATTAGAAAATAATAAAGCATGCATATATTAAAAGACAATTTAAGTTCATGTGTGCTTGCAAGGGATACATACCTAAATAGTTATTGCAATAGAAATAAAAGTCTTATCTTTGAGATAAAGAACTGATATAAACAAACTAACCTTACATAAAACAAATTAAAAAAAAAAAAAAAAAACATAAAACTGATGTCACGGAAAATTCAGCCACATAGTAGTAATATATAAATCTCTTAAAACCTAAACCTAAACATAAGGACTAAATATATAAACAAACTAACCTTACAAAAGCTGAACTTTATAGTAGTAAAGGTTTCGGTTTTATATATATATATATATATATGATTAATTATTTTTGTTTCTTTGTTTTAATAATATGAAATATATACTTGTAGTTACAATTGTCTATTTATTTTGTTATTATTATCGATTAATATTTTTAGATTAATTTTGTTTTTAGTATTGTTTTTCAATCTTGCCCCCCTAAATTGAAATTCTGGCTCTGCCACTGATTGAGGATTAGCAATTTAGCATATTTTGTCAGATCTAGAAACAATATAACCATTGTATATGTTTTCTTTAATTGATTTGTGGTTTTTGAAGTCAGTTGTTATGGCTTTTTTTCTTTGGGGGTCAATGTATCAATCTATTATGGAAGATGATTTGTAGTCCATTGTTATGGTTTAATAATGAACTCAGTTTTTAGCCACAGAAGTACAGAACCATAAACTTTTTTAAAAAGATGATGGGTACTGGTGGGGGGCTAATATCATGAACTCAGTTGTAGCAACAGAACAAGTAGTGTTTCGTTTACTGTTAGATTGAATGAGAATCTAAGGTCTAAAAAGGATGTAATTTTTCTCATGTTAATAATTTTGTATATGATATATTTATGGTTATAACTTACGCTAGTATTAGAAAATTATGATTTATGATTTATTTAGTGTGTGTATGACATAAGAATTTGTTTGTATTACTTTGAAGAGTCAGTTGATGGGCTCATTAGTTTAGGACATTACATAAATCCGAACGTTTCAAATTCAATCCATAACATTATTATTCCATAGAGGTATTTGGGATGTCTCTTGGACAGGGATAAAAATAGTCCGGCTATATATATATATATATATATATATATATGTATTTTTATCTTAATAATAGATTTGCACATGTCTACCATGTAGCTTAGTAAACCAAAAAAAGCAATTTTATTGTACATTTCTTCTCCTCCTTACTTATAATTAAATATTTAAAAAAAAATAGAAACTGACTGCTTAAGAAATAGAAAAGAAAGATTACGCAAAATGGCTTAGGTAGCTTAAAAAAAAAAAAGAACCAAAATAATAATAAATCATATGAGGGAGCTAGTAGGTTGCTAAAGTAGAATAAGGGAGAGCGATAGTCAGAAATCAATAGATGAACCATGTGCCTAATAAACCTAGTCCAAACCATTGTAAAAGCTAATTCCCTTGATCAAATTAGTGGACCTTGCATTTTATATAATCCATTAAATTCAGTTGTATTGAATGTTCACCCAAGCCATGAACTTAATTCCTAAAGATTGGCAACATATATATTTAGAAAGTTCTGGAGCATTGCTCTAAACTCTCATAAAGAGGATGGGCCCAGGTGAGACCCATGTGTAGGGCCACCCCCTTTGTGAGAGTCCGAAACAATGTTTCGTGACTATCTAAGTATTTTTCCCTCAAGACAATGTATATTACGTGTAGCTTATTAAACTTAACTACTTACAAGTCATGCAATTACAGTTAAAGTAATACCATTAAAAAAATAGTACACCGATTGATAACAATTTTATAAATTGTATTGAATTACATTGTAATATTTTTTACGATAAATTAAAGAAATTTTTTTATTGAAAAACTAGTAACACAATGGCCAAATTAAAACTAGGATCAAACCAAAGGGTCTAAAGGTAAATTGTAATTTCCTCCTAAACCAAGAAGGCTGTGACTTGTGACTTGTGAGTCCATATGTCAGGAAAATGTCTACGATATTATGGGTTTTAGAGACATCATATAATAAGCATTTGATACAATTCACAATTCAAAGATGTTTTGAGAATTATCTCTAGGCACTATTTTAATGATATCTCACAAAAATAAAAATAATTTTAAAGTGAAATGAGTAAGTAGATATTCAAGATTTTGAAACGAGTTCCAATTTAAACATTTTGAGATCCAAAACAAGTTCCAATTTAAACATTTTGAGTTCTAAAATAAGTGATATTTATGGTCTTAAAATTGGTGAAGTTATTCTATCTAGAAGTAAAACAGCACTCATGGTTCTAGAAAAAATTGTATATGTAACAGCCGAAAAGGTATCATTCGTGTGTTTTCATAATCTTTCTTAAACTTAAAAAATTCCTCATTTTATAAATTGTCACTCTTTAAGCAAAGTAATTCTTAGGTACTTTCAGAGCACGATGAATGATGATTCCTCCTCTCATATTCATGTTGGAGTTCACTCATTAAAGTCATAGTGGGATCTACAATAAATGTGAGATGAAAAAACACTATTTTACTATATTCCGAGAGTACCTAAATATTTTCTCTCCAAGCATTAGTTTTATTTATTTTTTATATAGCACTCTCTCATATTCTTGTAGTCTACGATCTACCTATAAAGTATAAGCCCAACCTAGATAATCATGAATTAGCCTTTATCTATGAGGTTAATTTTGGTTATTAATCTATAAAATCAAATGGGACATCCTTTCTCACACTTTAATCCATGGGACTAATGGCACAATCTTAGGCCCATATTTGGCATGAGTTGAATATAAGTGACTTGGACCTACGAGAAAGTATGATTAATGTCATGTCTACAAATTTTCACAATAAATCTTACCAATAATTGGTATTATTTTTTTACTTACCAATAACAATTTGCCTCATAAAATTTATTATAAAAATATTGTGGATTTAGCATTTTTTTAAGAAGGTTATTGGTTGCTAACGTATAAATATTTCTTAAGCATTTGTGCATTATATATATATATATATATATAGAGAGAGAGAGAGAGAGAGAAAGAGAGAGAGAGAGAGAGAGAGGGGGGGGAGGTTAAAAACTATTTACCAAATCTAAAACTGTAGCTAGCTCTTGAATTTTCTGTATAAACGACATCTCAATACGTTTCCGTTTCAAACCATTCAAGTAAACAACTTGCAAAGTGAATTAATGACTTATGTTGTTCAAAGCAATAATGAGAGCCTTGTTTAGCCTTCTGCCACATTGGGTCTTGTGATGCATAATCAAATCTGTAAGGCAATAATGATAACTCAATCTAATACATTCTGCAAAGAGGTCAATTTTAACTTTTTTGTTCAAATTTACACAGATTCTAATACTTTCATCAAGACAAATATAAATTGATACCTATGAATTATCAAGTTTAAAGGAAAAAGGAAGTGGAACTGAAAATGAAGGATGAAAAGAAGTAGGGACGAGATCATTGGCTTGCACTTCAACAAGAATAAGGATAAATAAATACAACATTGCACCGTGAATTTTTTCATAAATTTTCTAACATCAATTCTTTCCCACCTTATTGTTTTCTTATTTTGAAGTAAATTCATAAGGACTTAAATCCTTAATTATCTATTATATACAGCTAAATGATTAGACATATTTGAAATAAATATCTTCTCCAAAAAATATTTTTTAATTTATAAAATTTAATTTATTCTTAATATATTTTTTTCAAATAAAAAGAATAGTGACTTTTGTAAATATGAGCATTTTTAAGGGTTTTTTTTTTTTTTTTTTTGTATTAGTACAATGACATTTTCAACTTAAATGAATTCCACTTTAAATAATGTCTTTTGGCTAGGTTACAAGATTTTATCATAGTTTTAATGTAAGCATGTGACCTTTCACAAGAATCAAATGAAATTAGGTTTACATAGACATTTGAGAAGGAATGATCCAATAGACAATATCTATTATATCAAATCACCAACAAAAAAAGAAACAAAAAAAAAAAAAAAAGATTTTGAAAGAAGATATTGGTTTTAAAAATATGATAAACAAGTCATATTGGAGTAAATGAAGTTTCATTATTATTATTATTATTATTATTTTGGATCTAATATACAGTTATATAGAGTTCAGATCATCTTACTATTCAATATTTGAAAAGACAACATATATAGTCAAAGTTATAGTTAGAAGTTATTATAATAAGATCTTTTATTTGAAGTCAGTATAATAATAAAACTCTCATTTTAAAATATGTGACTATGTATATGGAAGTAAATGTGTTGATTTAATGTTTAAGAAAGGCAAAATGCTATATGACACAACATTTTTGTAAACTAAGTTTTATTTAAATGTAGAGCTTTTTTTTTCTTTTTCTTTTTCTTTTTCTTTTATGAGCTTTCTGAACAATTGTATGTAGTTAGTGGTTAGCATTTAGCAAATGTCATGTCCATTGTTAGCATCCACAATGGTTTATGCCATCCTATCCTATTTTACTATTTCAAAAGTTACTTTATCAATTATACAATACTATTTTACAATTCAACCAACATTCCAACTTTTATTTTATCATACTACATATTAAAATAATATAAAAATATTTCTCACTTCTCTCTCTAATCTTTGTTTCTCTCTCTCAACCACCCACCATAGTCACCACCACCACTGCACCATCACCACCCACATCGATCTCCACCAAACCCATCACCAATCTGAGCAAACCCACAACTCCGACAGTCCGACCACCAAACCCACCACCAACCACAACCACAACCACAAGAAAGAGCCACCACAGAGAAAAAAAAAAAAAAACACAAAGAAGCCTCCGAAAACCACCAACAACAACCACATCCACAAAAAAACAACCACCACACAATCACCAAGAGAAAAAAAAACACACACACACACACAATATTGAAACCCAAAAACCTAGAAACTCACCACTGCTGATCCAGAAACCAACAACCGCCAATCTCACCAATATTGAAACCCACCACGTTGATCTCCACCTCGCCATTCCACCACGCCGATCAACAAACCCATTACCCATGGCAGCAAACCCAATACTAAAATCCACCAACCCACAACCAAAACCGACCCATGACTGAAACCCACTCACGACAGCAACTACAGAGAGAAACCCACCCACGACAAAAACCCACCCATGACTGAAATCCACCATCCCCCAACACCACCGACCCAGACCCACGTCACCACCCCCGCCACATCAACGGAACTTTTATGCCACGCTTACCTCTACCGCTACCACCACCACACGGGGTTTTGGGTTTGAGAAAATGGTGTTTCTGGTTTAAGGAGTAGAGAGGGCAAAACAAGAACAAGGGAGAGAGAAGAGATGAAAGACGGGGAGAGAAAGAGACAGAAAAGAATAAATTTATATGGAGGTAAAATATATTAAAAATTATTCAATTGAGCTACAGTGCGACTTACATTTAGAATCGCATGGCAGCACAATTGTATTTTTTTTTTTTTTGCAATACTTACATTTTACAACTTCGTGGGCATTTTGGGCTTGAATGCTAAAATAGGCTTACATTTGGCATTTGCCCTTTCTGTTGCTGATGCTTTTAAGGATTATCCATGTTAATATGTGAAGAGTTACTGGCCTAATGTCACAATTATTATAATGAAATTGACCCCTCAAAGTATAAAGAATTGAGGTTACAATCTGTCTTGCAACATCATATGAGACTTTTGTTTCCTTATAACATAATCAAAATGATGTTGTTTTCGTATCAAACGTTATCACAACATTAATTTGAGTTTTTTAATGCCAAAAAATTTATTGTTTTAAATTATAACGAGACATTAATTTGAGTTTTTTAATGCCAAAAACTTTAATGTTTTAAATTATAATGAGACAATTTGAAGACAATTGAATAAATTGACTTGATTAGGGATGACAATAGAGCCAGACGAGATTGGATTATGGGTGCCTTGTCCACTCTTAGATGAAAAAATAAAAAATAAAAACCCACGTGAGGTGAGTACAAGATAGGTTAAGGTTTGGTGGGGCACTAGCTTTTTGTCATCCATAATGAGATGGTGTCAATGTTGTTGAAAGTAAGTTCTCATTTGGGAAAAGGAAATGGAATGAAAAAAAAATGAAAATAATAATTCTAGAATATTATTTCATTCCCTTCCCTTACTTGGGAGTTTTAATGAAAGGAATGGAAAATTCATTACCTTGTTTGAGAGTTTAAGTTGGAGAAAATGAAATGAATAGTACGGAATACTCATTCCTCTCTATTTCCTTAAAATTTCAAATTTTCATTCCCCCCAAAATTGGGAGAAATGGGAGGGAATGAAATTAGATTTAATAAATTTTTTACTAAAATGCCCAAAATACCACTATATATTCAACCCTTTATTTTAAAATAGGGGTCAATAGTAATATTTTCATAAAATAATTCAATTCTATTCCCTCTATGTTGCTCCCAAACAAAACTACTTACATTCCATTCATTTCCATTAATTTATTTTAAAACATCCCATCAAGGTTACTTAATTTCATTCCATTCCATTTCATTTTTTTCCCTTACTTAAATACATTTCACTCTATTCCATTCATTTCCATTCTCTTATGATCATTTTATTTCATTCCATTCCATTCCCTTATGAACTCTTCATTCTGGAGTTTACAAGGAAATAGAAATGAATAATCATAAGGGAATGAAAATGAATGGAATAGAAATGAATGATCATAAGGGAATGGAATGGAATGTATTTAGTAGAAATATGAGAAAACATACGAAATAGTGTCTATAGCTATTTCTTGTTTAAAGAATAAAAACATTTGTTTTCTTAGTTTTGCTCAGTGTTAGACTTTAATTTGTTACATTCACCGCACACTTTTAGTGTGATGGTTACTTCACAAGTACAAAGTTCTTGTGGGGTGGGAGGGCAAGGGCCAGAGTTCACCTCTTCAGGAGAGAGTTTTACACACATATACACTTAGATTATACTAGAATAGAATTTCTATCATGAATAAAAAAAAATAAAAAATAAAAATTTAATTTCTGAAATCAATCTATTATAAATTCATTTTCTCACATATTCATTTTAAATTTTGTGTCATGAATGTTCATTCATCATGGAAACTGTAAGGGTACAAAAATGGTTCCGAACCCACTTAGAATAGTGGTGCTTGATATTTTTGGCCCAACACAATTAATTTAAAAGAGAGTGAGCTTTCTAAGTCAACTATAATGCTATGTATGGCCCAAGCGTGAAATCAGTGAAGTTTTGACTCTTAATATGATGAAATGAAACACAAATTAAGTATAAACTCTTCCTTGGGCTTGTCTGAGGATGGAATGTTCATATATTATTTGCTCCAATCTTAATACAAGTTAATGCTCTCTTCTCTCTTGTTTAGCTTCTATTTTCAACCCCTTTCTTGGAGGGATTCTTTTCCTTTATATAATCCCTCCTAATGCATTTGAGCTCTCCACTTGTACGTCTCTGGGTAGCAATTAGGATGCTTGTCCCATCAAGACCCTGCTAGAGGTGGTAGAGAATGTTGTGAGCTGTGGAGCTACTATTCAGGTGTTTTTTCCTCATAAATGCGGTCAGCTAAGTTGGTGTGGTACATTAAATGTGAAGGTGATGGTTATCTTCCCAGATATTTCCTCTCTTCTTTACTTGCACATCTCTGATGTCTTCCATGGTGCCTTCCCCTTTCAGTGCAAATGGCCAATTGAGGTACTCTCGAGATGCATTCGTTCTTAAGGCTTCTCGGACGATGGCTTCGTTCGCATTCCATCCTCGGACTTAGTCCACGTGTCAGGTTTAGATTGGTGCATGAATAGTCCTTTGCCCATCCTTGATCTAGACTTATGGGCTCTATGCTATGTTCGGATCCTTCCCTCCCACAAAAACATTAGGTCATATTAGATTTGGAAATACACATGAAGTAAATTATTGCATATAAATCATAGTCAAGGTCCTGAAAGGAGATGATATCATTGAATATGTAAAATTTTATGACATATTAGATTAGGATTTTGATAATTCAATAGTTACAATGGGGAGGGGCTATTTAAACCCTAAATATGATAGACACACACTAGGAGATGCTAACCAATTTAGCTACAAAACTCTTGACATAGATTAGAATTTTAGTGTAATAAAATTTGTACATATTTATTTCCATTTGACAAGAATGTAAATAAATTGTATTCGCATAAGAAAATCTAAAATATTTATATTCTTTTGGCATAGGTCAAAAGTTTAAGAATGTATTCATTTAAGTTGTATCACAAAAAATAATAAGTATAGATGTGGTTTTCATTCCTTATTTCTTAAACATCATTCACATGTCATGTAGATTAGGTTCATTAATTTTTCTCACACAAGAATCAAGAAAATTCATATTTTGTGAAAAAACCAACAAATGAGTAAACAATTAATATGACATAATTGAATTTCAAAATATTTTTTCGATAACTTATTCATAAAAAAATTGTTCCATTCAACATTTTCATGCATCATTTTGAACTCATATCTACGGTTTAATGGTACAATTTAAAGTTTAGGATAGATATTGCAAATGACCCTAGAAATTAGGATAGATGGTTTCGATAGAATTAACTTTGATGCTGCTATAAGAGCATCGAAAGTTTGTACTGCAGTTGTCTTTAGAGATCATAAGCAGACACAATTTGGATTGAGATCTATGGGTTGAAGCTCAACCTAGACTTTTTGCAATCTCCAAAGCTCTTGAAGTATGTTATACAAGAATTATTATGGCCTCTCCACCTCAGTACTCCATTGGAGCATAGAGTCTATTATCTCTATTTTGTTTTGTCTTTAAGTCTCTCTCTTTTTGGAAAGTCTCACATGCTTTAAGAAAACTTGACTCTCATTCTCTTGTTAGTAGGGTGGGTTTGTGAGTTATGATTGTAACTGTAGAGGAACCCCTTCCATCTCCTCCATCCCTCTCCCTGTGATGGAAGTTTAGGATGGAGATGGACTATGTTCTTCTTTTATGAAATAATTGAAGGATTCAAGTGATAATCTAGTGGTAATAACATCTTTTATGGTACCCCATATTTTTTATGTGGATGTCACCTCTCTCCCCCCATTGTATACCTATCCCAAAAAAAATCCTATTTCAAAGAAGATAAAGAGTAAAGGAGAGATAGAAGAGGTTTATGAAATCTGTCTCACACACACACGAGAACTAGCTTGTTTAACCGTTTAGAATTTGGAATTTGCGGTGTAGGAATCATGATATTAGGGGTGTCCAGGAGACCCGGTGACCCGCTCAACCCGGCCAACCCGGCTGAGTCCGACCCGCCACCACCAGATCCGACGACTCCGGCGGTCGGACGCAGGTTCCGAACTGTCAAACCCGACCCCCGACGGGTCGGTTGGTGGTTTTGCATTTTAAAACCCGTGAAACTCGACCCGAACCAATACCTTTAACGTTTCCGGCGAAATATTACGCAACCCAAACCAATCTCCGAAACCTTTAAATGTTTCCGGCGAAATATTAAGCAACCCAGACCAAATCTCCAATATCTTTAACGTTTCCGGCGAAATATTCAGCATACTAGATCAAATACGGCGAGATCTCGACGGATCCATCTAGATTTCAGCTAGATCTCGTCAAATTCGACCAGATTTCGGCCAGATCTCGTCGGATCCAGCCAAATTTCAGCCTCGGCGATGAAACCCGAAACCGACCCAATACAACCCGAAACCGACAAGACCCGAACCAAAAAATCCGGCCAGTCGCCCGGGTCGGTTTCGGGTCATATTTTAATCCACCCGACTAAGTCGGGTCGGTTCTGGGTTGGGCACAAACTCGACCCGGCCCGACCCGTGGACACCCTTACATGATATGCCTCAAATACAAAGACATGGGCCAATCCAGACGTCTAATTCACTTATTGTCACTCTTGCCTTATTCATGTTTTTCATTTGAAAACTTATCTAATATTAGTTTATATTCTGTTTCCATACTCCAAATAATTGTAGTTATGTTTTTTATACATAACTTCAAAAGCCTCAATTAACATTCAGATCTATCTTTTAAGCAACACTTTGTAATGGTGATGACGCGCAAAACTTGGGCCATCGGGCACTTTCTTGTCATTTTGTGAGGCCCGTTTCCATCTCCCTCCAACCTTTTTATGTTCGGTCAATTTCATGCATTAAATATATGCATTCTCCCTCTTAGTTTGTGAGGCTCGGATATATCATCATCTTCTCACAAGGTAAACAGGCCACACATGTAATAAGAGAAAGAATGCATTTATCTGATGCATGTGATAGCTTCTTGTCAACTACAAGCAGTAGAGGAGAATTCAAGCAGATGATGAGAATGGTATAAGCACTCAAATGTTATATGGCTATTAAAATTGATGCAAAATTTTGCTATGTTTTGCTTATTCAGTAAAGGACCTTAAGAAGGTCTAAGCAGCTTCCAACTTCAAGTTACCATTTGCCGTTCTGCACAGACAACTACTCGTGGCACTTTTGATCATTGGAACCAGTTTTGTCATTGTTGTCACCATCAGAAGTGGTATCATTATGTTCCCCAGCATCTAACATACAGCTTTGGTCCTCAGATGAAATGGAGTGATTGTTGCTGCCATCAACTGTATAAAAAGAGAAGGGGGGCTGAAACATTGTTCTGGCAAATACTAGTTAGTGGATTCACTGGTCATGCACTAGGACCAGGACATGATCATTTATTGCACATACCTTCACCACCTTCATCTGCAGGAGCATAAGCTGAGCGCCTTGAACGAACTTGCTGGTGTGGCGTCGGCTGATGAGCATAAGAAAGATAAGGAAAACACAAAGAAGAAAGAGCATTGTTAAAATGAAGACAGATGGAAAACTAAAATAAGAAACACAGCCCTAGTTGTATAGGATTTTTTTGAACTTCATGTTGCTATGAATTATCTGGTTACCTTTTATTTGGTTTTTGTTTTTTTACTTTTGCCAGAGTATTTTTAGCAGTAATTATTGATGCATTAGGTGAGTCTTGTTGAACCCACAACCTCACTCTCCACCTTGCCCTTAACCTCTTACAAAGTAAATAGATGTCATTTGAGCTAGAGATCATTGACTTCTACTTTTTTCTTTATCTTTATTTTTTCCTTTCTTTTTGCAGGAGTTATAGCAAATTATGGCAGGAATAGGAGGTTGGTCACTGTTGAGAACAATAATGGTTATCTTGCCCTTTGTTAAAGTGAAATACTAAGTGATAATCATACAAGAGGCACCAAAGCATGCACACCAAGTAGTAATTTAATATATAAAAGTTTCAAATAACAAGGCTATCTATAAAACTTTAAAATTTCAATTTTAGCACATGAATAAATTATCAAAGTTGACCCCAAGTTATCTGGAACTAGAGGTGTCTGTTTCTTTGTCCAACCAGTATAAACAACCCCATGCAGAGGTGGTCTTCTTTCCGATTCTAATTATGCTTTGCGTTATATGCAGGTTTATCATGATATTAACCCCAGGCAGCTCCATATACACAATTTAAAACTGTAATAAACAACGCAATTTATTAATTTTCCTGCATAGCATGTAAAGATCTATTAAATTATTGCATAGTAAGCTCAGTCTAAACTTCAAGTAGAATAAAAAGCCAGACTTAACAGTAAGTACCTGCAACTTTGGGCGGAGTGCTTCAAGGGGTCCTTTAGGTTTTTGTGCTCCTTGCTGTTCAACAAGTCAAAAAGGCAGGTGGCAGGCCAAGACATTAGGCATTCAAACTAGAAATTATGCAGTCAATGTCAAAACTCGTTATAGCAACTGTAACTGTTTTGAAGTTCTCAAGAAATTAAAATGAGTACCTTTCCCAATGCCCAATCAGCAGAATCAAAAAAAGCACGTTCATGGTCCTAGAAAAAAAAAATTTATTTGTGGTTACTTTCAGGGTAAAACTTGAACTAAATTAATGTCTTCAGAGAAAAAGAGAGAGGATGAGGAAGGAAAAAAAAATATTCACCTTGGATATCAATGGATGCTTCCTGGGTAATAGTCCTCCATACTTTTTCTTGACTATCTCCTCCTGCAGAAGACATACCAGAGATTGATTTTACTGTATTCCATGATGAAAAATTGACAATGATACGATGAGATTATTTTGGAAAACTATGCCTGTGACACCGCTTTTCAATTCTTGGAAAGTCATGATTAATGCAACGCAGCTTTAGATTTCAAATTTCAGGCACTACAAAATGGAAGTGAACCACCTTGCCTCTAAGAATTTTATATTTTTTCTGAGTTGTCTTGTGGTGAAAACTGAGACAGGTAAAAATTTTGGCCAAACAAAATCTTTTCTCAGCATTTTTATGATTTCAGGGGTATCAAATTAAATAACATGAGATCTGAATTTTTTAACATGTTCAATTTTTTATTGTCCTTTATCCTGATCTAGGAAGCACAAACACTTCATTTGTGGAGCCGTACTCGTGTCATACTCACCATGTCATGTTATAATTTTTCAGAATTTGCTCGTGTCACAGTGCCATACCTGTGTCCTTGCTTCCTAGATCCTAATTACGTATGAAGCCCATATTCTTTCACAAAACAAACCCAAATATAAAAAAGAAGAATTTCCACAATACCTCCTGCTGGGGTGAAGGCATGGGATTTTCATCATTTCTATCCAAAGCTTTGTTAAGGTCATCCACGGAACTGTCACCATCAACTTGATTATTTAGAGTATTATCAGTAAGCTCCTGCTCCTTTATATCCTCATTATTTGCACCTGACATTTTCTGCTTTCTGCACCGGTGAGGAATGCAACTATGAACAACTGATTTTATATCTATCACAAATGAAAAAACTAGATTTTAAACTTCTCAACAAGTGCAGGCATTGAATGCAATGTCAAACAGAAGAGAGAAATTTCACAGCAATTACATGACAAAAGGAATGAGCCCATTCATCCATTCATTGTTGCCAATCAACATAACAAAGTAGCAAAAGATATGTAATATTCCTGCCAAATTACCCAGATAAAGCCACAGAATGTGATATAACTATGACTTTGTTCCTTAGTGTCTGACATTGCTACAAGTGCAGAAGTAAAACCATGCCCTTATACAACTGGTCCTAATAATCACTTCCATTCTTGCAATTTTTACTAATTTACTAATTCATCTCAGCATCCTCATAAAAAAATAAATAAACTTACTCTAAAGTCTAAACAAGCTTCTTAAATTGACAAATGAGAATTTTGTATTTCGTTTGGCTTTATTGATATAATAATGTAATTACACAACACTCAAAATGCAGAGTTCCACTTTAACCATTCAACTCTAATTCTCAGCCTCCCAACTATTTTCCCCTTTCAAGCTTAATGTCAATACACGACACAAATGATTACTTCCGTATATGTTCCGACTACTGATCACAACCGTTCCCCCATCGTCTCCTGAAAATGTAAGACTTACTACATTATGTCATAGTTATACACTTTATTCCATTAGTTGTCTAATCCTATGCCTCATCCAATTCATTCATTCAAATGGTCAATTATTACACAAATACACTCTGATCCTAATGAAAATTCAATAAATATCTCACCAAATAAACTCATGCACAAGCCAATTTAGTAACCAACAAAATCAATGACAAAATAAATAACCAAGTCATGTAAAACAGCACAAAGACTTTTTCAATGACCAGCACAACTAGTTCACAGCTAAAGTTAACATATTGAAGATTGAACAATACAAATTTGTTAATACAGGTCACCAGCACAACTAGTTCATAGCTAAGCATTTATTACAAGCATTCAAATTTATAGTCCCATTTCAGAGCAAAATCATTAATGAAAAACCCAAAATAAAAAAAGACCCAGATGAGCAAAAGGCTGAAACTTCACAATAATTATGGCTGCAAGGTTGTTAAATTTACAAAAGCGGTATTGGGTATTGGTATATTGATGAATGAACATTGAATACTAATTACTAAGCTTTGTTTAAAGCATGCAATAAAAGAATACAGAGAGTAATGGATTTGATAACCTGATTGATCTTAGATCCGACGGCAGAAGCGGCCCTACTTGATTGAATTCCACACCGTCCTACTAAAACAAAGCAGCCTAGAGACTACGCAGTACGCAGAGATGAACTTTGAGCGTTCGGGTAGGTGGGTTGGTCATGGGCTTTGAGAGCAAATGGGCTTAATGGTAAGACTGTTGCCTGCCTTCTGGATTGGGCCTGAATCTTTTCTTATTGCATTTATCAAAAGACCAAGATCTTTAGTTGATTTTTTGTATAAGCAAAGGTTGAACCCAATATTTTTTATTAAATCATAAAAAAATTTTTACAAATTAAACTAATCGAAACCTACAAACGAGGGAGACTTAGACACAGAAAGTTTTGTAAGAAAGACCAAGGGACATGAGGTACTAGACTACCCGGTGAAGCTGCATGTCTATTAGCCCATATGATAGAGCGGATATAGAGCTGTATTTATTCAATATCAAGTTGTACATTGGATGAAGTGCTTTTTCTATTAAATTAACCTTTCATATCTTTTATCTCAAAAATAAATAATAATAAAAAGTTGTGTAATGGGAAAGAGAATAGATGTGAATTTTGCAAGCCAGACATTGTCGTCCTCCCTCTCTTTTGTATTATTAGAAAAAACTAAAGCCACTTTATTGCATCTCAAATGAGCATTAGTGTCCGGCCTTCAAATGTAACGGTATGCTAAATTTTAGCATTAAAGCACAAAAGATATGCTTTACTTGGACTTATAATTGTAAGACGTTAATGTAGCAAAATGGTATAATATTAAATTCATATTTTTAGAGTCCTTTGGAAACAGCTTATTTAGCTGAAATTGAAAACTTTTTACTGAAAATTCTGTAAATAAAGCTAAAAGTTAGCTGAAATAGTAGAATAAAACTCATAAATAGTATCAAAAAATACAATTGGACTCATAAATAGTACCAAAAATAAGCTGAATAATACCAAGAATAAGTTAAATAGTAAAAAAAGCTGCATTTTTCAGCCAATGCCAAACGCAACCTTAGTCTTTTTGCTTTACTCTCTCCTCGCATTCTCTATCTCTCTTCGTCTCCCACTCTCCCTTTCACTTCTTTGATTCTCTCTCTCTCTCCCCTTCAGTTCTCACTTCCTCTCTCACGGCGGTGGTGGTGTTTTTTTGTGTCGAGATCAGCATGGTCAAGGGTTGTTGTGGTTCTGGTTGCGAGATTGGCATGGGTCTGGTGGGTTTGGGTCATGGGTATGGGTGGTGATGGGTAGTGATTCTGGTTGCGATATCGATGTGGGTCTGGTGGTTTGCGGTTGCGTGGTTGGTGTGACAGCGAGATCGGTGTGTTCGTGGGTTTGGGTGGTGTTGGGTTTACTTGCTAATCGGGTTTGGTGATGGGTTTTGGGCGTGGGTATGGGTGGTGTTGGGTTTGCTTGCTAATCGATTTTGGTGATGGGTTTTGGCTATGGGTTGTTTTGATCATGGTTTGGCCTAGTTAATTTGGGTATGGATGGGTTTTGTGCTATTGATGGTGGAAATTGTGGTTGTGGTTGATGGGTTTTGGTGGTGGCTAGGGTTCTTTTTTTTTTTTTTTTTTTTTTTTTTTTTTTGTCGTGGTGGGTTTGATGAGTGTAGGTGTGGTTGGGTTTGTGACTGATGTGGTGGGGTGGGGGGAGTTGTTGCCATGTTGGTTGTGGGGGATGGGTTTGCTATTGTGTTATGGGTCAGGTTCATGGTGGTGGTGGAGGGTTGCCGTGGTGGTGGGGATGGGTGATTGATGGTGGTTGTGGTTGTTGGTTGCTTTAAGAAAGAGGGAGAAAGAGAGGAAAAAGAAGGGAGAGATATAGAAATAGTAAAAAAAAAATGTTAGGTGTGTTGTGAAGTGGTATGGTGTAATAGATAAAATAGTTTTTGAAATGGTAAAATGAGATAATTTTTAGAAACCGGATGCTAATACTCTAAAAAGATATTAATTTGATTCTTCTTGACTTCATTGGATTAAATTGTACTTTCTCTCTCAAATATTTAATATATGATAGCCAAAGATATGACTTTTTTGGAGTTTTCCATATTATGCCACATAAGATTTGGTAGTCTCACAATTTTTCACATAATTTTTAATTTTTTTAATTCTTTATTTATTTGACAAGTAATTTTTTTTTAAATTCCCTATTTATTTGACAAAAACTAATCAAATGTCAACCATTCCTTTTAATACCCAGTACATAGCTTGTATTTAGACTGCCATTAGGATTTGTTTTTTTTAGAGAGGCATGCAAGTCTTTGACTTGCTTCACAGTAAAGACCCAATACATAGCTTGTATTTAAACTCCCATTATGAATTTATTTTTTTAGAGTGGCATGCAAGTCTTTGACTTGCTTCACAGTAAAGGAGGTGTAGACAACTTGCTCTCCTAGAAATCATATATGATTAAAAGAATTAGGATAAGGTCAACCCATACATCTATATAAAAAGCAAGAACCCTCATAGAAAAATTAAACAATAGTGGTAGTTCCAACTTTCAAGCCATGGAAAACCCGTTGTGGGAACATCAGCGAGACATATAGAAGAAGAAACACACCATGACCAATTATAGGAAGATTATCCAATCTTCACATGCCAAACATGCATAGCCCATGCAGCTACAATAACAACTATGTGCACCCTATTTTATGATGTCAAATACATCGAAACCCAGATTGACAACAAGGTTCCAAACATTGAATGTCCTATATTTATTTATTATGCATGAATTGTTTGTTTAAATAAGATTAATAAATAAAACTTAATATAATATATATTCCATATCTATATTTGCTACCTCACTTTGAAGCCTTCATAACATCATTATTTTATTTATTTGATTTTTAAACCAAATTTTACCACTACAAGTGTGTCTCTTATATTTTTGTAGTGTACTATGGTTCATTTTTTCTACTTCGTCCAATTTGGTCCACATTTGTTCTACTTGGTCCATTTTAAACACTTTGGTCCTATTTGGTCTTATTCGGTCCACATTGGTTCTATTCGGTCTATATTGGTTTTATTTGGTCCACTTTGGTTCTATTCAGTCCATTCTATCCACTTCGGTCCAATTTGGTCCTATAAGGTTTGTAAAGTTCTGATTTACAACTATGTTTTCTGTTGGCTTTATTTCATGACAAAAAGTGTTGCATTTGCTTTAACTATGTTCCTTGTATTTTGTGGGATTTAATTGTATTAGGTTTAGTATTAAGTGAGTGAAGAATCGAGCATGAAATGAAGAATTAGTGCGATTTTGTGAGTAGCTTGCAAGAAGTTCACAAGAAGAGTAACCCGCGAAAAGGGCACGTAAGAAGCACATGCTGGAAGCTAAAAAGTCTTGCCAAGCTGTCCATTTCGCGAGTGTTTAGTGAGTAAGGCCTTCCAAAAAAATACTCACGAAACATTCTGCCTGGAGAATTTTAAGTGTGACTTTTTTACCCTTCACTCATCCTATATATACCATCATTACCCACAAAAGTATGAGAGGCTATTCAGGGAGAAAAACCCTAGATAGGTTTTCTACAACACAACACACCCATCTTTTAGAGAGAGAGCTACTAATTCTTAGTGAGAAATTATTCTAGCCTCTCCTCCTTCCCTCTCCCATTGTCATACCTTAAAAGGAGATTTGTACCCAAACACAACTCACACCTATTCAGAGTATAAAGAGTGTTTTGGAGCTTGGGAAGTTTTAGGGATTTGTCAAAAGAAGCTGATGAGGCTTGGTGGATATAATCGGGTGTCTTACGTAATCCAAAAAGCTAAAGAAGACATGACTCCGAGAAGTTTGTTAGTAGCAGGAGTTTGGAGGGCTCAAATACATTGGGTAGACTAGGCTTGGAGGGTTTTTTGTTATTTGTGTACTCCAACTTTATTCTCTAGTAGGTTGATTTTGACTTGGAGGGTTGCGGAGAGGTTTTTCGCCCAGTTTTTCAGTTTTCTCTTCGATAACACTTCTTAGTGTTATCTTGTGTTTGCATCTCTTTTCATTTACTCTTGTACTTTACATTTATTATTTGTTGTTCATGTTTATGCACTAGAGTAGTATCAGTTCACTGCGCACATTTACTCTTGTTCCGCACTTTGTTTAAGTAAGAGTAAAAGCAATCTAGCCGTAATTTTTAATTGGGAGTCTAAACAAGCTCCTGTGCTTTAGCACAAATCCGAGCTTTCAAGGTCCTATTTGGTCCAATTTTTTCCACTTTGATTCTAAACCTATCGTATTTGGTCCTATTTGGTCCGCTTCAGTCAACTTTAGTCCTATTCAGTCCAACTCGGTCCATTTGGTCCAATTCAGCTCATTTGTGTCCACTTCAGTCCATTTGGTTCACTTTAATTCATTCGGTCCATTTTTTTGTCATTACATAATGGGAAAAGACAAGTTTAGATTGAGAGCAACTATTCTAAATCCAAACTTATTAATATATATATATATATATATATCTTAAACGTATTATTTAAAATCCTAAACATAACATTTGTTGTTGCTATACTCCTGTTGAAGTACATAAACTAGACATTTCAGTCCACTTTGGTTTAGTTAAATTTAAGTGAAAGACTTTCTAAATATGAATGCTATGAACATACTAATGTACTTTAGGGATTATAACAAATATTTCAAGACTTTGTAAGAAACGCTTTGATGTTCAACTTGAACCCAAACTCCAGTGTATTTTGATTTTTTGAAGATAAAAGAAATACAACTTAATGAGTGTTGAATTACTTAATTCTCACATTAAAAACTATAAATGAATGATGTAAGCTTTAGAATTTAGATAGTCCAACATATTAGGTGCATAGCCTAGAAGTCAAGAGTAGAGGGATTCCATTCTAAACCCGTGACCAAGAAGCAAGTGGGTGCTAGTACAATTGCACCTGAAGATGGGGCAGAAAATAGGGATGACTGAGTTCAGAGTTCACAAGAAAGGAGTTCTCTGTTTCATAAGGATCAAATTGGTACCAAAAAAAATTTATTTACAGCCCATGTCATGCCCATAACCGTATCCACTGCCCCATTCCATTACATCACCAAGTAATGCTATCTCCTCATAACTTCTTTGAAAACTCTGTCAAGCTGCACATTCTGCATTTTTTTCCCCCAAGCTTGAAAATCAGTACCTAACCCCGTATTCCAATCCAATCTGAAAATATATATTTCATAGTGGGGAAAAAAAATTAAGGTTAATGACCCTTTGGAATTATGTATATGGTAGAATAAAATGTTTATTTGCTTGCATTGCATAGACTTTTGAAAGGCTTTGATTTGGAGAGAAGAAGTAGATAAACAATTTACCTTAGATTTCTCAATTAAATTCAACAATGTGGTTGCAACGAGCTATATTAACCAATGCAATTACATGATTAAATTTAATTATGAACTTAAAATACAATACTTAGGAAAATGTATTCAAGTTTTTTCCAAAGTAAATATATCCTGTTAAAAAAAGTGTTGGAGCATTTTAATATTATATTATTAAAATTTATTTATATTACAACATAAATGTAAAGATATGGAAATATGAAAGAGAAAGAGCTAGTGAAAATGTTTAATCTCACATTGAAAATAAGAGATTATTTTATTCATTTTAATTGTGATAATTAATAGACTAATATATATTAATTTAGATATTAAACTAAATACGTACATAAGTTGAGGTGAAGGGAAGAAATGTCAAGAATGAAAATGAACCAGATCCAAGAATGAACTAGCCTCTTAGATTGCATTCTTCCCTTTGTGTTATTTTTATTATTATGTTTACGCCGACAAAAAGTAAACAATTAATTTGGCATAAAGAAAAAGCTGAAAAGTAAATTTTGAATAGAAAATGCTAGACTATCGAGGCCTAACCTTCATTTAAGTAATGCCTCTACTCATCAAAAAAAAAATTTTAAGTAATGCCTCTGTCCTTAAAGTTGAACTTGGCAAACGATCACACGCAGAAAATTCATTGCAAACTGTCAATTTGTTGCTAAAGTACATTACTGTACAATCACATGTCGGTAGAAAAGAAAAGACATATAATATCTTGATGGGTTTGGACTTTAGAGCAATATAGTGCATAAGCTATCTTCACTGCAGGTGATAGAATTATATTTTTTATCTTTACATTTGATTTCTACTAGATTCTTGACACCTATGCAATTGTTGCATCTAATTTCCAACCCCACTTTAAGTACTAATCATTTCTTCTCTCTCATCTTATTGGTTCAAGTTCACCAATTTCACATACAAAAGGGTGAACATGCCTATGTACCTAACCAGTAACCACACAAACATAATAACAACTCTTTACCAGCAAGAATAACACTTCACATTCAAAGTTCAAACACAACAAAGCTCACAGTCCCATTCTGTGATTCTTCTTCTTCTTTTTCTTCTTCTTCTTCTTCTTCTTCTTCTTGTCCAGCCCACTTCCACAAATTCCCTACTTGACAAATGCTTGTTGTTGGTTGCTGCTGTTTAAGGTGTTATCATCAAGCTCCTACATGTGGAGGATGAGAGGTAATTTGCTGCAGCCAAGGATGACTTGCCGGAAAGCTTTATTTATAGCTTTGTAATTTTCAGATGATAAAATAGTAAATCTAAGTATCCACTATCCATGTGAATTCATATATATAGAATCAAATGTTCATATATTTCTATTAGAATTAATCGGCAAGTTCTCTTTGGCTACATGTTTATCTCCTATTCACATGTTAGATCTATGATGATAATGATAATAGCAGTAATGGTGATTACGTCACTTGCAATGGAAGAGGCTTAGCGATTCAGAGATGTATAAAAAAATGTTATTGCAGTAAGTTCTCTCTTTACATTTCTCCATATGGTTTTGTTTTTTTATATAGATTCCTCCATATGATATGAACTCTCAATGATTTAGTTAATGTTCACTCCGCCAATGTTTGTGTAGTGCCAATTTTTTAAAACTCTACGGACCCAAATAATCTCGCAAAAAATTCCATAAAGTCAGGTGTATCTTGTCATTTTATACAAGCAAGGGTCCACCAAAATCTGAACTCATTCTCAATTACAGATATAATATGATTCGTGCTTTCACTTCGGAACATACTATGAGAGTATAAAACACAATTATCAACAAAGTTTGCTTTAACTGAAATTAGTATTCCTTGGTTAGTCTCATTCAATGAATCTTCAGCATGTGTAAAATATGAAACATGTGTTATGCAATTATAGACACCAGTTTACACTTCACATCCAAGGTTACTTTTGAGCTTGAATTGAAGTCTGTAAGTGCAATAGCCAGATAGAGTCATTATTTTTAAAAAAATGTTGAAATAAAAGATTGAGTGAGAAATATTAGATTGTAAAAGAGTGGAATCAAAAGAGAAAGAAAATACAGATATTATACGGTCTGGCCTACATTCATGGATGAAACTCTTAGCGGCTAGAGTTCAACTATATTCTTAACTGTGTTACAATAAACTTTAAGCAGGCCAAGGTACATATCGAAGTTACAGTTACCCCTAGTTGAGCTTACAATATATTAAGCCTCTTGGGTCATGAAAGTTCACTTGGTGTGTAAAACACTAGTGAATGTTTAGACTCAAATTTTAAAATTACCAACACAAGCTTATACTCAAATTAATATATGTGCAGAATGATAAGTACAAGCTACACCCAAACAACCAAACAACTCTAAGCCATAATGTAATCACAATAGAGCAATAATTAAAAATAAAGAGTAAGAGTTAAAGAGATGCAAACACAAGATAACATTAGCACGTGTTATCGAAGAGAAAACCGAAGAATTCGACGAAAAACTTATCTACCGCCCTCCAAGCGGTGAAATGATCTATTAGAATATCAGTTGGAATACATGAATAGCAATAGACTTTCCAAACCTAATCTACCCGATACACCTAAACTCTCCAAACTTCTTAGTCCAACAGGGTTAAACTTAATGTTATCTTCTCTAGCTTACCGGATCCCGCAAAAAGCCTATTGCATCAACCAAATGAATTGATCCTCTCTGAACTGCTTTCCAAGCACCAAATAGCCTTCTCATTGATATGAATATGGTGATTTAAGGATTTGGCTAAAGCTCCTCTCAAGGGTATGTCAATGGAGAGGGTGAGAGTAGAGGAATTTGAAGAGTCAAATGTATAAGATTGTAGATGAATCAATCTTTTTGTTCTTTGGAGTTTTTTTCTCAAAATTCTCTCTCTTGAAGCTCTCTACATTTCGTGAGTATAAGGGTATTTATAGTAGGGTATGAGAAGGAATGTGAAAAATCATTTTTCTGCAAAACAATGAGCTTTGGCAAGTGACTCGCGACTGGGATGAGTCACGAGTTCCAGTCGCCAACTAACAGAAAGGTCAAACTGTACTTTTTGTCCTGTAGTGATCCAACTGTCATGACCCTTCAACTTCCTGCATGCTTCACACATGTGATACTTCTAGCGAGTCACCACTCGCGAGTCAATCGCAAGTTCCAATCACGAAAATGCTCTTGAATGTATACACTTGATCAATTCTTCATACTCTCTCACACGCAACCCTTACAATATTCTCATCTAAATACAGGGTTTCTAATTGCTGAATTACAAGAAAATTTAGTACAAGATAAAGCCAACACATGATTGAATAAATTTAAAGCCATTACACAAACATATGATAACTCAAATCTTTAATACTTTCCCTCAAGTTCAAGGTAGAGGCTTGATGATGCCTTAAGTTTGGAATGCAAATTTGATGTGTTATGCTAAATAACATAGAGCGTCAAATTTTGTGAAAGTCTTTTGAGAATTTCTTATTAGCTTTATAATCTGACTTCAGCTAGAAGAATAGTAAGGTGTTTTGGGTTTTCACTCCATAAACAATCCACGATGTGAGTGTGTCAGTTGAGATGTGATTGTTCTATTACTGTTGTGTGTCTATTATCCATGAAACCTATTAATTAATCACGTGGACATCAATTGTCAATCGGTAAAATTGGTAGAAAGTCGTTGTTAGGGGCCTAAATGCATTTTTCATTTTGTTTTCATGTATTTAATAATTGGTTTTATCACTGATGGTTTAATTAGGCAAGTGTTCACTAGTGGGTCCTGCCAAGTAGAGGGAGGAAAACTTTCATATTTGCCCCACCAATTATTGAGTAAAAAGCGCTACTAATGATGAGTCAATGTGATGTTCATGCTAACAACTGCTATAGTTGTACAAAAGAGACTCACATGTTTACTCCATCTATGGTTGTGTAAAGGGTACTCCATTGATGATGGTAATGCATTTATTGTTGCCACGTACACTCTTGTTAAACCATGTTATGGTATCATTTTGGGCCACTTGTTCTACTTTGGTCTGTATAGTCCACTTCGGTCCATTTTTGTCCATTCAGTCCATTTCGTCACTTTGGTCCATTTCGGTCTTTTTTTTCCATTCAATCTATTTCAGTCCACTTTGGTCCACTTCAATCCATTCTGTCCATTTTGGACTAATTGAGCCTTAAATTGATTCTTTTTTTAGGTTACCTATTCATTTTTAGGCTTAAAAAATATTCACCCCCTGATTTTTGAGTTGAAAAATATGAAATTTTATTCTATTTAGACCAAACTCTTTAGTTTTGGGCTAAAAAATATAAACAAAATAAGCATTAGAAAATAGAGATATTGGCTCTAAAAAAAGTAATAAATATTATAAAGATTAAAAGATTACCTTAAAAAAATTTTGAGAAGAAAGATTACCTTAAAATTTAAGTTTCAATAATATTGGCATTATACTTATATTTGGAAAAAAAAATGCTACAATTCTAAACTAATATAAAACTTTAAACTTAATGTAAAATGTTACATATGTTCCATAGAATTAGAGTGTTTTTTTATAAATATTTTTGAATATGTTCAAATTAGTCAACAGATTATGGTATATTAAAAAAAAAAATGTCCTTTTAATAACATTTTCTCTATTTATATAAAACAATATTATAATTGTGTAATATTAACCTAAAAAATTTACATTATATTCTTATAAAACAATTATATTAAATTTTCTCATGCATTGTATGGATTTGTGACTAATTACATATTAATTAATGATAAGAACAAGTGATTAATATAACAACTCGAAACCAAACTCATTGGCCCAAACTTTTAAATTAATTCATATTCCTATACGTTATATTAACTTCTTAATTGACCTCTCCCCAACTTATACGTGTCAACGCTTAGAACCTCGATTAGATGCTAAATGCCCCATTTATACAGCTTACAGCATTTTAATTTTAGAGGGCATTGAGCAGATCCAAATTTGGACAAGGACTTTGTTACAATTTGAGTAGCTAGTAACTGGCTAGGAAGACATTTGTTATATTTTAAAATATCCACAAGATAAAGCAAGTATGAGCAGGTAAGATTGTTAAGATAATACAAAGCTCCCTCCTAAGTTTGGTGTTAAAAAAAATAATATATAAAAAATCATGTACCATTTGGCCTGCACCAAGTCACAAAATGACATACATTTTATCTGCTTAGAGAAGCAAAACTCAGATCAATTCAACTTGGCTAACCTCTCCACTTTGATTGTTTCTAACTGGTTGATTCTTTTAGAAAATCCACATCTGCTTTCGTGTGATGATTTGTATATATGCATGTCCTTCCCTAACCTCTCTGTCAAGCAGCTTCAGCTTCTAGCATTATCCAAAGCCTTAAAAGTGTAAAAGAGAAAAGAAGACTTTAGCCCCCATCAAAATGAAGACAGAACCTCAACCACTTGAGGCTGGTGAAACTTCCAAGCGTTTAACCTCAACACAAGGGGTCACTAGAGGGCTCTCTATAGTGGACTTAATTCTTCGAATTATTGCAGCTATTGGAACACTAGGAAGTGCTGTAGCAATGGGAACAACAAACGAAACACTACCATTTTTCACACAGTTTGTCCAATTTTCTGCTCAGTACAATGATCTTCCTACTTTCACGTAAGTTATGCATCATGATGCACTAGTCATTTTTTGATTTGTTGGGATTTATTATAAGTAACTTTGTTATCTTGATATATAAAAGTTTGACTCTATTTAAGTATCTATATCAAACAGGTTCTTTGTGATCGCGAATTCGATTGTATGTGGCTATCTTGTTGTAATTTCTCTCCCACTATCTATCTTTCACATCATCAGGAGTGCAGCAATAAATAGTAGGATCATCTTGGTCATCTTTGACACGGTAAAGATACTTTGTACTTAAAAGCAGCAAGGTAGTTTAGAACCATACATATAGTTGCTTAGAAACCCAAAAACAAAAATAATAATTGTCTCATAAGCTGTGAGAAGAATAATGCTGCATATATTGGATCAACTTATATGGGGCGGGGCATAGTTTTCAAATATAATATCTCATAGGTAGCATATGATTAAAAAAAACTCAAAATTTGTATATTTTACCTATTAGATTAGTGCATTATATAATGTTTGTATAAGTTCAAATCTTACCTAAGTCATTTTAATTCCTAAAATTTTTATATAGTAAATAAAAAACAATTATCAATGGTCAATATCATAATAATTTAGTCATAGAAAGTTTAAACATAATATTTTATATAATTCTCTTGCTTTATAAAAATACATAACCAAGATAGTTATGATCAAATGCCGTATATGGTAAAATCAACATACATCTAAAAGTCAAAGACCAAAAATATAAGAATTGTAAATTAACATTGTTCTTATCTTGTGACACGTAAATAAATAAATAAAATTATTCGTGCAATACAACACCCTACGGATAGTGGTTGTGTAGTAAATCATTGGTCCATGTCATTTCTTTTAAGATCAAGCAATTAATTTTGATGATCTATATCTTTTTTAGAAATAAGATAAATAAAAAATAAAAAAACGTGTCTATGCATGCTTTGCGCTTCTTCAAAAAGCTCCAAAAAAGCATGCCTAAAGAGCATTTCGTTAAATGCGCTTTATTTTTGGCCTAGCGAAGCATTGAGAGCTTAAGAGTTTCCAAGCTTTGAGCTTAAGCGCACCTAAAGCGCGCTTTTAGCAACATTGAGTGCAAAAGATCCTAATGTTCAAAAGTCAAAACTACTTTATGCTAGAAAATACATGGATGAGCTCACATATAGATGAGCATATATAAGGATGAGCATCAGTTTTACCTCCACCCCCATTCTTTCATGGATGAGCTCACTTATATATATGAGCATCACGTCAGGACTTGGGACACAAATAAATAAAGGATAAAGCTATTCACCATAAGCTTAAACTTCTGGAGTAATTAACAGTCAACAAATATGTTCCTTGCTAGCTTTTTTTTAAATATATAAATATATATATATATATATATATAAAAAAGATAAAGAATACAAATATGTTGTATCATTATATTAGACTAACTTGGTTGAGACCATAATTTTATTCTTTACCATTTAGCTTAGTGGCCTGCTTTATATATAAAGACAACGTCAATCTTTATCTCCTCTCTAACTTTTTTTTTCCTTTTTCCTTTTCTTTTTTTAATAATTTGAGAAGAGGGTTTTAAATCTTGAATTCCTCTATTAGAAATATTGAAAAGTACTAGTACTTGTGCTAAAAGACTCTTGGTTCATCTCCCTTTTCAATAAAAAAAATCTCATTTCCTTTTTTTGTGCTACTAAATTACAATTTACACCCTTAAATTTTGGGATAATTTGATTGTGTCTCTTAATATTATGTCTCGTTTTGAAATAGACCCTTTTGTCCATATACCCAATGCTTATGTATTTCTTAAGTACCACATAATCTCAAAACAATCATACAATAAAACTACATCATTTTGTCTACATCAGGAAAAAATTTATTTAATCCACATTAAAAAAAAAAATTTACAATCTATTATGCACATAATTAAAGAATCTTAAGATTTCTAATGAAAATGTGTTTCAACTTTTGTTAAGGTAATGTTGGCTCTTCTTACTGCTGGAGCTTCTGCAGCAACAGCAATAGTATACTTGGCACACAATGGGAATGCTAGTGCAAATTGGGTTGCAATCTGCCAACAATTCAATTCCTTCTGTGAGCGCACTTCTGGATCTTTGATTGGCTCTTTTGGAGGAATACTCATATTCATGCTGCTAATTGTTACCTCTGCTGTGGCTATTTCTAGATGCTAATCTATGACATACAGACATCCATGTTCATTTATAAGGGTTCTGAAACCATAAATCTAGATAAAAATTTTCACAACTGCTTACGTAACCTATTACGATTGGTACATAATATAATGTGGTGTCAGTAGTTTAATCCTTGTAAACTGATGTTATTTTGATCAAAACTTGTCATGTTAACAAGTTATGAAAATTGTGCCCTTAACATTTCTCTCTGTAATGGTAATATAAAGTATGTCAGAAGTCATGTCTATGAACTTCTTATAATGTGTTTGTATAGACTCTTGTTGGAGTTTTGGGCTTTGTTATTTTATAGACATGTTTTTCCTATTCTTATAAATATTCCCATGCACATAACAATATAACCTGATCTTAAGCTATGGTATATAACTATATATTCCTTCAATCTACACCTTACATAATAATCAACAAATTGCAGAGTTCAGCACAAAAGTCCAGTGAAATTCAACATTTTTCTTGTAATCACCTTAAATTGACTGGAAATCTCAAGTTTCCAATTGATTGAGAACTGCAGCCATGCCCCCATTTTAGCACTCATAAAACTCCATCTTGTACTAGGCTAACAATGCCACAAGATCATCTATTGATTTTAATGTCTTCTCGTAATATAGGTATGATTCATATACTTTCGGCGTGCGGACAAAATAGTCAAGCTGGGAAAAAAAAAAAAGTTAGTTAAATAAATACAGAAACAGGAAATCTCACTAGTAGTTCTGTTGATAACTTGTAAAATCCCGAATTCTTTTTACTTGGTGAAACTTCACCTTTCAAAGATAGAAGGTCTCTTCTACCATGTACAACAAAATTTCCCAACACATTAAAGAACAATAATAAAGATAGAACTATATTACAATTAATATGTCAAATGTATATTAGAGATATCCAGGCATAAGGTTGGATTAGGTTGTATAACTAATTTAGATTCAATGTACTATAACCTAGTCGCAGAGCTTAATAAAGTAACCATAATCATACTTGTAGTAACATTACTTCTAATACATGTAAAGTAATTCTGAAATTAATTTAGAGTTTAGTCTATCACTTATATCTTTAATGGGCCCATTGAAACATACAATTCAAAACAGTAAAGATGTAATTGTTTATGAATATAGGCCAAGTCGAACCACTTAAATTTTTATGTGCACCTGCTTCCTTTCTCTCTCTAATTTTCGACATAAATTCTAACAAATACATGTGCCTTTGGATATTCTTATCATAAAAGCCTTAATAATTTTCTAAACTAGTCTCAGTCTCACCAATTTAATGTCAAGTGTCAACAATGAGCAAAGTCAAATTTTTATTTGCTACCAAATCAAATACGATGAAGATTGCCATAAACTCTTAAAGGATACACAAACAACATACCTCCATCATGTTATCCACCAACTCATTTGCAGTTTTAACATAATCCTTCCGGCGATTTTCCGGCAACAGAGACATAACATTTTTCATATCCTGAGAAAGATAGGCCTGCTTTAATCGAATGTAAAATAAGACATACCTCCAAGCCATGGTGTCCAACATGTACCTAATGCTATGTAACCCCTCAGCAGTTTGTCTAATCCTAGCCACTGCATCTTCTGGTGATAACCCTGGCTCAAAATAACGTTCCTTTAGAAATGAACGTGTACCCCAATTCTGAGCAAGTGCAATTGGTGTGCCATGTACACCAATTGCTGCCATTGAAGTTGCTAACAATGTTGCTACAAAGTTTCTTCTATGTTTCACATTTTGTTCACTAGGAAATGAGGCTCTGACAGTTGGGACTGAGCTTTTCTTCCTGTGATCATGTCTGTGTGGTTTGGTGAGTTGGGCATGAATTGGAGCAGTGCTTGTGTTAGTGAAGCTGGACATGGTTTTTTTTTATGAATGGGAAATTGTGTCATTGTGGATTTTTGGGGCAAGTTTTGTGGCTGACCTTGTTGCCTGTTAAATCCAACATGGACCTTAGCTTCTTGCCACGTTGGAGTTATCTTGTTCTGGTGGTGGGAGAGTTTGGGACCCATCTGGATGTGGGTGAGTTTAACTTTAAGCCCAACTATGGTTGAAATTTATCTGGGCTTCTTTTCTTCTTTATCCTTTTTGGGCCAGAATATGGGCTTGGTTTGAAAACAGTATTTCTAAAAATAATGTCCAATTAAATAGAGATAGAGGTGTATAAGGATCAGGGTTTGTGTTAAATCCTAATAAAAAATTAAGTTTTAATTTATTTTATTAAAAAAATTATCGAAAAAAAAAAAAAAAGATTAATATGTGATATCAATAGTAATTGCTTCAATTTTTGATCCACCATTCTCCCATCCCATGTTTCTATAGCTTTCTCCTTTACTAGTTTCTTAATGTATGTTGAAAATCAGGCTTCAAGCTTCAAGCTCAAGCTCTCCATCATAGTTCCCTACCATAACACTCATGACTCATGGCTTGCATGTAAGGCAAAATACCATCGAATGAGTTATTAAGCTCAGTGGGTTCCAGTTATCTCAACTAATAAAATTTCTGATGGTTGAATAAGAGATCTAGGGTACAATCCCCATCTACACCAAAAACCGATTAATGCCTTAATCTACTAAAGAGCACAATTATCAAAAGTAAACATCATAAGTCAAAAATTTATATTTATAATATAAATATATATATATATATATATTTTAAAAAAAAGGGCTATCCATCTACTACCAAAAACTAGTAATTTCAAGCTCTCCATCTTGCATTACTCTCATTGAGGTATTGGATATTGGTCCTTTTCTGATTTCTAATGAGAACTTCTAATACAATTAAGGGGCCCCATCCTGGAAATCAAATCAAATTCAAATTTTTTTTTTTTTTTTTGAGAAATCAAATTCAATTGATCAATGAATACTTGGGATTTTTAGCTTTGACACCGCCATTGAACTTCATCGTGTCTCAACCATATACTTTTCAGTCAACTTAAATATGTTGAGCCAACTGAATACAATAAAATGGTTGGGAACAATATTAAATTCTCAAATATAGACTAAATTACCAAGGCCACATAAATTTTTCTTTATAATCTGTCATCCTTTCCCACTTAGCTTGCATAAAAGAAAGGTCTAAACTCAACATATAAGGTTGGACGCCCACATTTATGCCCAACCAATGAAGTCACAGCTAGACCCTTGTCATTTCATAAAGGAAAAAAAAGTTAGATAATCATAAATTATATTTAAACTACCTGATTTTTATTTTTTATTTTTTTTATTTTTTAGAAGAAGCTGATTTTAAACTAGACCTTATAATTTCAATAATTTTATTGTCTCAAAATGTTCGAAAACTTTGATATCTAAGATTACAATTAATTAAACTGTATGGTTTTAATTAATTGAATCTACATTTTTAAACCCCTAATAAAACTCAATAAAACAAACCCTAAATCAAATATAAAAAATTTTAAAGCTTACATTCGAACAATTTTAAAAATTCAAGATTTAATATGAAACTCAAAAATTATTAAATTAAACTTTAGGTAATGATTGATTTGAGCATTTTGATATGCCTCACAACATTATCATCAAGTCAATACACCACTTGATTTATGATGTAGTTAAGATTTAAATCTCAAATCTCTTATTATTAAATTTAATTTGAAATCTTCCAATCCAAAAAAGTATTACTAGCTGGCTTGTTACAACTTACAAGTCACAACATTTTTTATTCGCGAAAGCATAATTAAGCTTTTTCCATGGCTTCAGTTCATGTCTTTAAAACCTCTGTGATTTCTCGTTTTCTTTTCTAACAACTTGTAAACCTTTTCATCCAATTCTCGAAACCCTCTTTACCTCACAAATTCAAACAAAAACCATTTTCTTTTCTCGAGAAAACTCACAAAAAAATCACTTAACTTTCACTTGAAAAGAAGGAAAAAATAAATAAATAAAAATCCTTACTAATACCTTTACCATAGCAACCCAAATAAACATAGCCATTTACATGGTGTTTGTCTGGCCAATCTTTTTCAAAGCTCTTCAAATCAATTTTTAATTTTTGTTTTTTTTGTTTTTAGATAATGTTAGAGAAGCATGCCTTTCTTGATTTGTTATTCCTTTAATTATTCCTTTAAAATCTTTTTGTTGTTTTCTAATGTTGGATGAGGGCTTCTCTTCTCAAGTATGACCTACTTAACAAAGGAATTGTCCTGTTACAGCCTTTTCTTACTGAGAATTATTAAAACTTGGCTTTATAATAGCTAATCGTAATTAAACACAACTTTGCTTTAAGAGACTCGTATGTTTGACTTTATAACTTGCTTCTACATACAATTTGTTGGCTTATAGGTCTTCTTCACTGACACCTCTATGCCATGCTCCTCATAAAAGGTTAATAGTCTTTCTGTTTTTCTTTTTTCCTTTTTGTTAATCAAAATAAATATTTTTAAGAGTTTCACCTCCAAAATAATAGATTCATCCTTAAGGGAAGGAGAAAAAAAAAAAAAAAACCTAGTCTTGTAATGAGCTTAAAAAAAATTGAAAATTTATAAGATTACACTGATTATGCTAATTAGATTTAATATACATGACAAATTTTTATTGGTTTTTATACAATTATTTAATACATGTGTCTAAAGAAAATTTATTATCAAATCCAAAGTGGTGACTACCTACTTAGTATGGGTAAGAAAATATTTGTTTAAGGAGTTTTAGATTTTGTCAACCTACTTGAGATATGCACTTTCATATATGTTCAATATGATTATTTTTCATAATTTTCTTGGATACTCAAAATATTTTTCATAATAACATTAGCATCAGATTATTACTTAAATATTACAACGATCAAGTAGAATAGAAATGGAAAAACGAGAAAAATGAGATAGAGCCACACTTTTCCAAGCGTGTTCTTTTTTATGAACTTTGTTTTCTTACACCTTATTCTCCATCTATTCCACCTCCCTGCCCTTATTTCTCTCTAATTCTTATTCTTTCCTAACCCTAAATCCATCACAAATAAATGTAGACAACTCCCTAATTTGTCCTACATTAAAGCATAATCATTAAAAAAAAATTCATTATGAATGAAAACAAACATACCCTTGTCTCTTTATCGTTGGCCTTGAAATTCTCCAACTTTGTGCCAAGTTTGCGTGACTAACATTTCCAAAAGAGACTTAGTGATTTCAATAATCGAAACCTAAGACTTGAACAAGAAAAAAGAAAAAAAAAAAAAAAAAAAAAAAAAAAAAAAAAAAAAAAACATACATATACCCCGGCAATGTGACGAAATCCGTCAAGCTCTATTGCAACAAAAATTTTCATTGCAATAAGTAATTGCAACAAAAAAAAAATTGCAATAAGTTATCGCAAGAAAATATTTTTATTGCAACGAAACATTTTATTGCAATAAGATACGGTATAAGTTATTGCAACAAAGTAGTTTACTATACTTTACCATACTTACCTTTTTCTTCCCCATATTTAGATCACCAAAGAAACTTTAATGTATTTGATTTTCTCGGAAAGACCTTCGATGTCAACTTTTTTTTTTGGAATAACCTTCAATGGCTACCTTACGAGTATAGCTGAAATTAGGGTTGGAAGTGGGCACAATTGGGTCCAATTAGTGGGATTAGTTGGAACACTTTATAAAAAGTTGAAGCCGACTAACATTTGTTTCAAAAAATTTACACTTTACATAAGGACTTGTTTTGGGCTGCCATAATTTCAAGGGACCAGAAAAGTTAAGGAGTAGTTGGAGTTGGGAATCTTTTTATGAAAAGTTGAAGCAGACTTTATTAATTGGTTCGTAGTACTAGCTCTCTTCCAAGAAATTAAAGGCTTTATTAATTGCTACCTCTTTTTCTTTTTCTTTCTTTTTTTTCTTTTTTTGAAAATGAAAAATTATTAAATGGGTTGGTGTTTAGAAAATAAGAAAAATTGGAAAGTAGGGTATTAGAAAATAAAAAGGATTAGAAACATACATATGTCATTAATTAGATCAAACTCTCTAGATTTAAATACTGACCCTTTTGTAAACCGAAATCGGGAATCCATGAAAAGGGTAATGACCATTGCAACCACATCTTTGGCTTGCAACAATAGAGAATTCAAGAATGTGGTAGAGGCAACCAATCTATTTTGAGTTGCGAGCAACCCTATTCACCGAACCACGAACTACTCCAAACCAAATATCGATTGGTTTCACTACTTCTTCTTTGAACCTACTTAAGAAACTCCAATTTAGATAAGAAGATACATATTTCTCTCTATACCCAAAATTTAATATCCCTAGCAGCATGACCAAATCCGTCTCCACATGCAACTCAGTCAAGAATTTTCTATGAGCCAAATAAGTAGTCTAAAGCCTCAATGACTCTTCCTTTAATTGAGTGTTTTTCTTGAATTTGTATCCCAGCACACTCTAGCAAACAAGGGAATAGACCGCTTGTCCCTCGCTATAAAGGTTGTGACAGCCATCTCCTTTGGAAGAGATTTTATCGCTGCATCACAAGACACTGTAACACTCTTATCTGCTGAGGAAATCCATAACTCTTAATGAAACTTGCATCTCCTTAACAATGTAAATAAACCTAAAATTAGAAAATAACAAAAATTGGAAACTAGGGTATTAAAAAATAAAAAAAAGATTAGAAACATGTCTCTACTGCCACTAATCACATCAAACTCTCCAGATTTAAATACTGACCCTTTTGTACGAAAAGGGCAATTGCCATTGCAACCTAAAATTAGAAATTAAGAAAAATATATTATTGCAAAATAAATTTTATTACAATAGATGGGACTAGATCACTCAATTCATCAAGCTCTATTGCAACGAAATTTTTCATTGCAATAAGTTATTGCAACAAAAAAAATTTGCAATAAGTTATCACAACAAAATATTTCTTTGCTATAGTTATTGCAACAAAACATTTTGTTGCAATAAGATACGGTATAAGTTATTGCAACAAATTTGTGCCAGGTCTGGGCGAGTGACATCTCCAAAAGATAATCAGTGATTTCATTGCTTTAAACCTAAGATGTGAACAAGAAAAAATATATATAAATAAATATATATATATACACACACCCAAAAAAAAAAACAACATGTAAAAAGGTTTGAAGGTAAATGAAGAGCATGAAGCACATATGCAGTTACACTCTTATATCTTGTATAAATATCTAATGTACTCTGACTTAGAGAAGTAATGCAATACATAGTTTTTCATCAAATTTTCACACTCTAAGAGGTAATTATCATCTATCTTATCCTTACAATATTTTATCTTCATATGAACCAGCAGTCTGTGGGCCATAGAATATAAGGATCTCTAGCTCTACAATTGGTGCAGTTAACTTTTTACTCCAAGACTAGAATACAACAGCATCTAAAACTTTATCTTTAATTCCTTGCCTAATATCTGCAAAAAAAAAAAATTCAATTTAAAAAAAGAAATCTCAATTTAAAATAATACATTGTAACACTTTAAAATCTATATTACCTTCAATCACACCTAAAAAAAATCTCCTAGTCTCATCTAATGAATTGAACTTAGAAATTTTGATATTCTTCTCAAGGTCATTCTCCACAAATCCTTTCTCCTTAATCATATGGCCTTCTAAACACCTCCTAACAGAGTCTAGAGCTACACATAACTTTAGCTCTCTTGGAGAGTTCTTCTCTACAACCTCCACTTCTACAGAAATTACAGGATCCTTTAGAACTTCTACAGAAGTTGCGGGATCCTTTAGAACTTCTACTTTATAAGTATCATTGCTCTTCAAAGCTTTCCTAAAAGTCCAAACTTCCAAATTCAGATTTTCTTCCTCTTCAATAAAGTGGTATAGGCAATCAATTATGTCAAGTTGTGGGTAACCCTATTTACCGAGCCATGAACTACTCCAAACCAAATATTATTTGGTCTTACTATCTCTGCTCTGAACCTACTCAAGAAACTCCAATTCGAATCAAAAGATATATCTTTTTCTCCATACGTAGAATTTACTATCTTGGCAATGTGGTTAAATCCGTCTCCACATGCAATTCAGTCATAGATTTTCTCTAAGCCAAAAAAAGTAGTCCAAAGCCTCAATGACTCTTCCTCTAATTGAGTGCTTTTCTTGAACTTGTATCCCCAACACACTCCAACACACAAGAGAATAGAACGCTTGTCCCTCGCTATAAAGGTTGTGGCAGCCATCTCCTTTGGATGAGATTTTATTGCTGCATCACAAGAAACTATAACACTCTTATCTATTTATGGAATCCATAACCTTTGATGAAACTTGCATCTCCCTAACAATGTAAATAAACCTCAAATTAGAAAATAACAAAAATTGGAAACTAGTTATTAGAAAATAAAAAGATTAGAAACATACCTCTACTGCCACTAGTCACATCAAACTTTTTGAATTTAAATACTAACCCTTTTGTAAACTGAAACTGAGAATCCACGAAAAGGGCAATGGTCATTGCAACATAAAATTAGAAAATAAGAAAAATATATTATTACAAAATAAATTTTATTGCAACAGGTTGGCCATGGAGGGCTTTTGGAATCGAATCACTCAATTCATCAAGCTCTATTGCAATGAAATTTTTCATTGCAATAAGTAATTGCAACAAAAAAAATTTGCAATAAGTTATTGCAACAATTTTTTTTTGCAATAATCACATCAAACTCTCTAGATTTAAATACCGACCCTTTTGTAAACCAAAATTAGGAATCCACGAAAAGGGCAATAGTCATTGCAACCACATCCTCGGCCTGCAACAAGAGATATATATATATATATATATATGTAGGAACACGATTTTAATGGACTCGATCCTTGTAGGTCAGATCTTGGCCCAAAAGGTCCCACGCAATGAATTTTTTGTAGAGTATGGGCTGAAGAACTTGGTTTCAGTTAGCTTAAACGGTTTATTGCATGGGCTCAAGGGATACGGGTACAAGAACAAAAGAGGTAGCAGTGAAGAGAGGCCCCTCTTAAATGATCAGGTCTCAAACTTGATTAATAGCACAGATTCATACAAATAAAAGTTCTCTACAGTGTTCTTTCCTCCCTTTTTCTCTCCTTTCTCATCCTCTTCTCTTGAGGGACCTTTACATATTATATAGACCCTCTCCTATCATCTGGGCTTTACACTTGTTGATCATCCAAACCCCCACTTGATCACCTGTCCCATCAGACACCCTTATCAGTTCTTTGTGAGTTGCAGTGGCCAATGTAGCACTGTTCAGGGGTCTTCTCTTCATTAATGCGGCCAGGAGAGTAGTTGTGGTGCATTTAATGTGGTGGAGGCAGCTTTAGCTGAGATATTTTGGGTTTCCTTTCTTTTCACGTGCTTGGAGGGAGGACTACAGTAGCCAGGACGCATTCTTAACTCGGATTTTGGAATGTCCAAGGAGGAATTACTCCTCGGACGTGGTCTCTTTGCCCCAGTGGGCCTAAATAAGGATTCTGGGCCACGACGTCTCCTTGGACGGACCGTTCCTCGGACGGGCCCAAGGCCCAGCCAACCTATTATTCTGGGCCGGTCCCCACAATAGCCCCTCAAAACTCCGGTTTTTGATCTCCTTCCGAGGAGGAAAACGGGGTTTTGACATTTACGAAGGATGGAATTAATGAGATCTTGGTTCGCGCTTGCGGGCAGTTACTTTTAACGCGCTACAATTTACGAGGCGCGGCCATTTACTCCAGGTAGCTTTAGGTCTCCTTCATCCAATGACGAGGCGTGGATCGGACGACCAGCATTTTTCCTCGAATTCTTGAGTGGGAGTGGTTTTCTCTCTCTCTCTTGCTATATAAAGCGCTAGAGAAGCTCATCTTTTCTTTTTTATCTGCATATCAGAAATCCAGAGAACTCCAGAGAACTCCAGCGCCCAGAAGTCTACGAGCACTTCCGTTCTTCAAATTTCCATCACCATTTCTGTGAAGCGTCCTTCCTAGAAGAGATTTTCAAGCATCTCACTGGTCGTTTGTGAAGATACTCGTAAGTTCCGTTCATTTCGTTGCTTCGAATTCCTCCTCGAATTTCACTTTTCTCCTCGGTTTTTATTTCCATCACTCCAGTTCAACTTAGATGGGTAGATTCAAAGACCTAGTAGACACTCCGGCTACCATGGAGGCTTTTAGGGCAAAATACCACATCCCGCAGGGGGTGGTTTTGCGGTACTGTCCCCCAAAAGGAGTATTGATAGATAGAGACGTGGGTGAAGTGGTCATTCCTATGATTGCCTTTATAGAAGGAGGAATAACACTTCCCATACGTAGGATTACCCAGGACTACTTGTTCTACTATAGGTTGACACCGCATCAGTGCGCTCCAAACATGTTCAGGGTATTAGGCTGCATAAATGTCTTGAACAAGCGGATGGGTCTAAGCCTGACCTGGCATGATGTGGTTCACATGTACGAGTGTCATTACCTCGAGAAGGGAGGGTATTACCTTAAATCTCGATCCGAGGTGGTTAGGCTAATCTCCTGTCTCCCCATATCCAATAAGACTATGAAGGATGATTTTCTCATTACCTCAGGAGAGTGAAGCGATGGTTTTCATTGTCCAACTCGGGCAGGAATTCCAGGTGCGACGCCTTTAGGGCCAGTCCTTTAGGGAGGGGGCTTAGCTCTTCGGACTCACTCTTTTTTTCTTTTTTTTTGCTTAAGTCATAAATTTTATAGTTTAATTCTAACTTCCTTCTCGGCTGTATTGCAGATAGAGCTCTAGTTGCCCCCAAGCTAAGCCACGTGAACATTCCAGCCTTGAACTATCTTCTAAGGTCTGAAATCTACGTTACCGAGGACGGGCAGCTGCGCGTGTGTCATTTGGTATTGGGCTACTGACCACTAACCCGCTCTTTCCAAGCCATTGGCCACGCCATAAGAGCTGGTAGTCCCAGGTTGGCTAGGATTGACATATCCAAACCCAAGTTTCTGGCTCGACAAGATCTTAAGCCAGTCGTGTTACCTAGCACTCGGAATCCTCCACCAGCCGTGCAACTGCCCCCGCCAGACAACCTTGACGTTGCTGCGCCAATTGAAGGAAAGACCGAATCATCTCGTCTTTCTCTTGAGGAGGAGATAGACGAGTTCTATTTTGAAGAGGAGGCTCATCAAGCCCCTTTAATTGAGCTTTCAGACCCTGAAGGGGAGTAGGATCGAAACTCCATGGTTGGCGCTCCGATTATTATAGCCTACTCGGACGACTCATCAGACGAGGAGGTAGACAAAATGGCTGGCAAAGGAAAATCCTTATGGGAATTGATGTCCTCCCAAGGAAAAGGCCAGTCTTCGAAGGCGCCTGCTTAGTCGCAGACCCAGGACCTTCCTCCAGTTGCTCCTCAGGTTCCTTCTGACCTTAACCTCAAGGTTAACCCGGACCTAAAAAAGAAAAGGCTGGTTGAAATCCCCGAGGAAGGCGAGGTGGTGCCCCGCTAGGGCAAGCAGCAAAAAACCACCCGCGGGCAAAGGAATAAAAGGGCTTCCTCCATAGAGAGCCGAGAGGAGGAGAACCGGGCTGAAGTGCGTGTTCAACCGTGCACTTGGAGCCCAAAGATGGAGCTAGATGGGGTTGCTATCCCTTACACTGCATCGGTCCGAGAATACAACAGGGGCCGAGCAGGATACATAGCTGAGGCCCTAGAGCAGCCAGTACTCCTTCCTCGGGACATGGAGGCTTACAGGCGATTCTCCCAACCCGAGCTCTTTCTATCCCTCAAGATGGACCTTGCAATGGTAAGTGACTCTTCTATCCTTCCATTAAATCATTAGACCTTGTAGCATTCTAAGACGTTGTCTTCTTGTTTTGTGGGCAGATCACTCAGCAAGTGTTCGTGGCCGAGGAATACTGCCGCGAAAACCGCAAATTAGCTGAAGCTGAGGCTCAGTCTCGTGTCGAGGTTGAGAAGTCTGTAGGGTCCCTCAAGCAGGAGAACTTTGAACTTGCGGAAAAATTCAAAGAGTCGGAGAAAGCCCGCAAGAGCACCTTAGCTGGGCTAAAGAACGCCGAAACTCAAGCTGAGGACCAGCGCCAAAAGTTATTTGTGACCGAGACCAGCCTTGCAACCGAAAAGCAGACAGTGCTGGATCTCAAGGCCACGCTACAAAAAGCTGAGGAGGAAGTCCGGCGGGCTAAAGAAGAGGCTCAGCTGATTCAGGAGGCTGCCGAGACTGAAAAGAAAGCTGCTTATTAGCTCGAGGTTGGAGAAACTGAAGTTAGGCTCTCCGAGGAAATTCCAGAGGTGTGTAGGGATTACTGCAGCATCTTATGGGCTTATGCCCTTGATGCTGCAGGAATTCCTGCAGACTCGGTGCTGAAATTGCCCGGGAATGTCTTCTTTCTGCCGAAGATCCGAGAGAATCTTGATGGCGCTCCTGAAGCTTCCAAGCAGGCCATGGCTATTCCTGATGCCATCCCTTTGCTTGGTAAAGCCAAGGATCCTGCCAAGAAGTCTATCTCCGAGGTTCCTCCTCCTCAGCCAGAGCAGAAAGAGAATATTCCTGCTGAGGCTTAGATTTTAGGTTTTTAATTATTGTATTTATATTTTTTTAATGAGAGTTGTCTTATTTTTGTTTTTTTGTAAAAACCTCTCTTTGTATGGATTTCGGCTTATTAATATAGTATGTTCTCTTCTTTCTTCTCTCTTTTTTTTTTTTATTCTCTCCTGATGTTTACTAACACTGTTCCTCTATTTAACGTTTGCAACAATATAAACAAGTATAAACGAATAAGAAAGAGGAATGCCGTGCAGCGAATTTGAATGATAGTTGTAATAATACTAAACTACGCACGTACCTTGAAATTGCACAAGAGTTACAAGTTATTAATTTTTCTTAAGTCTGTTGTCCGAGGAACTATGCAGGACTTAGGTTCTGTTTAAAACTTGTGGAGATGCCGTAAGTTATTAATTTCCCCTAAGTCTGTGGTCCGAGGAGTCATGCAGGACTTAGGTTCTGTTTAAAACTTGGATAGATGCCATAAGTTATTAATTTCCCCTAAGTCTGTGGTTCGAAGAGCCATGCAGGACTTAGGTTCTATTTAAAACTTGTGGAGATGCCGTAAGTTATTAATTTCCCCTAAGTCTGTGGTCCGAGGAGCCATGCAGGACTTAGGTTCTGTTTAAAACTTGGATAGATGCCATAAGTTATTAATTTCCCCTAAGTCTGTGGTCCGAGGAGCCATGCAGGACTTAGGTTCTGTTTAAAACTTGGATAGATGCTATAAGTTATTAATTTCCCTAAGTTTGTGGTCCGAAGAGCCATGCAGGACTTAGGTTCTGTTTAAAACTTGTGGAGATGCCGTAAGTTATTAATTTCTCCTAATTCTGTGGTCCGAGGAGTCATGCAGGATTTAGGTTCTGTTTAAAACTTGGATAGATGCCATAAGTTATTAATTTCCCCTAAGTCTGTGGTCCGAGGAGCCATGCAGGATTTAAGTTCTGTTTAAAACTTGGATATTGTCAAGATGCAACTGGACTAATGGGTGTGCGATGATCGTGGAATAAAACATAGGCAGAGCTACTTTCATTAATAATAATATCTTCTTAGATTATTCACATTCCATGGGCGAGATACAGTTTTTTCATCTAAGTCTTCTAGGTAATAAGCACCTATTCCGGCTACGGATGTGATGCGGTATGGTCCTTCCCAGGTCGGTCCCAGCTTGCCCCAGGAAGGGTTTTTAGCATTGTCGAGAATCTTTCTCATCACGAGGTCACCTGGACTTAAAGGTCGCAGCCTTACATTAACGTCATATCCCTACTTTAGCTTTTGGTGATAGCAGGCCATGTGGATCATCTCCCTTTCCCTTTTTTCCTCGGCCAAATCTAGACTTCTCCCCAATAACTCGTCATTATTATCTGGGGTGAAGGCGTTAGACTTCAAGGTGGGGAAGCTATTCTCGATTGGGAGTACGGCCTCGGCTCCATAAGTCATTGAAAAGGGAGTTTCACTCGTTAACCGCCGCGGCGTCGTCCGATAGGTCCATAAAACATATGGGAGCTCTTCCACCCATCTCCCCTTTGCCTCATCCAACCTCTTTTTCAGCCCACTCACAATGACTTTGTTCACGGCCTCGGCCTGTCCATTTCCCAGAGGGTAGGCAGGAGTGGAATACCGGTTAATGATCCCAAACTCGCAACAGTACTCCCTGAAGTTCTTACTATCAAATTGGAGACCGTTGTCCAAGATGAGTGTGTGCGGAGTTCTGAAGCGTGTAATAATGATTTTCCAAATGAATTTCTTGGCATCCACGTCCCTGATATTGGCCAAAGGCTCAGCCTCCACCCATTTGGTGAAATAATCAGTTCCGACTATTATGTATCGCTTATTCCTTGCATCATTGGGGAAAGGACCGACAATATCAAGACCCCACTGAGCAAACGGCCAAGGGCTGGAGAGAGGGTTAAGGACTCCTCCAGGTAGGTGGATATTTGGGGCGAATCTATGGCACTGATCACACTTCTTTGCATATTCTTGGGCCTCTCTTTGCATGTTCGGCCACCAGTATCCTTGGGTAAGTGCCCTGTGCGCCAGCGATCTCCCTCCGGTGTGACTTCCACAAATCCCCTCATGTAACTCTTCAAGCAAGGACTCAGATTCTTCTGGGTGTATACATAATAGGTACGGCCCAGAATAGGAGCGCCGGTATAGTTTGTGGTCTCCCGATAACCAGAACCGAGGAGCATTCCTCCGTATCTTCTCGGTTTCCAGTTTTCCTTCTGGTAATGTATTGTCCTTGAGGAAGTTCACTATAGGATCCATCCAACTAGGACTCTTTCTAACCTGATGGACCTGAGCTTTCTTTCCTCTAATGGAACTTGCCTAGCATAAATCTTCAACAAGGATCGTCCTGGGCAGGTCATGTGCAGGGGATGTGGCTAGAGTGGCTAGGGAATCCGCATGTGTGTTCTCACTTCTCGGAACATGCGTTAGGTTAAAGGATTCAAAGTCTGACTGTAGGCGTTTGACCCGGCCGAGATATTCCTGCATTCCAGCATCCCTAGCTTCTAACTCACCCATCACTTGGCCAACGACCAATTTGGAGTTCGAGAACGCTTCCATTGCCCTTCCACCCAATTTTTGAACCATCATCATCCCTTGAAGTAAGGCTTCGTACTCAGCCTCGTTGTTCGTAGCTGAGAACTCGAATCTTAGCGATTTCTCAATGGTAATGCCTTCAGGCGATATTAAAACTAGCCCAATTCCAGATCCTCTTTGGTTGGCCGCACCATCCACGTAGACTTTCCAGCGCAAGGTCTCCCGTGTTGATATTGTGCCAACTGATTTTCCATCCATGTCTTTCTTCTCGATTATTGTTTCTATAGAGGGTTCAGTGAATTCTGCGACTAAATCCGCGAGGACTTGACCCTTGATAGAAAACCTGGGCATGTATTTAATGTCAAAAGCACCCAACAGTGCACTCCACATAGCGATCCTTCCTGTGTAATCGACGCTTCGGAGCACCGATCAAAGAGGAAGCTGTGTTAAAACAATAACCGTATGTGCCTGAAAGTAATGAGGGAGCTTCCGTGTGGTGTGCACTACCGCCAGAATTGCTTTCTCCAATGGTAAGTATCACACTTCGGCCTCATGTAATGATTTACTCACGTAGTACACTGGTTGTTGTACCCCGTTGTCGTCCCGTATCAGTACCAGGCTTACAGCATGAGGGGCTACGGCTATGTATGCATACAGTACCTCGTCTGCCTCAGGGCTAGACATGATGGGTGGTCGCAACAAGTATTCCTTAAGTTGCTGGAAGGCCCGGACACAATCCTCCGACCACTCAAACCCTTTCCATTTATTTATCAAGAAGTAGAAGGGTCGACATCGGTCTGCAGATCGTGATATGAACCGGTTTAATGCTGCGATCATGCCAATAAGTTTCTGTACTTCTTTCGAATTCCGAGGAGCCTGTAGGCTATTAATCGCTTTGATTTGATCTGGGCTTACCTCTATCCCTCTATGGGTTACCATATAGCTTAGGAATTTCCCAGACTCGACCCCGAATGAACATTTGGAAGCATTGAGTCGCAACTTGTGCTCCCTTAAGATGTCAAAGATGATCTCTAGGTCCTTTACGTGCTCGGACACTATTTTACTTTTTACGACCATATCGTCTATGTAGACTTCAATAATTTTGTCCAACTGTGGTTCGAACATTCTGATCATCATTCTTTGGTAAGTTGACCCTGCATTCTTCAGTCCGAAGGGCATTACCTTATAGTGATAGTTCCCGACGGGTGTCATGAACGCCGTCTTCTCCTGATCCTTTAATGCAAGGGGTATCTGATGATAGCCCTGGAAGGCGTCCAGGAAGCTTATTCGAGGGTGGCCTATAGTTGCATCCACCAGTCGGTCAATTCAAGGTAAAGAGAATGGGTCTTTTAGGCATGCCTTATTCAAGTCTGTGAAGTCCACGCAGACTCGCCACTTTCCCGTTTTCTTTCTAACCACCACCGTATTTGCCAGCCATTCAGGGTAAAAAACTTCTTTAATGGCTCCGGGCTTTTTGAGCTTTGTCACTTCGTCTCTAACAGCACTGGCATGTTCCTTCAAGGGACGTTAGAATGGTTGCTTCTTTGGAATGGAAGATGGGTTAACATTCAAGTGGTGACAAATAAGGCTAGGGTCAACCCCCGGGGCGTCGTAAGTGTCCCACGTAAAAACATCGACATTTCTTCTCAGAAATCCGACCAGTTCCTCTTTTTCTTGAAGAGGCAACTCGGAGCCGACCTGGAAAAATCTCTCCAGGTCATTGTCAACGATAAACTTTTCTAAACCTTCACACCTCATCTCCTCGGCTGACTCATCGACTTGCCCTGCCGAGGTGGCTGGTTGCTATAAGTTCTCAGAGGCCGAGGACTCTGCATGGGACCTATGTGAGATGGCGGCCACCATACATTGCCTGGCCATGGCCTGATCTCCACGAATCTGCTCTAGAAGGGTATTTTACCTTTTGGTGAAGTGTGGAGGATACAGCTTCTAGGGCATGGATCCATGGCCTGGCTACTATCGCTGTGTAGGGCGAGTAGGCATCGACCACGATAAAGTTCACCTCTACCACCTTTGACCCAGTCTGTATGGGTAGTCTGATCTGCCCTTTTGGCGTAACAGTCTTCCCTTCGAAACTGATAAGGGGAGAGTCATAAGCCGTCAAATCCTCTGGCCTCAGGTTCAGCCCCTTGTATAGATCAGGGTATATTACCTCTACTGCGCTACCCGGGTCTACCAGAACCCTTCTCACATCGAAGCCTCCGATTCTCAGCGTAACCACTAAGGCATCGTCGTGAGGTTGGATAGTTCCCCTTTTATCCTCGTCCGAGAATCATAATACTAACGAGCTTCCCTTTTTAGGCCTTTTAAATTCTCTTCCCCTGTCCTTGGCAGAGAGCCGAGCCACAGACAGCACCCTGGAAGGAAATGACCCAGTTCTCCTTGGAGCGGCGAGGATGACATGAATCGTTCCTGTGGGGGGTCTTAAGGATACATCTTTTCGAGGCTCTTGCATTGCCTGGCCCGGATGACTGCTCGAGGGGTGTAAAAGGTGACATAACTTTCTTTCTCAGACCAACTGATTTAGGTGATTCTATAGATTCCTGCAATCCTCAGTGGTATGTCCATGGTCCTGATGATAGTGGCAATACAGGTTCTGGTTACGTTTTGAAGGGTCTCCAGCCATCTTTCCCGGCCATCTGAAGAAGGATTCGTTCCTCACTTTCTCCAGCACTTGTTGTACTGGCTCTCTGAACACGGCATTCACCGTTTGCGAGTTACTTTATCCAGCCTGTCTCGAAAAATCTCTCCTCAGCTGGTTATAGTTATATCGTTCCGACCTGAAATCATTCGCTTTGGGGGGAATGATCTTCTCCTTTCCCTTTCCTTGTAGCTGATCTTCTTCCACTCTTTTGTACTTATCAATCCTATCCATCAACTGATGAACGTTGGTAACTGGTTTGCCAGTGAGAGATTTCCTTAAGCCATGCTCGGTGGGGAAACCGCTTTTGAATGTGCTGTAGCGACTTTATCATGGTTCTCATCCAACTCGTTATACATCTCCCAATATCTATCCGAATACGCCTTCAGGGTCTCTCCCTCGTGCATGGATAAGGACAACAACGAACTTAGGGGTCGAGGGACTCTGCTATTTGTAATAAAGCGAGAGCAGAAAGCCTGAGTGAATTGCTTATATGAGCTTATGGAATTTATCTCCAAGCTGTTGAACCATCTCATCGCCATTGGTCCTAAGCTGGATTAAAAGACTTTGCACATTAGGGCTTCATTTTGCGAGTAGATAGCCATTTTTTAGTTAAACTGACTCACGTGCTCTACCGGGTCTGCTCGACCGTTATAGATGGCGAACGCCGGTTGATTAAAGCGTCGAGGCAACTTAGCCCCTTCAATTCTGTACATGAAGGGTGATCTTGAAATCTGGTCTAGTGCCCTATTCATAGCATCGTTTCTCAAACCCTTGCTGGATGGGCTCTCATACTTTCGTACAGGGCGAGACTCCTTCTTGTAAGAAAAAGTTTCACTTGGGGGTGTTCTCGATCTCCGTCGATAATTCACGTCATCCTCGTTAGAGGACGCATTTGAGCTAAAGGGAGATCGCTTTCGCTGCGCACGTCGCAACTTCCTTTTCAGGTCATCTATCTCTCGCTGCATGGTCTGATGACTGTTTCGCCTTTCGGATACGTGACTACCTATCTGGGTATGACTTTGGCTCGTCTGGGTAGTATGTACGTTTCCCTCACGATTTCTTCTGCTGCTTGGGTTGGCAGGATTATTTTGCCGTTGGGACTCAATGGGTTCTGTCTGTTGAGGGTTAGCCTGATGAGGATTCTCTTGGTGTTGACCTAGTTCTGCCATGCTCGTCCGTTGTGCTTACTGATATTTTAGTTCTTCCCACAGACGGCGCCAATTGTAGGAACACAATTTTAATGGACCCGATCCTTGTAGGTCAAATCTTGGCCCAAAAGGTCCCACGCAATGCATTTTTGTAGAGTATGGGCTGAAAAACTTGGTTTCAGTTAGCTTAAACGGTTTATTGCATGGGCTTAAGGGATACGGGTACAAGAACAAAAAGAGGTAGCAGTGAAGAGAGGCCCCTCTTAAATGATCAGGTCTCAAACTTGATTAATAGCACAGATTCATACAAATAAAAGTTCTCTACAGTGTTCTCTCCTCACTTTTTCTCTCCTTTCTCATCCTCCTCTCTTGGGGGACCTTTACATATTATATAGACTCTCTCCTATCATCTGGGCTTTACACTTGTTGATCATCCAAACCCCCACTTGATCACTTGTCCCATCAGACACCCTTATCAGTTCTTTGTGAGTTGCAGTGGCCAATGTAGCACTGTTCAGGGATCTTCTCTTCATAATGCGGCCAGGAGAGTAGTTGTGGTACATTTAATGTGGTGAAAGCAGTTTTAGCTGAGATATTTTGGGTTTCCTTTCTTTTCACGTGCTTGGAGGGAGGACTACAGTAGCCAGGACGTACTCTTGACTCGGATTTTGGAATTTCCGAGGAGGAATTACTCCTCGAACGTGGTCTCTTTGCCCTAGTGGGCCTAAATAAGGATTCTGGGCCACAACGTCTCCTGGGACGGACCGTTCCTCGGACGGGCCCAGGGCCCAGCCAACCTATTATTCTGGGCCGGTCCCCACAATATATATATATATATATATATATAAGATAAATGTAAGAAAATTAAGCATATTAAACACTAAATAAGTTGTAATCTTTTTATTGGATACTACAAGATAAATGAAAGGCTTACAAAATGATGCTTTATTTCTCACGAGTAGGGAGGGAGACTTGGTTTCAATTGTTATAAAGAAAGGATTGTATAGGCAACCAATTGTGTCAAGTTGTGGGCAACCCTATTCACCGAGCCATGAACTGCTCCAAACCAAATATTATTTGGTCTCACTACCTCTGCTCTGAACCTACTTAAGAAACTCTAATTCAAGTCAGAAGATATATTTTTCTCTCCATACCTAGAATTTACTATCCCGACAATATGGTTAAATTAGTCTCCACTTGCAATTCAGTCATAGATTTTCTCTAAGCCAAAAAAGTAGTCCAAAGCCTCAATGACTCTCCCTCTAATTGAGTGTTTTTCTTGAACTTGTATCCCTAGTACACTCCAACAAGCAAGGGAATAGAACGCTTGTCCCTCACTATAAAGGTTGTGGCAGCCATCTCCTTTGAATGAGATTTTATTGTTGCATCACAAGAAACTATAACACTCTTATCTATTTATGGAATCTATAACCTTGGATGAAACTTGCATCTCCCTAACAATGTAAATAAACCTAAAATTAGAAAATAACAAAAATTGGAAACAAGGTATTAGAAAATAAAAAGATTAGAAACATACCTCTACTGCCACTAGTCACATCAAACTTTCCGAATTTAAATACTAACCCTTTTGTAAACCGAAACCGAGAATCCACGAAAAGGGCAATGGTCATTGCAACCTAAAATTACAAAATAAGAAAAATATATTATTACAAAATATATTTTATTGCAACAGGTTGGCCATGGAGGGCTTTTGGAATCGAATCACTCAATTCATCAAGCTCTATTGCAATGAAATTTTTCATTGCAATAAGTAATTGCAACAAAAAAAAATTTGCAATAAGTTATTGCAACAAATTTTTTTTGCAATAATCACATCAAACTCTCTAGATTTAAATACTGACCCTTTTGTAAACCAAAATTAGGAATCCACGAAAAGGGCAATGGTCATTGCAACCACATCCTTGGCCTGCAACAAGAGACATATATATATATATATAAAAGAAAATTAAGCATATTAAACACTAAATAAGTTGTAATCTTTTTACTGGATACTACAAGATGAATGAAAGGCTTACAAAATGATGCTATAGAGAGCCATTCTTTCTCAAGAGTAGGGAGGGAGACTTGGTTTCAATTGTTATAAAGAAAGGATTGTATAGGCAACCAATTGTGTCAAGTTGTGGGCAACCCTATTCACCGAGCCATGAACTGCTCAAAACCAAATATTATTTGGTCTCACTTCCTCTGCTCTGAACCTACTCAAGAAACTCCAATTCGAATCAAAAGATATGTTTTTCTCTCCATACCTAGAATTTACTATCCCGGCAATGTGGTTAAATCTATCTCCACATGCAATTCGGTCATAGATTTTCTCTAAGCCAAAAAAAGTAATCCAAAGCCTCAATGACTCTCCCTCTCATTGAGTGCTTTTCTTGAACTTGTATCCCCAGCACACTCCAGCAAACAAGGGGATAGAACGCTTGTCCCTCACTATAAAGGTTGTGGCAGCCATCTCCTTTGGATGAGATTTTATTGTTGCATCACAAGAAACTGTAACACTCTTATCTATTTATGGAATCCATAACCTTGAATGAAACTTGCATCTCCCTAACAATGTAAATAAACCTAAAATTAGAAAATAACAAATATTGGAAACTAGGTATTAGAAAATAAAAAGATTAGAAACATACCTCTACTGCCACTAGTCACATCAAACTCTCTGAATTTAAATACTAACTCTTTTGTAAACCAAACCGAGAATCAACGAAAAGGGCAATGGTCATTGCAACCTAAAATTAGAAAATTAGAAAAATATATTATTACAAAATAAATTTTATTGCAACGGGTAGGCCATGGAGGGCTTTTGGAACCGAATCACTCAATTCATCAAGCTCTATTGCAACGAAATTTTTCATTGCAATAAGTAATTGCAACAAAAAAAATTTGCAATAAGTTATTGCAACAATTTTTTTTTTTTTTTTTTTTTTTTGCAATAATCACATCAAACTCTTTAAATTTAAATATTGACCCTTTTGTAAACCAAAATTAGGAATCCACGAAAAGGGCAATGGTCATTGCAACCACATCCTTGGCCTACAACAAGAGACATATATATATATATATATATATATAAGAAATAAATGTAGGAAAATTAAGCATATTAAACACTAAATAAGTTGTAATCTTTTTACTGGATACTACAAGATAAATGAAAGGCTTACGAAATGATGTTATAGAGAGCCATTATTTCTCAAAAGTAGGGAGGGAGACTTGGTTTCAATTGTTATAAAGAAAGGATTTTATAGTAATAGAGAGAACAAAAACCCAAGGACCAAACTAACCAAAGGAATAGAAATAGATATTTCCTGCCACATCCGGCTCCATGATTATTCAACAACAATGGTACAGATACAAAATGTTAGCTTTGAAGGCCTAGTTGCCTAGAATACAACCAGAAAAATTTGTTTAAAATATCTGTTTAAAGCTAGTGCCATCCCTCCTACAACAAGAGTCTCCCAACCCCCAATAACTTTGTTTCTTTTAGCCCCATGATATCCTTGCCCTTGGCTTCTATGCCTTGTACCATTCCTTTATATTTGTAGACACAAAAGAGGTGTGGTGTGTCCCCCTCTCTCTCTTTGCACAAATTAAAGTCACCTACGGGTCCTCTATCATTTGTAATAAAGTTCCTAATTCCTCCTAATCTTAACTGGGTATGGAGGCCCATAGAAACCAACCAAAACCCAATTACAAAAGTCTTCAGAGATCTTCACTGCAATAATATGACTATTGTTAAATATTAGCATTGATACACCATGTTGAATATGCTAATATGGATGTGGAAGCGAAAGTATAAAGTATAAAACACAATAACACACGAGAGTTACGTGGTTCAGCTAAACAATCTACATCCATGGAGGAAACCCTAAAGGGCTACATCAATAATATATTAAAGTGTAGTACAAATTATGTATTACAATGAATCATAACATGTGTATATATAGTAGACTAACCCCTAGACTAATAGACTTCCAGTACAAGTAGGAGACTTGGCTTGCACACAAAGTAGAATTAGGCTTGAACCTATGCTAATGGGCTAATATATCTCTAACAACTATTAAAATCTTGAACTTCCACTATTGCTTCATTTGACCACAACATACATATTCCTCCTAATGGATTTTCTATGAACCAGATAAGTGGTCCAAAGCCTCAATGACTCTCCCTCTAATAGAGTGTTTTGATCTCTCTTAAGTTTTATCCTTAGCACACTCGAGCAAGCAATGGAATAGACCACTTGTCTCTCGTCACAAAGGTTGTGGCACCCATATCCTTTGGATGAGATTTCATAACTGCATCACAAGAGACTGTAATACTCTTATCTGATGAGGGACTCCATAGCTTTGGATACAAATTGCATTTACTTGACAATGTAAATAAATCTAAAATTAGAAAGCAAGAAAAATTGGAAATTAAGGTATTAGAAAATAAGAAAAAAAAAAGGTTAGAAACATACATCTGCAACTAATCAGATCAAACTCTGTAGATTTAAATACTTAGCCCTTTTTACTATACTGTAAGTGCAATGGCGATCGTGCTTTTCGTATATTCTCGAGTTTTTTAGACTCAAGTTTGATGACAAAATTCATACATTTAAAACTCTAGTTCCAGTGCTGGCACACAACTGACGTGGAACATTATCCATATGGAACTCGAGTCTTAGAGACTCAAGTTCCATAAAGTGTGTACAGACTTAGAAGGAGAAGGAAAGAGAAAGAGTAGGAGGAGGAGGAGCAAGAGTAGGACAAGGAGAAGGAGCAGGAACAAACCCAACACACACAAACCCAAAATTTTCTTCAACAAGAAAAGACTCGAGTTCTGCGTGAATTTTTCTTCCACATCATTTCGCCACAACTTTGAACTCAAGACTTAAGAGACTCGAGTTCTTTCATTGAACTCGAGTTTTAGAGCCTCGAGATACCAGTTTGCAAAATAGTTTTACAAACTTGACAACTAACTAAATAGTTACTAAAATAATGCTAAATGCCAAATTTCCTCCTATTTTTTAAGTGGAAAAGTCTAACTAGATACTACTGTGGACCCACACACAAAACAATGCAATTCTTTTTCTTTTTTTGAACCTTTTATTTTATTATAAATATTTTATTTTATTTTATTTAAGGGTTTTTGACTGGAAGTTGTAACTACAAAAAAAAAAAAAAAAAAAAAGTACAAATCCTCTTAATAAATAAAAAATAAAAAAAACCTACAATACTATTGCTTTGTTATTTGCGAGTTAACTAATTGCAAGGCGGTGACCTAAAGTCACCAAGACTTTTAAAGCAAGACGCCACATTATATAGTTTTTTTTTTTGGGAACTCCATAATATAGTTATTATTATATGTAGATAACTTTGTTCATATGTATCTAACTCACTAAAATATTATTATCAAGTGTTTTACATGTGTTGCATGAAGAAATTATGTGGCTTAATTATTATCAAATAGGCTTAACAAGCTTTAGGGATTTTAATTCTATTAATTATTCTAACAATAGGTTTTACAACAGGCTTGTGTAAATTAATTAATCTAACAAATATAAGCTTTTTTAAATTAAGTAATTTAACAACAGATTTTACAACAAGCTTTTTTAAATTAATAATCTAACTATAGGTTCTACAACAAACTTCCAAAAAAAAATCTTTTGATGGGTTTTATAAAAAAATTAAAAAAATTATTTAGAGCCTTTTTCATGGTTTAGGGCTTTCGCCTTGCTCGCCTAGGCTCTAAAGGCACTCGGGTGCCTCGGTGTTTAGTCTAGTTTAATTTATTAATCAACAAGAATTGTGACATAGGACAAAATGGAGAATTTGTCTATATGTGCTTATGATGGGTTTAAGATTTGTCTTCTTGCTCCCTCCCTCTCCATTCCCTATGTCTTTTGTCTATATTATCTCAAAAAAAAGATTTAAAAGAATTTGTGGATTGAGAGTTTAGAATTGTTGAAGAAAGGATTATGAGGTTGTGTTAAGAATTAAAAGATGGTTTGATGTGCTATTTGATGTAAGAAAGTATGGAGGGTTTATGGGTTTTGAAAGGTAAAAGTTAAGGGCTTGATTTTTTGGGTTTGAGGATGAAAAGAAAAAAGACCATACTCGCAATGCCGGCTGAATGTTAGAGCAAAAAATGCGGCCGCCTAAGGCCCCAAGTAAAAATAAGGCCCCTAAATTTTAACCAATAGGGTTATTTATAATCACTAAATAAAATAATATTTTTTTATTAGATAAAAAACAAATAAAAGAGAGAGAAAAATGCAATGTCCACAATATTTTTCACAACACTTTTACAACTAATGTTAAGTAGTAGGTTGTTATTGATGACAAAAAAAATAAAAATTATAGCGATATTTTCAAATAGAAAACAAAAAGCAACTTAAAACCTAGGATTTGTTGTAAAAAATATTGTGAATGTTGCACTTCTAAAAATAAATAATAATAATAAGAGTTGAGTTTACAAACTTTTACTAGTTCTCATCTAAGTCTACCACCAACACCGCTTTTTTACTTACCACTATCAATCTGCCACAACAAGTATGAAAAATTTTGTCAAACTTTTTCTATTTATAAAATTTCTAAAAAAAAAAAAAAAATTCTACGTAGTTCATATTAATTAGTAGAAATTTTGCATCTAAAATAAGATAATCAATTTTCACCTTAGGCCCCCAAATGCATCAAGCCGCCCCTACATACTCGTTGCACAAAACTCTCACTTTTGTGGGGTCTGGTGTAGAGGTCATGGTAGATAACTAGACTCATGGATTATTTAATCCAGTTAAGGATCACTTGTTTAAGATAACTGCATAACATTTTCTGAGTCCCCCCTCTTTTTTTTTTTTTGATAGATAGCCTTTTCTGAGTCCAAAAACTATAGTCACATATATTCTTTATTGGTTTCGGACAAATCAACACATTAGTTTTTATAGTTCCTACCGAATAACCGAAAACATTAATTTCATTAGTTTTGCTTAGCTATCTTTGTTACTGAGTCAGCTACCAAATACTTATATACAGCGAATTAAATTGCCCTCTACCTAGCTAGATTTCGAGGAGGGATACACAGAGTGAATACACACCAATTTAGTGGAGGGATAAAAACACATGGTGAATTTTATCAATCCATTTTATTTCAACACTCAAATATATTTCCAAAACTTTAGTTCACAATAAATTTAAAAAAATACAAACACATGGTGAATTTGAACAATCTATTTTAAAACTACATACGGAATAGAAATAATAAATTGCAAAAATACATATAGAATGGAAATGGCAAACACACATAAGACATTTTAAGGAATGATGCTAGTAAAAGACTTGCGGAATGATGCTAGACATCACAAAAGTAAACACACTGTAAAGAGAAATAGAGATATAGAGAGGGAAGCTGAGGGAGAAGAGGGCCACCTAAGCAGTGGCTCTTGACAGCGGCTATTGGCTGAAACATGGAGGTTCGGCCTGGTGGTGGCAGCGTGGGGTGAGAGTTGATTCATTTGGGTCGGGTCAAGTCAATCCATCAGTTGTTTAGATCAAGCCCAAGACACTTTTAAGCCTAAAATCAAAAGCCCACTAATAAAAGCAAGCTTTAGCCCATACACTAAGCCTAGGCTAGCCCAATCCGAAAATTCCATCAAACCCATGCCTTTTCTCAAGACCAAATTTGAACCCAGTTTAAAGCAGTTTAAAGCCCAATTCGTTTGATCTTTGGGCTCAAACCCACTTTAAAATACTCAGCTCCTCCAGAGAGTACTCCTATATATAAAACCCAGGATATTCTTCATTTTCATAAATATTTCATCCTCCTGAGGTATATATATCATCATCCTATCCTATTCATTTCTTCTCCGTAATTAAGATATTTTGAAAACGTTTTTTCATTTACTTTCATTGCTTGTGTGAGTTGTGTCTAATCCAACCAAAAAAAGTTAGAAAGTTTGCAAATTAGAACATAAACATATCTTTTTTAAGAGCTGGCTTAAGCTGCATCAAGACAGGTTCTCTATGATAATTTAGGGCTATAGTTTCCTAATATGCAAATCCATCATTGATGATTGATGTCATAAATTTTGAATTATAATAATAATAATAATAATAATAATAATAATAATACTCTCTAAATATGGTTGTTTTCGGCTTCCCTTACAATACTACACAGTTATTCCCAATGTCAATTTTTGTACTAACTATTGAATGCTTCCTTCATTTTCTTACTAAATAATAATAATAATAATAATAATATATGAGTCCGAATTTGGTAAGTATGAGTATAAAACTTATGTTTTACATCATCCAATAAGAAATTGTCACATCAATCTTTGTTTAAAACTCAATACATTCTTCTACATTTAATAACAATCTTTTACTTTTTTTTTTTTTTAAGGAAAAACACCAATCTTTTGCTTAAAACTTGATATATAGTGTTTATTGAGATATATGTGTGATTAGATGTACTTGTTTTTAGTAATATAAGGATGTAACATATCCTTGAAGGGTGTAAACCAAAACCTTTACACTAAATCCTTTTATATATATATATATATGTGTGTGTGTGTGTGTGTGTAGACCTGGATGATCTTTGTGTCTGTCACAATTGATTGTAATTTCCATCCCTTCAAATGGTGCTACCAACTCTACACTCTAATTTTAAAGAATGGTAGCATTTAACACTTGATTAGTTATCCCTTGCTATATATAATATTTAGAATTCTCATATTTTATAAGCCTACATATTACCTTAAGTACATTAACCAATATATTATATCAAATAATTTTTTAATATAATTTTTTGATTATATTAGCTGAAACACCAATACCGACAAATACAGTCAAAATAAACCAGTACAACCCGGTACATTTTTGGGTATGTTCTTAGAGGAGTAACGGTACCAATGTATAGCTAGTATATATGTATTTTTTTGGTTAAAATGAACTTTCATAAACTAGAACGAAAAAGGAGGAGCAGGGCTGGGCCTACTCAAATACAAACCACTCAAGTCAAAATCAACTAAACTAGAAATGTCCACAGGCGGACTTTCAAAAATCAAAAAACCAGCAGCTTGGCAGCCACCCTTGCGAGCTAACGCATCCGCACATCTATTCATCTCACGATAACAGTGCCTGAAACACGTCCGGGGAATCTGAGAAAACAAAGTCCTACAATCATCCATGATGGCCGAAACAAAAAGGTTGGAATACCTTGGGTTGTTTAACGCATCCACGATCGCCTTAGCATCAATCTCAACTTCAACAGCATGGAACTTACGGCTGACACAAAGCCTCAAACCATCCCTAAAAGCCCACAGCTCAGCAAGGAAGCAAGAAGTCACCCCTATTCTGCGAGAAAAGCCCACAATCCATCTCCCATTATCATCACAGATCAACCCCCCACCACCTGCAATACCCGGATTGCCAAGAGAAGACCCATCGGTATTCAATTTCACCCAACCCAAATCTGGTCTTGTCCAACGGACTGGTTTAGGAACACGAGTAGAAGCTTCCCTAGTAGGAGCGACACAGAAAGAGAATTCTAGAACACTCCGCTTAATGATGTTTGCAAGCTGAGGATTAGGCCCTTGGTTTTTAAATAAAAATTGGTTCCTGTGTTTCCAAATACTCCAAATAGCAAAAAGAAAAGTTGTGCTCCAAGGAATATTATGAAGATCACGGACCTGGTGGTTAGTGCCATTTTCTTCAAGCCAAACAGAGACGTTGCTGGTGAAGAAATGATTAGAAAGCCTATTACTACCCAGCTGGAACCACACGGGCTGCACAACAACACAATCCCGGAGTGCATGGATAATGGACTCGCTGCCAAAAGAACAGAGGGGACAACCACTCTCAGTCACAATACCTCTCCTTGCCAAGCACTCCCTCACCCCAATGCTATTATGAAGGCATAACCACACAAAGTATTGAATCCTAGGCAAAATCTTCACCTTCCAAATCCAGTTTCCCCCAAAACTAATCTGCCTATCCTGGTTCATTGCTATCTTGTATGCTGACCCAAGGGTAAACATACCATGCTCCGAGTCTTTCCAAGCCAACTTATCACACCCCCGAGAAGCCACAGCAAATGGAATGGCTTGTAATTCCAGCTTTAAATAATCTGGAAGCTCAAAAGAAGTTGCAGCCCAATTCCACCCATCTGCTGACACCACATCCCTTACCCTTAGGTCCACACAATCACCTTGAATAGGACCTTGGATGACCTGCCTAAGAGGCCCAAACTTGGTCCAGTTATCCTCCCAGAAACTAAGGTTACTTTCTCGGCCGATTGTCCATCTCACCCCTTTTTTGAAGACTACTGGCCCCTTTTTCATTGCCGACCAGATTCTGGAACAAGGAAGCTTATCTCCGTTTCTTGAGCTTAATCTCCGAGCATTACAATATTTCCCCTTAAGCACTTTAACCCATAAAAAGTCGCCTTCTATCTGAAATCTCCAATTTAGCTTTGCTAGCAAAGCTAAATTCCTACCCCTAGCTGTTTGAAGACCCAAGCCACCTTCCTTCTTTGGCTGACTAACTTTATCCCAGCCCACCCAATGCATCTTCCTTACCGTATCCGAAGAACTCCACAAAAAGTTCCTATTAACTCTATCAATCCCATCAATGATTTTCCCTGGGAGATGATTGCATTGCATAACATAATTGGGAATAGTTGAGGAAACATGCTTAACTAGCACAGCTCTACCAACTAAGGACAACAAATTTGATTTCCAACCAGACATCTTCTGCTTCACACGGTCCAGAATAAAATTAAAATCATTAGCCGAAGCCCCCGGATGCTTTAATGGAATGCCAAGATACTTCCCAAGGTTAGGAGTCGATTGAAAGCCCAAAATATCACGAAGAGACTCCCTATCATCTCTACCAACATTTGGGGAAAAGTAGACCCTCGATTTTGCCCCACTCACAGATTGCCCGGATTTACTACAAAACTCATTCAGCACCTCTCTTATCACCAAACAATTAGCTTGATTAGCTTTAGCGAAAAGAACAAGGTCATCCGCAAAAAAGAGATGAGAGAAAGCCAAACCACTCTTAGATGCCCGAACTGGATTCCATCTTTTCTTGCTACATTCTTCTTCAATAAGCTGCCCTAGGAAATCCATACAGAGAATAAACACATACGGAGATAACGGATCCCCTTGCCTTATGCCTCTGAAGGGAAAAATAAGATCCAAAGTCCCCCCATTAACCAAGATCGAAGTAGACACAGTAGAAATACAACTCATAATCAGCTTTATAAGGCTTTGCGGAAGGTTAACCTTGTTGAGCATAAATCTGATAAAGCTCCACTCAAGCTTGTCATAGGCTTTCTCGAGATCAATTTTTATTGCCATGAAACCAGACCTACCCTTCTTCCTGCTTATGGTATGTATGAGCTCTTGGGCAATAATAGCATTATCTGTACCCCTTCGCCCTGGAACAAAAGCAGATTGAAGAGGCGATATAATATTACCAAGTAGGGGTCTTAATCTGGCAACCAAAATTTTAGAGACTATCTTGTATATCGTATTGCACAAACTAATTGGGCGATAGTTGCTGAGCGTTTCTGGACCAGGGATCTTGGGAATAAGAACAATAAGGGTCTTGTTAACTTCCTCCGAAACTTCCCGGTTAGCAAAAATTCTTTTTACTTCCTCCTTCACAGAAGAACCCACTGTGAGCCAAAAGCGTTGGAAGAAGCCTGCATGAAGCCCATCTGGGCCAGGGGCTTTAAAGGCTTTGAGAGACCAAAGATCATTCTTAATCTCTTCATCTGACACAGCCTTATCAATACTGTCCCGATCCACATCAGAGAGCCGATTTTGCCAGGCAGAAATCGCATTAATCTCAAGAGGGGAGAAGCTTAGAGAAGATGTATAAAGCTCAGAAAACCCGTCCCTAATAACTTCCTTAACTGCCATCTCATCATGCACCCATTCCCTTTCTTTGGACATGATAAAAGTGATGGAGTTTCTTCTTCTCCTCACCAGAGTGGACACATGGAAGAAAGACGTATTCCGGTCACCAGAAATCAACCAGTTCACCCTAGACTTTAAAGCCCATAACTCTTCTTCCTGCCTTAGAACACAATACAAATCAGCCTGAAGCTTCCTTTCTAACTCGACTAGGGAAACCAGAGGACTCAATGCTAATGCCCTTTGAATGCCATCCAACCTGGACATTAATCTCCTTTTCCTAGCAAAAATATTTCCGAAGTGATTCCTATTCCAGTCCGAGGCATCTCGGGTAAAAGCCTTGATAGCTTCCTGAAGGTGAGGGGCGTTAGTCCATGCCTTTTGAACCACCTGAGGAAAGGAGGGGTCCGAGAGCCAAAAGCTTTGAAACTTGAACAGATGAGTCTGTCTGGTCCACCCAATAGGGGCAATTTGAAGCAAAACCGGACAATGATCGAAATGGCATCTAGTAAGGTGGGAGACCTTGGCTTCGGGATACAGAGTGCACCATTCCAGATTGACAAAGAATCTATCGATTCTCTCTTGAATGAGAACATGAGCATCCCTTCGATTAGTCCAGGTAAACCGAGACCCCGAAAATCCCAAATCAATCATATTACACTTATCTAAACAATCTTTAAGGATAAGTGATCTACTAATACTCACAGGTCTACCCCCTAACTTATCATCACTAACAATAGGCTCATTAAAATCCCCTGCAATAATCCAGGGAAGACTATGCAATTCCGCAACATTCATCAAATTATTCCAAAGAATAGACCTCTCAGTAAATCTAGGACTGGCATAAACTGCCGAAAGAAGCCAAGAAATGTTAGAAGAACGTACCTTTACAGTAACATGAATTTCCTGCTCTGTTTTAGACAATAGAATAACTTCTACTAAGTCTGAGTTCCATAAGAGCCACAACCCTCCAGACCAACCAATAGTATCCGTGTGAATTGCACCATCGAAAGGCAAACGGTTTGTAATATCCTTAGCTCTCTCCCCTCCAAGACGGGTCTCCATTATCACAAAAATTGCTGGATCATACACACGAGCAAGCTCTCTAACATGACTCTGAAAGTTGGGCTTCAGAGAACCCCTGCTATTCCAAATGATGTAATTCATCACACTGATAAAGCAAGAAACGGGAACCACTTCAGAGGTGGGAAGAGGCAGCCCCACCTCCTTCCACTTCCATCCCAACATCAATAGCTTCATCGCTGCCTGCAAAATCCTTAGCAAGGAGCTTAACCGTACTACTAGAAATCCCAACCCCATGTGTAATAGCACTTGTACCGTCCTGGGTATGGACTTGCTGCTCCTGAGGCAGCATACAAGTATCCTGGCCTCCATAATCAACTTCACCACAAGCCACATGGTCATGAACCTCTTGCACAGATCCAGTACCAGCGCGATCCCTTCTCAGATCTCCCTCGCCTTCTCTTTTCCCCTGATCTTCGCACAACTCGATGTCACCGTTATCTCCAGCCACACTATGACTGCTCCTACGCATATCAAAACCCACCTCGTCATTTGCTGGAGTGTTGAACTGGAAATTCTCATCCCATCCCTTTTTGCTGTCAAAAGAAATTTTTGAGGAAAGCTGCTCTGAAATAGGAAGCTTCTGGTTGCTAGTAACATCTACTGCTGCGTTGCCCAGGGAACTTAGAGCCCTATTTCAAGCTAACTCTTTTTTACTTTTCACAGAAGTGCAATGAGCCAAAGGAGTTGAAGTTCCATTGGAAAATTGGCCCAAATTACTTAACTCAGCTTGAAGGACACCTTCCTGATCTGATTGCATATGCTTTGGGCCTGTATAGTGCTCTTGGGCTTTGAAGGAATGGGCCTTCAAGGACGTAAGAGCCTCTTCTGGCTTTCTTTTGCCAGCAACACCAACACTGTGCTTATGTCCCACACTCAGAAAAGCGTTGCCACCACTCACTCTGAGTACCCAAATCCACTAGTGTTAGACGGGCTCTTTGTTGTTCTGTTACCTTGTCGTTTTCTGGTAACCACCACCCACGGACCATACGTGTCCTTTTGGTCAGGAGACGTTGGCTCCACCCCTACCTTGGGGTCCACATGGTCACACTCAACGTGTGTACTGCCTGCTGAATCCTCCTCTTTGTCACTACCGTCCTTGTCGCTACCGTCCTTGTCTAGCTGGGCATTACTACGGATCAAATACGGACAAGCCTCCTTCCGGTGACCGATCCGTCCACATGAGAAGCAGAGCTTGTGTATACCTTCATAGTTTACTGCCTGGTGAATACCTCCAAGGAGAACGGTGGTGACAAGCGGCTTATCCACGTCCACCTGAACGCATAATCTAGCAAAACGGCCCCTCGCTTCATTTGCCTTATACGTATCAATCCTGAGAATTTTTCCAACTGAGTTACCAATCTGAGAAAGGACCTCCATTTCGTAATACTCAATGGGCAGCTCATTGAGCCTTATCCACACAGCAATGGAAGAAACATTCGTGGATGAAGGTTTGAAGTTTGGCTCCCATGGCCGTATCGAGAGAAAATGATCTCCCACGAACCACAAACCTTTTCTAAGAACCATTTCATGGTCTTCCTTACAGCTGAAGCAAGTTAAGAAAAACTCCTTCCCCAAATCAATCACATCCATCCTCCCCGTGGGTTTCCAGAGTGCATTAAGTTTAGACTGAATGAAGTTGAATCCCACTGAGCGACCATAGACCTTCACAATGAGTGATTTCGCCCAAACCGTTCGAATGCGATGTTTGACCTCCTTTGATAGCTTAACAGCAGCAAAACCTTCTCTGAGCTCTTCAATCTCATCGTCTGACTCAATGGCAGAGTCCATTTGTTCATCAAAGGAAAAAGCTTGGTTATACGCTCCTGGAATCTCCCCGAGGAGCTTATCTTTGAAAGTTTGCGTCTCAGAGGGACGTGAAACACTGGGTTGCCCATTAAAATGGCCGCCACCCCCATGACTAGATGGGAAACCTGCATGACGGACGTCCTTTACTTTCTTGTTGCTTCGTTCAAGTTCGGCATCCTCCTCTCTAGAGAGCACACGCTCTTTTGTACGGACCATGCTATTGCTCTTATCTACTTAAATAACTAGTCAATACCTTTCATCTGCCAAATCAATTTATTTTGAGTCAGGTCTATCTTGTCCATATACCTAATTAAGAAATATGCATTTACAAACATAATTACAAGGTTAAAATGCACTTTATACCCTCCAAGTTGGGCAGTGCACTTGGGCAGTTCAGTCATCAGCGGGTGAACAGTAAATAGAAAGGATAAAGCATCTCTGACACTGAAGTACCATCCTAGCAGATAGCAAAGCTACAGTAGATAGGAAAAAAAAATTAGAGTGAATGCTATTGGTTTGTCTCGCAGAGTAGGTAGGAAAAAAAATCATTCTCGCAGAATTTAGAGTGAATGCTATTGGTTTGCCTCCAGAACATAGTTTATTTTTTTTCTGAGTTTGCAGAGTCACGGGTTGAAGATGCTCAAAATTTCGCTCTTTTTCTGAGTTTGAGGTTTGCTTTAGTCAGGCATATTTATTGGAGTAGGTAGGACCCGGACTAAATAATTCAAGACTCGTTTAGTTGTTACAAACTCAATAATTCAAGGCTTAGTTTATTATGGCCAGTTTGCTTGGATGGAGGGGTCATGTCCACAGGGTCTCTTTTGTATCTTCATTTCTCGGTAACTCTCTCTCTCTCCTAACTCTCCCACTCTTGTGTGTAAAAGTATTTAGATGTGCAAATTTCTTTGTGTTCATCCTGTGGAAAAGTTCTCTCACTCTCTTTAATCTCTCCTCCTAATTTCCAAGTGAGTGGATGGCGCCACCGACGGGCTCTTCTTCCTCTTCTACCACTCCATCATCCAAAAAAGGACAAGCAAAACCCCCCAAAAGCCTGGGAAAAATACCTATCCTTTTTCTCATTTCCACCAACACAAAACAGACAATACCATCTTCTCAGCCTCCAATACAAAAACCAAAAAACACAAGAAAAATCGGTACTTTTTACATCAACCTGAGACTAAAAACACAGCCAGCTCCTCATCCTCCAAAACCCAAAAAACATAACCAAAACATTGAAAGCTTCCTCCTTTCTACTCTCTACCATCAAGCCCAAAAATAAAACCTAGCAAAGGTCCCTCCTTTTTGCCATTTACTCAACAACCACCAACAAGGATGCCAAACAGAGGGTGGAAGAAGAAGAAGACAACCTCCACAAAAAGCAAAGCAATGAGGAGAAAGCAATAACAGAGAGCAGTGGGAAGAAGATCAAGCATAAAACCAAAGAACAGGTAGCATCTATTTCTCACCTTCCTAGATTATTTACTTATCTATGCTTATCATTGATACTCACATGTTTATACTTTATAGTAGCTCAAGCATTCACATGAACACAAGACACACATGCACACAGATTCTTGTTCACACCCAAACCCACATGACCAAGCAGTGAAACAAACACACTCAGCTGTATTGGAACAAACTCAAAACCAAAAATCCAATTTTTCCAAACCCCTAAAATCCAAATCAAAATCCCCTTTTTGGAACCCTGATCTCTAAATCCAACAAACCTATACCCACAAAGGCTGAAATGCAATGAACTTGAATGGAGATGCATTTTGGAAGAATCCATCTTTGAGCCACCTCTCAGGTTTGAATGAAGCTGCATCAGGGCCCCAGTTGCATTCCATTCTGCCCATTGAGTAGGGAACATAAATTACAATGCCTCCTGCTTTTACTTTGGTTCCATCCGGCAAGACCATCTTTTAAAATGCCCTTGGGGTCCTATAAACAAGTGTATTGGACAAATACTCTTGTTATACAATGAGGCTTTTGTCTCGAGTTGATTGGCATAATCGAATTAGAGTATACATGGCGATCCTAGGAAGCCAATATTAATTTTCAGGATTTGTTCTCAGACTCATATGATGGAAAAAGAAATGGGTGAAATGCAAGTATGAGAGAATCCAAACTCTGTACCTTACAAGACGAGGAGATATTTTCCTTTTTCTTATTTCTCAACCTAAAAACACCAAAACTCCTGGACCTAGAAAAACATTAATGAAAGGAAGATGGAGAGTTGAAAATGGAAGGGATATCCATATCTAACATCTAGTCTGATTAGTTTCCCATTAGACAACTTTCTCAAAAAAAAAAAAAAAATGTTTCCCATTAGACATGATGCTAATACATCGCTGCTGCAATAGGGTAAGAAGGTATCAGACCTTATTAAACCCCATCAAATTAGTATGTACCTTCGAGATTAGTAAAAAAATTTATGGAAATGAACATGATGTACTCATGTACCAATCTCAAGAAACAATGAGGCTAAACACAAATTCATCTAGCCCTTCTCTCATGGCGTTGAGTACCAAGTTAAAAAGGCATATCATCTTTTGAGACTGAAAAAGGGCTTATGATAGATAGAGAGACAAGCCCAAACTATCAACACTAAAGTTTGGTTCCAACTAAAATAGTCAAATTTATATGAAAAATTAATGTATGATGCATTACCAGTCAAGGTATCTTGTCAACTAGAGGCATTAAGTATGATACAGTTTGTATCATATTCAATGGCTTTAATGCCTTTTACATTACTTTTTTCACGTTATATAACATTCATTTTAATTTTATGGAATAAAATGTGGTCATTTTCATATCAATTGTAGATTTTGTAATTTCCTTTTTATATCATTTTGCTTCTTATAAGCTAGTTTACAACTTAGACAACCTTTCAAGTGCCTATGGTATTGTGTTGTTGCACCATTATTACTGTAGGCAAGTCTTTTAAGGCAATGAATACATTGAACCTTTTTTTATCATAAGGAAGAAACTTATGATAAAAGAGAGAGATTGAGGCTTCTCAAAGAAGCTTCGGTCTTTCCAAGAGAGCCTAAGAGTTTTAGGCTGTAGACTGCAGAAGATAGACATTGACTCATTGAGTGACAACCACAAATGAGAATCTTAGTTTGAATAGAACTGAATTTTTTTTATTTTTTTTGGAATAATAGAACTGAACTGTGAAGTTTAGGCAGAGAGGAGAAATTAAATTAAATTAAAGAACTAGAGAATTGGATGTGAAGTTATAGTGTATTTAGATAATTAGCGAAAGGATACTTAGGGCCTGTTTGGTTGAAGATTTCTAATATCTTTGTTTAAAATGATATGAAAACTGTGGTTTAAAAAGTATTGTGAAAACACGTGTTTACAGTATTCATAAAGCAAAAAATGTGTTTGGTCCCATGTTTCAAATAACATGTTTTAGTGTGTGAAAAAATATAATTGTGTGTTTGACATGTGTATATTTTTTTTTAAAAAAGTTGACAAGTGGGCCCCTTAGTTGGAATTGAAGAAGGAAACTTTATGTGTTGTCTAATCAAGTGGGTCCCATATTTTTCAAAATATTTACAAACGTGTCATTGAGCAATGTTGTTTGAAATCTGAAAACTGAAAAGAAATTTCCAAATTCAGTGTTTAAACACCTTAAAATGAGCAACTTAACTCAAACACTCCTAAAAAATACCCTTACCAAACATGTTATTTTTTTTTAGAACCACAGTTTTTAGTGTTTAAACATTGAACACTATTGTTTGGAATCAAAAACCAAACATGCCCTTGGTAATTAGTAAATGACTAACACTATCACACAAGAAAAGGAATAGGAAAAGACTACAAAAGGACACCTAAGATGGTGAAGTCCATCTGTCCATGACATGCGTGAAGTAGTACTTTTCTTTTCTTTTCTGAATGCATGAAGTAGTACTTTTCTAGAACTAATGGCTCTCTATAGCATCATTCCGTAAGTCTTTCATTTATCTTGTAGTATTTAGTAAAAATATTACAACTTATTTAGTGTTTAGTATGCTTAATTTTCTTAAATATATCTTGTTGTAGGCCAATGATGTGGTTGCAATGGCCATTGCCCTTTTTGTCAATTCTTGATTTTGATTCAAAGAAGGGTTGGTATTTAAATTTGGAAAGTTTGATGTGATTAAAGGCAGATGTATGATTATAATCTTTTTTTTTTTTTTTAAAAAAATTTTCTAATACCCTAGTTTCCAATTTTTGTTATTTTTTTTTAATTTTAGGATTATTTACGTTGTTAGGTGAATGCAATTTGCATCCAAGGGTATAGAGTCCCTCTGCCGATAATAGAATTACAGTCTCCTGTGATGCAGCAATGAAGTCTCACCCAAAGGATATGGCTGCCACTGCCTTTGTTGGGAGGGACAAGCGTTGTATTCCCCTATTTGCTGGAGTGTACCAGGATATAAGTTCAAGAGAAATCAAAACACTCAATTGGAGGGAGAGTCCTTAAGGCTTTGGACAACTTATTTAACTCAGAAAAAATCCATGACCGATTTACGTGTAGAGACTGACCTGGACGGGCTCCCAAATTTACTGAAGTCTGGAAAAAGAAAAAAAGATGTAGCTGCAAATCTAAGTTGGAGCTTTTTAAATGACTTTAAAGCAACAGTTGTAAGACCAAACAAGATTTCTTTTGGACCTGTCCAAGGTTCGGTGAATCTGGTGGCCCACCACTTGTCACAAATTGGATGTTTCTACCAATTTCTTGACAAGAGAGGTGATCAGAATGTAAAAGTTTGGGTGTTTAGGAAGGATTTGAAGAGCGTAGCTCCCTACAAGATCAAAGTTTTGAAGTACCTCACAAGTTATGTGGAAGTGAATATTGTTGAGCACACTGCTCCAAGAGAACTGAAAGTGATTTTAGCTCTAGACCTTTGCAAGCGGCATTTGAATCCAGTCTATTTAATTGAGAAGAAAGTCTCTGAGGATGTTATGAAAATATCTAAACAATTATCCACTTCCACATAATTGTTTAGGTATTTTCATAACTTTCTCAAGGACTTTCTTCTCAATTAAATAGACTGGATTCAAATGCCGCTTGCAAAGGTCTAGAGCTAAAATCACTTTCAGTTCTCTTGGAGCAGTGTGCTCAACAATATTCACTTCCACATAACTTGTGAGGTACTTCAAAACTTTGATCTTGTAGGGAGCTACGCTCTTCAAATCCTTCCTAAACACCCAAACTTTTACATTCTGATCACCTCTCTTGTCAAGAAATTGGTAGAAACATCCAATTTGTGACAAGTGGTGGGCCACCAGATTCACCGAACCTTGGACAGAACCAAAAGAAATCTTATTTGGTCTTACAACTGTTGCTTTAAAGTCACTTAAAAAGCTCCAACTTAGATTTGCAGCTACATCTTTTTTTCTTTTTCCAAACTTTAAGTAAATTTGGGAGCCTGCCCAGGTCAATCTCTACACGCAAATCGGTCATGGATTTTTTCTGAGTTAAATAAGTTGTCCAAAGCCTTAAGAACTCTCCCTCCAATTGAGTGTTTTGATTTCTATTGAACTTATATCCCCAGTACGCTCCAGCAAATAGGGGAATATTGTCCCTCCCGACAAAGGCAATGGTAGCCATATCCTTTAATATACATTGTTGAGTGGGGTAGTTTTGAGCATGATTTTGTTGAAGAAGAGAAGGCAACTGAGCTGAAGCACCTATGAAACAAGAACATGGAAATATAATGTGGAAGGCAAAGGTAAATCATTTTTAAAATTATAAAACTATATTTGTTTCAATGAAAGACAATGCATTATAAAACTATACTTGTTTCAATTAAAGACCTGCACTGTGCAGTGGACAATTTATTCCATCAATGCTGTTAAGACTCTGCCAGCTTTGGAATCAGTAATAACTGGCCACAGAAGCTTAGACCTGAGTACTTGATATTTTAAGTTATTCTAGTAATAATTATATCGTAGTTGTAAGCCCATAAATTGGTTGTTTTTCATATTCTTGGGCATTGTGGATTTATTGCTACTTGCTGGTGATTAACTAATTGCGCTCTTAAATCATATGAGAACCGTGTGTTTGCTGCTTTATGATGAAAATGTTAAAGCAGGAAGTTGTAAGCCCATAAATTGGTTGTTTTTCATATTCTTGGGCATTGTGGATTTATTGCTACTTGCTGGTGATTAACTAATTGCGCTCTTAAATCATATGAGAACCGTGTGTTTGCTGCTTTATGATGAAAATGTTAAAGCATGGTTTGCTACACAAGAAATTTATCTCAAGGAAAAAAAAATTATCATGAGGTCTCTTACAAGATAGGTTGTCATGAATTCTCCCCCTTTAGCAAAGATTTTGCATGACTTATAATAGATTGGGGCAAGGTTAGCCCCATGGGGTGGTACAGTTTTGGGTATCATGCTTCATGAACTAGAAAAGAAGAAATAATTTGGGGTGAAGTAAAACATTCAAAGCTCTCGTGCCTCATCCCCCGTTCGGGATTGATAAAAAATTTGATCTTTCTTAATCAAAATGTATTTATTAGATTTACTAATTTTAACTAGAGTGCATGGTTTTGTGGGTCCATTTAAGCGTTTGTTTTGCTGAAATTCTATCAGTGGAATGCACAGTTAAGTTTTACATGTTCAGGATCCCCAAAAGTGTGGGAGAGCCCATAGGAAGAGGGATGAGGGTCCACTTATTATATGTTTTATCATGATGGATCCATTATTATGTGCTTTGTCTCCATTTGATTATTTTAAAGCTGCTGTTGGATGATGAATTGTATTAAAGTTTGTTATGATTAATTATGGTTTCTTTGTCTTCTTGGTTCAGTTGATTTTGATGAGCGGACTTAGCAAGAATGCTCTGGATGAGTTGTCATCTGAAAAAAGTTCTGATGATTGCATGCCCCACATTTGCAATATCTCCGGTTTGCCTTGCTTAAAAAGGACCAGTCTTTCATGACACTTGGTGGTCAATGGAATCCTGCTGATGGTGTTGACCCATCAGTTGATGATACCTCTTTAATTCAAACAGTCCATAGGGTTGTGCTGTCGGAAATTTGTTGTAGAGGATATCTAGAAATTATGTTCTTCAAATGACCTGATGTTATTTTTACTTTGTGGATATGCAAAAGATGTTACTCAACTTGATTTGCAGAACTGCTGTCATTGGAATTGTTTTCTTAAGGTAGAACTTTCTTTTGATGATTGTTACATTTCTTTGGACCTCATCAGTTACTATGAATTTTTGTTACAACGGTGAACATACTCATAGCTTATTTCAATAGGCCTTTTGGGTTATCTAAGGTGGCTGACATTGATATGAATTTCTTCAAGGCTTCTGCTTTATGTTTGATTTTTTTTCTTACTGAGATCTTAGTTTTATGAATTAGAAGATGATTTAGTTGTCAAAATTTACACTAAATCATTAAATTAGCCTATGTATATTTCCACTAACAAGTAACGACAGAGATATTTCCCCAAACATTACATTTTTACATCTATATTCTTGGCTACTTCCATAAAAATATTTGTACCCACTTTACAAAGTTTCCACTTTTATGGGGTCTGGAAGAGGTGATTCATTGGTAGCTTATCCCCATCTTTTTGGAGTCTTGGCTACTTCAATATGTAATAATTTACCATACAGGTTCAGGCTCCTTGTTTATTACTCTTTAGGTATCATCTTTGTTGACCAAAAAAAAAAGAAAAAAAGTGTTTTTCTTTGGTTGTGATGCAGATGATACAGTGCAATATGTAGCGTTTTTGAATTCTTTTGATGTTTCTGGGTTGTATTTAGAGATTTTGTTTTTGGCTACGTGCGTGTGTTTACTGGATCCAGAAATTTAATTTTTAATTCTACTAGGTGTTTGCAGATACACTATGACAGACTTGGCAAGGATGGACTTTTTAGCCATTAGGAGGTCACTGTACTATTTGTTCCAGATTTTTCTGAATGTCTCCCTTCTTTGGATGCATGGAGAGACCAATGAGCAATGGCTTGCTCACAAGAAGGCTGTTGCAGAGAGGGAGCGCCAACTTTCTGTGAAAAAAGAGGTTTGTAGTTATATTGTTTGAAACTTTTTTTTATTGGTTTTACTTATGCTCAGGTTCGTTGCCAAAAGACATCTAATTTATACACTGGCTGAGACAAACACAAAATATGTGCATGCAGTCATGCACATATGTAGATACATGGACGGATCTGTTCTGAGATTGAGTGCAGATCAAATTCAGTCGTTGAAAACATTGTTACTCATGCATTTTGAGTGCTATGCTTGTAGTCAATTCCAATAAACACATTTTTGAATAGGAAATTTGAGTGTGGAGCTGTATTTGTAGAAATCAACCTGAAAAGAACTTGATATCTGGCTCTCGTGATAGGGGCATGTAATTGAAAAGTGGGTTGGTCAAAACATATTTAGATTCTGGACACAATGTTGCTGAATTCACCCCATTAAAGTCTTAATGCCAATTGCATGGAGATATCTATTATTTAACATTCTGGCTCTATTTAGAGCAACATTGGTGCTCAATGTTTGGCAATCATGTCTATTCTTGCCTAGGTCTTTTGGATTTGTTGCTTTCTTCTTACTTATATAATGCTGTATTGTTGTCAGAGGTCTAATGAGAAGAAAGATGGGCTGAAAGGTAAATTGTTGTGCATGGTCTCATTTTATTTGATAACTCTTTTCTTCTTATGTTAGTCATCAGTAATCAAATTGATTTCATTTTTTGGGGGGCTTGTAATTTAGATAAGGAAAAGGATTCCTAAAAAGATGTCAAAAGACTAGACAAATCGGGAAAAAAAGAAAAGAGTCCACATCCTCTGGACAAGCAGAAGATTCTAACAAAAGGGAGAAAAATGGAAATGGTCTGAAAGGAATTACTACAGCTGAAGAAAAGGGTGATTGGATGAGAAGGATAATGGACTGAAGAATGTAAACTCAGAGATACCTGATCAACAGGATAAATCAGTTGCTCCACTAAAACATTTGTAAGAAAAAAGGTGGTAAAAAGGTTCAAGCAGGAAAAATTGTTCAGAATGAAGGTACTGAAGATAAACCAAAGGATAATTCAGATCCAAGCAGTGCTGCAGTTGTGGAAGGTACCAGTGTAAAAACAACTGTGGAGAAAAAAATAATTAAGAGGATAGCCAAAAAAAGGTCTCTGGTTTGGAATCCAGTGATGGGTTTTCTGGAACTAAGAAGACGCTGATGGGGATGAAATAAAGGTAGTTCAGGCAGTGCATGAAACCAAAAACACACAGAGGCAAGCAGCAGATGCTGAAAATCTGGTCAGTGAGGTCAAAAGATCTGAAAAGAAAACAGTTCCCAAGACTGTCTCCAAAACTGTTGCCACTAAGAAGCAAGGAGATGGCAATTCAAGCAAAACAGAGATAAAGGCTGACAAGGATGATAGGGACGATGAAAGAAAAAGTGGTGAGAAAAGTGGCGTGGTGTCTAAAGTGGAGACTGATGCTGACAAGAAGAAAGTTCCTCAAAATGATGGCAAGAAGGGAAAATTAAAAGATGGGGATAAATCTAAAGATGAGAAAGTGAGAAAAGACAATGATGGAAAAGATGACTCTAGAAGCAAATCAAATAAAGATTTGAAAGAAAAGAGAGCCTGAAGAACCTCCTCGGCACCCTGGATTTATTTTACAAACCAAATGGAGCAAGGAATCCAAAGTAGGTTTTTGCCATCCTACACAGCATTATATACTACATGTTAATCAAATTTATTTCACCCCATCTAATGTAACTTGTTTGTACTCCTTGTCTAACTATGAATCTTCCATTACAGCTTCGTTCATTTTCACTTTCACCGGATTCACTCCTGGATTATACTGATAAGGACATGCAAGAATCAAAATTTGAGATTTGTTCTGCTTCATCCACTTCTCTTATATGCTGTCTCTCTCTCTCTGTGAGCTTGTATAACTAGCAAGATCATGTTTCTTGTAGTTGTCATTATTTGCTGAATCGTTGTATGAAATGCTTCAATATCAGATGGGTAGTCGTATTTTAACATTTCTACAGGTTTGCTGTGGACTATGTCAATATGCATAATACTTGCTTCCTTTCTTGAGGCATCCTCATTTACATGCTTATTTTTTGGGCGAGAGCGCAGAAACTACGTCTAGAATTTGTGACAAAAACATAAGAGGCAACGGGATGAAATTCAAGAAAAGGAAAGGGATAAAAAATCACCAGTGAAGCGAGCAAAGACTAGTGATCTCCCTGTGAAAGAGCAAGATATCAAGTCTGAAACGTTGAACACAGCTCAACCAGATGAAGACAAAACCAAGGTCAAGGAGGAGGATAAAACTGTTGATCATGTTGATGAGGTGAAGATATGAGGTTGATCATCTATGCATACTCTCTCTCTCTCATATGCATGATATCATGATGATTAGTGTGGTAAGGAGTAACTGTTGTCTTTCAGGTTGAAGATATGAGGTTGATCATCCACAACTTGGGGAAGTTCCTCTCACACAGGGATGCGAAGGTGAAAAAATCTGTTATTCAATTACTGTTCCATATTTGATTATTTTTTGGTTCTGTATTTTTTATTTTTTATTCCTTGCTTGATATTTTTGTGTTGATTGTTTGGTAGCTAATGTATCTCATGCATCAGGAACTTGTGCAAAGTGCATTGTTAGAGAGCAACAACAGCAGGGATGACCGCATTCTTTACGATAAGCTAGTGCGAATGTCTGTTATTTGAGATTGGCAGGGTCTTCATGTTTTCTTGAAAATGAATTTCAGTATGACATTGCCTTATTATGGCCCTAGAAAGGGGACAGATTCTTACAGGGTTTTGGTTTGCATTTGGATTGTTCTCCGGTTGATTTCTTTTAATGCCTGTCAAAAAGTTTTCAATACGCTAAGTGTTGTGCCAGTTGAGCTACATGGCTCTTGGCAAATCAAAATCATTATTTTGAAGATAAGTCATTTATAATTTTTTAGATTATGCTAATTTCATCTACTTTTGATTAAAAAAAAAATCAACTATTAATTATGTCAATTTAGTCCTCTCTCTATCTTCCCCTCCGGCTGAATCTATGTATGTGTCTCTCTCATCAATTCTACAAATTCACCAATGCTGTGTATGTCACCAAACAAGTCACGAAAAATATTTAATGTGTTCTAGAGAGAAGGGGTTTCAAGGTTGTGTGAAAATTTTCTACTTTTGAGTTTTGCAATGTTTTTTCAAAAAACAGAGATGTCATACGTATCTGGTACGAAGCAAGGATGTCCGAAACTCTCTTTACTGTTGCGACCTCAAAACTAGAGAGAATTGAGGGTGCCTGTGGATTTGAAAGAACAAGTTTTCTATTATTATTATTATTAATTTTGAAGGAAACTTTTTTCAGAACCGAAAATATCCAAATATTTCAATCATAGTAAGAAAAAAAAATGAGAAGAAAAAAAAGTACTTTCTAACTAATTCCATTAAAATAGTAATTATATTAATTTTAAAATGATTTTTTTTTGAAAAATAACTAATTATTAAAAAAAAAATACAACTTTTACGGTGGATTTTTGGTATGTGCACACACCAAAACAAGAATACATTTCCTTTTAAAACAAGAAATTGTCTCGAATCTGTCCTCCAAACGCCAACAAGTTTGTTTGATCACTGTAGTATGAAAACAAGTCTGTTTTCTCTCTCACACACGCACACACGGCCCTTCTTTCTTTGCTGATTTTTGGAAGACTTCTTTAAGGTTTTTGACTACTAGCAAACTATAAATACCTTCATACTTTCATGTATATAGTAATATCCACTTTGTGATTTATTAGCATTAGATAACAAAACATTATTTCATAATTTTATCTTTATGGAATAACTTTAGATATAAGCTGAAGAATGAATTCAAATTTATAGCTATTTGCTGAACATCCCAACATTTATTAATCTTCCTCCTTAACACCAGTAAGTATTAAGAAAGTAAGCAAAGTAGCTTCTCTAAAATCATGGTCCCTTATTATTTTGGTTTTGAGTCACATGTGTCAGATTACACCTTAGTATAGTGGATATTACAACCTTACCATTTTCCCCCCCAAAATATACTGTATTGTTCCATATTTCTCTTCTTTGCACAAGATTGTTAGCAAATTCAACCAAATCTGATTTTGTCAAAATTAAAATTCTAAAATAATATATTTAAGCTATTAATAATGGCAAAATCATCCCAACCCAAGCCTTAAAAAAATTAGAATCCAATCTAACTTATCTATCCACAAAAATACCAACTCAAAAAATGGGGTTGGATTGAATTGAGTTAGATTTGTCGAGTTAGTGTGTTGAATGTAGCATTCCTAAATAGATTGCACACAATTTGAAAGTTGAGACTCATCCTCGAGCAGGCCTTAGTCGCTAACAGAAATTATATGTGATAGCATTAGCAATTCCTCTTATTGGTGATCCACCATTTTCCCATCCCATGTTTGTATAGCTTTCTCTTTTAATAGTTTGTTAATGTATTCTTAGGTTCAGGCTCCTGCTCTCCTCTGCATTTCACCTAACATAAAACTCATGGCTTGCAAGCAAAGCCAAAATACCATTTAATGAGCTATTAAGCCCTCCATCTACTACCAAAAACTAGTAAGTTCACCAGCTACCAATTATATAATTTCAAATGGTTGTCAGTTGTGTATAGGTTTATCAAGTCATTGAGGTGTTGGATATTGGTCCTTTTCGGATTTTTAATGAGAGCTTCTAATACAATTGAGGGTCCCCTTTTGGAAACTTAATTAAATTAAAATGGTCGGTAAATATTGATTATTTTTAGCTTTGACAATCACTATTGAACTACATCATGTCTCAACTCTCAACTCTCAACAATATACTTTTTCATCAACTTAAATATGTTGAGTCAACTCAATACAAGGAAATAATTGGCAACAATATTGAAAATTTCAAATATAGCTTAAATTACCAAGACCACACACATTTTTCTTTATAATCTGTCATCCTTTCCCACTTAGCTTGCTTCAAAGAAATGTCAAAAGTCAAAAAGAAAAAAAAAGTTGAGATAAATTACATTTTAAAGTAGGTGATTTCAATTTTTTTACAAGTAAGTGATTTCAAATTAAACCTTATAATTTTAAGAATTTCAAATTTTAAGACTATTATAAACTAAATCGTTTAGTTCTTTAATTGAGCCTACATTATTTAACCCCTAATCAAACTCAACAAAAATTCTAAATCAAATTTGAAAAGTTTAAAATTTACATGGACACAATCTTAAAAATTCAAAGTTTTATTTGAAACTCGAAAAGCTATAAAGTTGAACTAAGGTATCGTTTGATTCAAAGAATTTAAAAGCTAAATATGCCCACGTTTTTATTTGATTAGGAATACAACATGGTCCTACAAATATAGAGAAAGTCTATAAATAAAACATTTTTGTCGTTTTTTGCCATAATTTTAAGTAATAGAAGGGAAAAAAATCCATGAAAAACAATCACTCATGGCTAAATGTTGTTACAAAAACACACAAAATGCACTAAAATCATTACTTGAAGTCACGATTTTCAAGTGTACGTATGTGTAAAACATTGTATTTATAACAAACACCAATCATGTGCCTCATTTTTGTTGTATTAGTTGTTTAAAATAGCAATTTAGCATCATCATTGTGAATGCTCTTATCAAGTCACGATTTTTAAGTGTACGAATGTGTAAAACATTGTATTTATAACAAATACCATTCATGACTTGCAACCTCATTTTTGTTGTATTAGTTGTTTAAAATAGCAATTTGGCATCATCATTGTGAATGATCTTATCAATCATGATAAATGCTCTCATTTTTGTTGTAGCAAAAGGTGTCTTTAGTTTAATTTGAAAATCTTCCCATGTGCTGAAATTTTTTTACTCACTAGCCAATCACATTCTCTTGGTGACGTAGTAATATCCACCTCTTGGTGAGCTTATCATAGCTTAATAAGTTGGGTTGTTACAATTTACAAGTCGCAACGTTGTTTACTCACGAAAGCAAAATGAAGCCTTTTCCATGGCTTCTGTTCTGTCTTTGAAACCTCTGTAATTTGTCGTTCTCTTTTCTAACAACTCGCAAAACCTTTTCATCCAATTCTCAAAACCCTCTTTCCCTCACACAAATCCAAGCAAAACCCAATTTTTTTCTCGGGAAAACTCGCAAGAAAATCACTTACTTTCCCTGAAAAAAAGCTTCCTCATACCCCAATGGGAAAGGGATTGCTTGACCTTGAAAAGCACTTTGCTTTCTATGGTGCTTATCATAGCAACCGAATAAACATAGCCATCCATATGGTGTTTGTTTGGCCAATCTTTTTCACAGCCCTTCTTATGCTTTATTTCACGCCCTCTCTGTTCAACCTCCCCCACTTGGAGTTTTTTCTGTTTGGGACTCATTTTGTTCTAGTTTTGAATTTTGGGTTCTTGTTAGCTTTGATCTATGCTATGTTTTACGTCTGTTTGGATGTGAAAGCTGGGTCCTTGGCTGCTCTGCTCTGTGCTATTTGTTGGGTTGCTAGCAGTTTTATTGCAAGTAGACTCGGGTTTTCACTAGCTTGGAAGGTACAATTCTTAGTTTATTATTAGTTTTTTGTTCATAAATTAACTATGGCTTCCCTTTTGTATTTGAAATTTAAAGGGTATTTTGTTTATATGATTATTAATTGTTTTGTTATGGGAGAGTCATGAGTTTGTTAATGCTTAGAGTCATTGGGAATCATTTGTGGTTGCCGCAGTAGATAGCTTTTATGTGGTTTGGAATTTGGATAATCTATGGCATAAGGGAATCTTTTTTGTTTTGGTACAATTTTTAGTAATTTTCAGGATTCTGAATGAAGAACATTTTTATATGTTATAGCGCTAACATAAGAAGAACAAGACACTCCAAAATTCCTGAGTGACCTTTGTAGAGCAAAGACACGCCAGAGACACTCTACATGTGTGTCCTTACTGGGTCAAGAAGAAAAAATATAACTTTTTCTTATAAAAATTCCTTCGATTTTAGTTATGTTTTTAAAGATTCTGATAGTTAATTATTTTGAAAACTTAGAATACACATAATATATACATAACGATATATTGATTAATGTCGTATCATCCTAATTTTTGAAGAATTGCAGTGTCACCATGTCCCATGTAGTGTTGTATCCATGTCCATGTCCATGCTTCTTACGCACTAACTTGCTTGTTTAAATATTTTGCAATTGAGCCAGTGTTTCTGTTGTCATTTGGCCACTATGACAGTAAAAAACCACTCTTTTCTTACCCTTTACTGTGCTGAATTAGTATTCAGTATTGTTTATTACTGAATTTCGTTGGGAATTAATAGAGTTTAGGATTTTTTTCATTTTCTGAAGGAATATGTGTTATTGGATGAATGGTTTTTGGTTCTATATTGTGCTAGGAATGTACTAACTATATTTTGATGAAAGAAAAAGCGATTTAGCATCTTATTTTGTTTGTTGCTTCATTGTTTTCTTGGCAGCCTTATTCTATGCTGAGATGAATGATATTCTGTTCTATTGTCATATTCACATTAGACTCGTAATCAAGATTATGTAATGCTAGAAATGCTAGAGCAGTTCTGCTTTGCATTCTTGTTGCTGTTGCATATTATGATATAATTCCTTATTCTGTCTTTTCTTAGTTGTTTCTTTGAGGGATATATTGTCTTCCATTTTGTTTCCTTTTATTTTATAAGAATAGTTAAGGAGAAGAATTTTTATCAAGTGAGGATGGCTTGTCGTGCATTATACATAATTTGTCAAAATAAGACCATTCATAACTAGCAAAGCATTTTTTTTTTTTTTTTAATTTTTTTCTCATATACTTATTCTTAGGCTTGCAGAATCAGGGTCCCACTTTATGAATTGTAACAGGTCCTGCTTGAGGTTGTTTTACATTTTTTTAGCTATCGCTAGCTCAGTTGTAATGTAGCTATATGAGGAAGTAATAGAATCTCTGATTGTTACAAGGGACCCCATTCAAAAAAAAATCACTGAAAGTTTTGAGTTTTCTGTAATAGGTCTTTTTAATTGTTATATGAAAACATTGCAAGATGAATAAGTAAGAAATATGGGGTACTCATATTTAGATCTGTTGACTCCTTTGTCTTTATCTGTTTATTATCTGACACTAGTAATTTTATGAGTTTAAGATGTAGTTATCTGAGGAAGAGCATAATCTTTGCTTGTTACAAGGAGCCCAGTAGTTTTTTTTTTTTTTTTTTTTTTTAAACAGAAAGCTTTCTGTAATTGGTCTTTTTAATTGTTATATGAAAAAAATGCCAGATGAATAAGTAAAAACATGTGGGGGGGTACTTCATATTTAGATTTATTGACTCCTTTCCAGCAAAAAAAAAAAAAAAAAGATTTATTGACTCCTTTGTCTTTATCTGTTTATTGATATATACTCATAATATAAAGTTTATAGCTCCAAAGACACCTCATTGGAATCATCTCCTTCCATTTCCATCCGTTGACAGTGACGCACTGCACTATTACAACATGGCTCCAATACGCTTGTTCACAAGATGAAAGGAACTCATAAGTGTATTGACAAATAAAAGCCTATCACATTTTACATCTTGATGCAGTTTGGGAAGAAAACTAATACACTATGGGCTAGACAATATTAGGAATGCAAGCATTATAAGGTTAAAACATCAGAAGTTTGTACTTGAATTAACGTTAAAGGCGCCCTTGGTCTCTGGTTTATTTAGGAGAGTGAAAGTGAATGATGTGTGAAACCCACCCAGCTATGCTTCTATGAGGGAGACTGATTTCAGGAAAAGAGTGCATTGATGCTGAATGAGGCTCGTTTATGTTTGGACAATTAAGTCTTATAGGATGGAGATGGGGGCATATTGCTTTAACTTTAACCGTTTTCACAGAACATTAGTCTTGAGAAAATTAAAAATCAAAGGGATGCTACTTCCCTAGTTCCCTTCATAGTTTAGAGTCATAAAATCTTGGGTTAAGAAATGTGGATTTTCTTTGATTACAAAGAATAATGGTTGCATGACTGTTTTGGATCATATGACTACTTTTGTTTTGGTGAGAGGGGGGGGGGGGGGGGGGTGGGGCGCGTTAGTAGTGCTATAGTTCTAATGTCTTCATATAAGAACAATGCTAACAACTACAATTTGGGCTACAAGTTGGTTGCCTGTGCTACTCATTTTTCATTGGAGATTTTGTGGATGGCATAGTGGCATATATCAGTCCATGCTACGCAGGAGAAGTTTTTTGCTTATAATACATTTGTTTCTATGAAATAAAGCTGTTGCTCGCTTTAGCACCAATTTCCTGTACTTCCAAGTTTTTACTAATGCGCTTTTTTCTTCTTGATAGTATAAATTATGTAAGGGATTTTCATTTTATCTCATTTAATTTCAACCACTATCAAATTATTTCCAGGTTGTACTGGTGGCTCAGATATTATGTTGGACTGTACAGTTTATTGGCCATGGGATCTTCGAGGTAACTAATTTTTTTGTTTGTGACATGGTTAATAACCGGTCAGACTGATTATACCTTAAACTCAATCATGTTCTGCAGGGACGAGCACCGGCTCTTTTGGATAACCTTGTTCAAGCCTTTATAATGGCTCCCTTCTTTGTGCTGCTAGAGGTACATAATTTTATTTTAATTAGCAGGATTCCTTTACCATTTCAGACTATGTTTTATAACTGGTATTTTAAATTGCTTCAGGCTCTTCAGACCTTCTTTGGTTATGAGCCATACTCAGGTTTTCACACAACAGTGCAAGCAAAGATAGAAGCTGAAATCAATGAATGGCAAGACCAGAAGCAGAAATTAATTTCTTAGTTTCTGCTGTTTGTCTTTATCAAGATCAGGTTTCACTATAGTTCCAGTGAATATAAATAAGCGAACTATAAATACTCCATGTGTATAATATCCACAATGTGATTTATTAGCATTAGATCAGATTACTTCATGATTTTATCTTTATGGAACAACTTCAGAATTAAGCTGAAGAAAGAATTTATAGCTATTTTCTGAACATCCCAACATTTATCAATCTTCCTCCTTAACACCCATAGTATTAAGAAAGCAAGCAAAGTAGCCCCTCTAAAATCATGGTCCTTTATTATTTTGGTTTTAAATCACATGCGCCAGGTTACTAAAGTCAGATTACTCCTTAGTTTAGTGGATACTACAAGCTTACCCTTTTCCCCCAAAATATAGTGCACTGTTCCATATTTCTCTTCTTTGCACAAGATAGTTAGCAATTTTTTCTGTTTTAGCTTTCAAACGGTTAATAAACTGTCCAGCCCTTGCGTTACAATCTGATGCTAATTGCATGACAGAAGAACAGCTACTAGGGCATCTTAAGAACGTCTGGCTATGGTAAGCTTCAGGCCATGCGCCATTGATAGTATTGTCATCATCCTGTACTTCACTGGATGACCTGGCACCAAACTGAATTTGTAGAACCTACACAAAATGGCCAGTGCCATCTTCATTTGGAGATAAGCAGAGTCCTTCCCAAGGCATATCCTTGGCCCAGCCTGAAGGACACAGAAAACAAGAACCATGAAACACCTCAATGTCCAGCAAATTCCCAAACACAACCTTGGTAAATAAAGCTTCAAGTACTTACCTGAAATGCAGTGAACTTGAATGGAGATGCATTTTGGAAGAATCCATCTTTGAGCCACCTCTCAGGTTTGAATGAAGCTGCATCTGGGCCCCAGTTGTATTCCATTCTACCCATTGAGTAGGGAACGTAAGTTACCATGCCTCCTGCTCTTACTTTGGTTCCATCCGGCAAGACATCATCTTTCAAAATGCCCTTGGGGTCCTATAAACAGAAAATTTTCATTCATTGAGTATGCTCTTGAAAGGAGCTTAGAGAAGTATAATTTATCTGAAAAGCAGGTCAATCTGCTTCATTCATGGAAGAAAGTTGTAGTCCAGTATAGAACATGAACTTCTAAGTATTCCATACTCCATAGCCTGCATGCTTTGGTACCATAATGCAGCTTTGTCCATTTTGCCCTTGGGGAAGAGCTATGAATTAGACCATTTGGAGTAGCTATAGGTGGACATCAAAATGATTTTTCCTTTGGATTTGCTTTTCTCTCTTCAGCACACTCCAATCATTTTAACATGCAGAAGAGTTACTGAACAGGAGAAGCAATGTCCTATTCAAGTCATCTGTTATGTCAACTATTCTTGTTTTATCGATAAAAGATAGGGAATTTAAACTGATATACTTTCCCCGTAGAAGGTTTCATAGCATGCACCAATTGAATGGAAAAAAAGAGGCCAAACCTGAGGGACTGCTGGGTACAAACGAAGTGTCTCTGTGATCACTGCATGCAAATAATATAACCTCCCCAGAGAATCATAATTCAAGAGGCCTGCAAATTGTGTTACTCTTTGATTGAATGATTCAGAGTCCTCAGTGTCACACTGAACCAATGATACATTCTCTTCTTTTGCTTGTTCTTTTTCAAGAGTTTTGAGCTCCAAGTAAAGCTTCTCAGCTACATCAGCATGGGTCATTATCATGTATGTAGCCCATGAGAGAGTAGTTGCTGTTGTGTCACGGCCAGCAATCACAAAATTCAGGACAACATCTCTGAGATTCTTGTCTGTCGAATTGCTTTCCATGTCTTCACTTAATTCAATAAATCTTGACAATATATCATGCTTTATCTGAAATTTTTATGGTGAAATTTTTTTTCTTAATAATGAATTTGTACCTTTCAGTAATGCTAGAGAAACAAGCTTTAGAAAAAACATAAAAGAGTTTCTATCATGTTACCATGTTTTTTCTGCCACTCTCTCGAGCTTCTACTATTTCTGCTTTCCTTCTCCGAATAACTGAGTAGGTGAAGTCATCAATGATTTTAATGCACTTATCAAGTAAAGCTTCTCTGCCCACATTCAGAAATTTCTTTATTTTCCACAGCGGATCAATGAACCGAAGTGTCACAATGATGTTTGCATTGTCAAAAGACTGAGCAAAGTGATTATCTGGTAAATTAGGAGCCAAAGTCCCAATTTCCACGCCAAATCCCACCTTACATATAGAGTCCAAAGTCATCCTCATCAACAAATCCTAGAAAAGAAATTTTTTATACTTATTAAGACATGGCAGTAGTAAAGAGAGGAGCTTTTGAAAACAAGAATTTTAAGTCATTCCATTATGTTTTTGCAGTAAGCAGAATTTATTTCCATGGTGCCTTGACTACCCTCTAACTTCTATGATTATCCGGCATTTAGGAATTCAAAGAGGTTTTGAAGTGACCTGCATGTCTACTTCTTGGTTGTGGAAAGAAGCTTCACTTAGAATGGCAGAGAGCTTCAGACTATATTCTCTGAACACTGTAGTGCTGAAATCTCTTAAGTTCTTGGAAGCAAACTCAAAGCTTGCAGTCTTCCTTTGTTTCCTCCAAAGCTCACCATCTGCATTGAAAATCCCATCTCCAAGCAGCACTTCCATATACGAATGATACACTTCACCCTTCAGTCAGAATTACACTCACATATAAAAGGCATAAAAAATTAAAGAAGATAAACAGAAAGCATGTAGCCCAAGCTTTGCATTTAACCAGAGACAGTGTTCCATAATGTTGATGCATATTACCTGATAAACCTATATGTGTCTTGAAGTTAACTGCACATGCAGTTTATCGATAAGCATTGCAACAATAACAACCTAGCTCTAGTACCCATTTGGCAGCGCTGTGGGAAGTAGTGCTTAAACGGTAGAGTTTTTGTGACATGGTGCTTTAACTTCAACTTTGTAGTGTTTTGAATATTTGGCAAATTACAATGAATATTGCTTCAAAGTTCTGGATTTATAAAGCATGAACAATAAGTTATAGAGTTTTTTCCTAAAATTTCCAAATTTTCAGCTTCAAGTGCTTTGTAGCACAAAAACAGCTTTTTATGGCTCAGTTAAACATAGAGCCAAACAGACTCAAATAGTCACAAAATTGAGGTCAGCTATGAATCTTCAACAAACTAGTTAAAGCAGTGCGGAATATATATCTCCTACCATTCCACAATTGTAAAAGCAAATAACTACATCAATAACAATGACATTTTGAATGAATATCATTGTCCTTTACCTTCGGATAATTGGCAAAGTTGGTCTTAAGGACATGTTCTACATTTGCAGGATCTGCAATGTAAGTATATGTTGTGAATGGCATTGGGACCACGACAGTCTTTGATTCAGACAGGTACTCGACAAGCCAATCGTGCATTCTGTCAAAGTTAATGAGTTGTTCAATTGCTGCCCCCACGAGTGGCCATGTTTTGGGGCCTTTCTTGTACCTTTGACTCAATCTATGGATAAATATCCATGTCAAAATCATGCAAGCTATCATCCACAATTCCATGCTTTATCTACCTGTGGAAGCAACAAATTAATGATAGATTCTTTTCCTTCTCCAATTTCAAATGAAAATTGAAGGCTAATAAAGAGCATCTATCTATGTTTGACAAAGAGAGCTTAGATGGGATTGTTTTTTATAATGACTTTGACATAGGGAGTGGTTAAAATATGGGTGAGTGGTGTGACTTATAATTAGCAATGAGATAGCTATACTTTGTCAACAATCTTTTTACACTTAAGGGTGATTGAGGATAAAAAATGTTCCACCCTCTTTGTGCTCTTGACCTAACTTGCTCCAATTGTAAATATTGAATTATGCAGTTGGAGCAAGTGAACAACACAGAAATTTCACATGAATTCAATTAACAAAAGGGGTCCATGAGACCCATCACGTAGTCAATAAGTTAGCTATGGTTTTTAAAAAAATTAAAACAAAGATTAGAGAAAGAGTGTTTCATTAAATTGAGCAGAGACTAAAACTAATTCATATAGAATTCATTCTTGCTGATGCAATTGCATTGATTTATTATTATGATAATCTATTAGGGTCTGAAATGTCTTCATCAATCCCAACGGCATTCCAAGTTCCAACCCCATGCACGCGTGCACCGAAGTACTAGGCTCATCATCCAACTTGCTTCTCATGTACTCAAGCAATCGTGAACAATATACATATTTTTTTTTTTTTTTTTTTTTTTTTTTTTTTTTTTATGGGAACAATATACATATCTAATCATATACAAAAACACAAATATGTTCAATAAACAAAAACAATATATACATTCTATATATATATATATATGTAATACGGAATCTGAAAAATAATTAAATAACTCACAAACCACATATGTGATGAATGAATGATGCACTGACACACTGTTTAAAAATAAAAATGAATATGTAACAGACACATGCCTAAGCCTAACTTAATATCCAACTCATTATTACATAAACTCATATATTATCTCTTTCATTTTCTATGTGGAACTTAAGAATTTTCACTACTTTAATACCATATTCAAGTAGACACATTAGAACTCAATTTTTTTATCACTCCATAATATTTTTCTAACAGCCGGGCTAAACTTTTGTCTGTGTGAATCAAATTAAAATAATTCCAAGCAATAGTCAAGCAATAAATCATGCAAGTACACACCAATTTCGTGGATGGAAAACAAAAATACAAGCTAAATTTGATCAATATTAGAATAAAATAAGTATTACAACATTCAAATATATGTCCAAAACTTTAGTTCACAATAAATTGTAAAAATGCAAAAATATTATATTTATGAAATAATACAATCTTACTATAAAAAACCAGTGGAACCAACAAGGCACCAAGATCTCTCCTGTAGATATTTCAACTTTTTTTTTTTTAGTCATAGCACTCAAAGTCCTTCTTTAAAGAAAACCCTTAATGTATCTCTCTTTGAGTATGTATATAGGACAAAAGGAAAAAAGAAAAAAAAAAGTCTCCTTTCTCTTTCATTTTTTTCTCACACGCCACAATGTATTTATGGAATTCCATCTAACTTTTGCACAGCTTGCACTGAAAAGTATGAAATTCAACCCATACACACTTTCATATGTGTATAACAAATCATCTTTTAAAGGTTTTCTTAATGGGTGAGGCTTTTGTCCAATGTTTCTGTGCATTTGATGGGATACTAAGTCAAAATGACCATTTTAATTAGAACTTGTGTCTATGTCACTATCAATACATAAAGCATTGTAAGTAAGCCAAACTCTTCATACTTTATGTAGAAGGAATAAAAAATATGTGGTAACATAACTTTGACATATCATCAATTCAATGCAGATTTAGTTCATTTATAGGGTATATGGTGTATATAAAAAAATATATGTAAACACACTCTCTCATAGGGATCGGTGCAATTACATAGGGATGGGTAACCCTACGCCAGAGGTGCCCAACAAACTTTGATGCCCAAGGCGATATATTTAAATAGGGCATTTTTATTATTAATTAAATAATATTTAACTAGTTTTCAATATCATAATTTTTATATAACAAAAATGCATTCTTTTTATCTTGTAATATATATATATATATATATATTTTTTTTTTTAAGAAATGCTAAAACTATAACAAATTTTACTAAAAAAAACGTATAAATGTTGTAACAATGAATGTAATTAATGACACTTCAATAAGATAATAAATAAGTATTTGAATGAATGATGTTACGGATATTATAAATTTTACAACATGATGATTATAAAGATGTATCACTAAGTAATTTAAAAATGTATTTAATAGGTTGTTGACGTCTACAAATCATATTAATTGCCGTATCAATTTGTATAAAGGTTTAAAGTAAAATTTATAGTATTTATAGTACTTTCCTATCTAAATTATTTCTTGTAATTAGTGACACATATTTGTAAGCCCTATGTATTTAAAATTGTAACATCTTTAGCATTACTCAATTCTCTGGTACTACTTAAAAGTAGAAGAAAATGTAAAACTAATTTTTTTCTTATATCCCAAAAAAAAATATTTTAAAAAAATATATATCTCAATTTTTGCCCCAAAATTTGGGAGTCTTTCTCTAGTAGGGCCCTAGGTGATTGCCTAAGTGGCCTAAGCCTAGGGCCGGCCCTACGGCCTATGTGAGAGTAGCGTGATTACATGTACAGCATACACGATAACATAAATTAAATTGTTGGCTGCATCTCTAGGTGTGGTACACCTCATGACTTCCACACGGTTTTTTTGACCATCCTTGTCATGGCTGCGGTTATCTTTATGGATAAGTAACAACTTTATAGCTCAAGGACAAAAATAATTGAGGAAGTTGTTTGAAAAGATCCCATAAATTTGTCAAAGTATTCGGTGGCAATCCATGTCTTCAATAACAATAAAATGGATGATTGTTCATATGCACAAGGAAACTGTTGGCTTTGTGAGTCGTGATGGGTTTCATAGCATATTTTCCACGAAATGCTTGCATTACATGACGAAGTATACAGGAGATGTTTGGTAAATTACAATGACAAATACTCAATCAGTATAAATAAATAAAATTATTTCTTAATTAGTCCCTTTCTATTTCCAAATTAGTAACACAGTTATAAATGGACTAGATTGCTTTAATTTTGAAATAATTTTATAATTGGTTTAGAACTTAGAACCATATTCAAATTAATTTTATGAAATGACATTATTTTTAATTGACAAAATCTAATAAACAATGTGCAATGAGGACCGCAATTTGATATTATTATGAGCCATTTGATCTTGAGAATCATTTATATCAATTTAAAATTTCATGTAAAACAAAATTCTCTCAATAAACAATCTTAAATAGTTGATGCCAGTTGTTATATGAAACCAGGCCAATTTTCATTTCTTTTAGCGTTCAAAGCCACGCATATCATACACTGGATTCAGAAACGTGGGTTGGCTAAAGATGCCACCCTGATTCAATTGGAACTTCCCTGAATCCATATATTGTTGGTACTGAATTTCTCCTTGCTGGGGTCTCTCAGCATTGTCAGTCCCAGCATTGCCAATGAAGTTTTGGAAATCAAAGTTTGAATTGTATGAATTGTCACATAAAAGTTGGGAAATTGGGCCCAAGTATTCCAAATCCAATAGATGATTAAGCGAGCAGGGTCTTGGGAATTTTGACATATTTTGATCAATAGCATCATTTGGCAATGTTACATCAATTGGAGCAGGCAGTGATTCTTCCACTTTTGGGTCCAAAACTTTGGCCAGATGCCTCTTCTTATAGATCCTACATAGGACCCAATCATCCAACTGAAATGAAAAAAAAAAAAACAACACAAAACAAACACAAGCAAAATGATCATCAATTAGCCAAAGAAACAAGACCAAAATTCTTGAAAATGTAACATCAGCAACAAAGAGGCTTACTCTCATGGATCCCAAAAGCTTCTTGGGTTGTTTTCGCGAATCGGTTAAGCGATATTCATGCATAATCCAATCAGTCTTTATACCCTTTGGTGGTCTACCCTTGTAGAACACAAGAGCTTTCTTCACCCCAACATACTTAGCACCACTATAGATAGCCTTATCTGTGCCTGTGGCTTTCCAATATCCAGACACAGTTGCTCTATTTGGCCTCACTCCATTTGGGTATTTCCTATCACGAGGAGTGAAGAAGTACCATTCATTCTCTCCAAATTCTGCCTTTTCTGCACAACACAAAGAGTACACAAAATCAATTTCAAACCTTTAAAACACTAATACATAGCTTAAAATAACCAACTAATCAATCATATATATATATATATATGTGTGTGTGTGTGTGTGTGTGTGTGAAAATCTAAAGGTTTTTTTGTCACACAAAGTTGTGACATGTTATAAAATACTAACCGGGCAATTGCCATGGATCAAATTTGTAAATATCGACCTCAGGGATTATTGATACAGGGCATGGCTTTGAGGTTGCTTGGTTCCTAAGGTAATATATGATCAATTCCTCGTCAGTTGGGTGGAACCTAAAACCAGGAGGAAGGTCAGATCTAGCTCTGCCCTCCATTAATCTATTCAAAGTTTTCCAAAACTTTGGAATAGTTTTTTTTTTTTTTTTTTTTTTGGATTTCTTGGACTACAAGGATAAGAAGGAAGTAAGAAAAAAAAGGGTATAGAAAGAAATGTAGGAGGGTTTGAAATGTTTAACGAGAGAGGGCTAGGCCTTTTATCGTTGAGTTTTTTTTGTCGTTTGATGCTAGTCCATGTCTTTGATTGGTTGTTTCTTTGACTCTCATACCTCGTATTTTTTTAAAAAAAATTACAAGCAATACTCGCACGAGTACGCAAAGTGCTTTATTATAATCTTAGTTTTTGTCCTTGGTGTTTTAAGGCATCCCTATCCGCATAGGGGTTTATTCAATGGAATCTTATTGTGATGCTTTATTAGCTAGCATTGTACTTGAGTCTTATCTTTGATCTTTCACACATCATGATTCATGAGACATCATGATTCATGTCATGAATCATGATGTGTGAAATATCAAACGTATCGTAAAACTCCAAAAGATGAAAAAGGTACCTTAATAAGATGGTGTCATGGTGTGAAAACCTTTTGGAATTTGAAAAAAAAAAAATTCTAATTTTTTTGTGTATTTTAACCTAACTATATACTATTAATCTAACCCGTTATTTACAATGTGAAAAAAGATACAAAAATACATTGAAACTTGTGGGTTTGTTTAAGTTTTCTTGTCTTTTTTTTTTTATTAATTTTTTATAGGATTAGAATTGACAAAGTACATGAAAGTTGGTGGGAAATTCAATTATTTGCCACATAAAAAATTATGAGAAGGGTTTGGGGCATGGCTAGTTGTAATGTTTTTGCCGACGGTGGCACATACCATATGTTGTAAAATGATTAATTAAATATTATTAACATTTTTTCTCAAAAAAAGAAAATATATTATTAACATTAATATAATCACTACAAATTGCCATGAGCAGTTTTTAAATCTTATAAAGTCCTAATTGCAAATATGGAGCTAAATATATCAATTTATATTGAGTTATACCAGGTGTTGTGGTTAGATAATTTTACATATGCAATTTGCCATAGTATAATGTAATAAGTAATAATATAATACCATTATTGGGTATCTAAAAAATGGTTATGCATAATACATTTTTTTTTTTTCATGATATGCATAATACATTTTTAAGTATCTTTCTCATTGAATGTATTTGTTTTATTCAAACAAAAGGTGATACATTTATCCAGTAGCTTACATAATAAATCTTATGCCTTAGCTTAGTTTCCTGACTTCTCTCTTGCTATTGTGTTGTGTAGTGTTGTGCTGTGTTGCTGTTTTGTTGCTGTTGTGTTGTGTTGTTGTTCATCATCATGAACATCTTGTATTTCTCTTTTCTTTTTTTTTCCTCTTTAATATAAGTTTTCTAATTACCTATCAAAAAAAAAAAATCTTATATTTAATATTTTGCATAGAATTGACAGATGACATACGTATACATGACAGATAAAAAAAGATTTCAGGTTGTTTTGTTATGCTCTAGGCTATGTATTAACCATCAAAAATATATAAAATACAAAAAGAAGAAGACTACATAATAGAATATAAATGTGAACAAAAGAAAGATGGTTGCAGGTAAGCCTAAATGGATTATAAGAGGATAAGTAAGATTATGGATTCCATTCTTTTTAATTTAATAATAATAAAGTTCCTTAGACCTACTTTGTAATTATCCACTAAACCAACAAATTTATTTGTAAATATATAATTATTCTTAGACTTTGGAGTTTGGTGTTTGGAGTATATAATACTCAATAGGATTAGGATGACATAATGCTAAAAGAAACTTCATCAATGAGAATAACTCAACTCATATAATGGTCCAAACACAGCAAAGTTATTACAAAACATAAATTTTCACAATTTTTACCATAATTATGTTATGTATAAGACTGTGATTGGTTGTATGTCACTTTCACGTGAACCTATTACTTTTTTCTACCATTCACAATTTATCATTTGAAAGACTGTGTTATAAGTTGTACCATTTTATGTGGTTTTATAATTTTTGCCAAACAAAATAAATAAGTGAACAAAATTGATTGGGCAAAGAGAGAGTGTTGTATTAGGCACTCGAAGGTTTGAGAAAAAGCCATGTCTGCAAAAGTGTCTCAATCATGGCCACTTAAAAAGATGACGCGTGTACGTCCAAAAAGAGTAGGGTAGGATAAGGTTAAGGGGGAAAAGAAAAAAATTTATGTAGGTGTGAAATGTTCGTGCTTCTTATCTTGCCACGTCGCCAGTGTGCTCTTATTGGAGCAGATCAGCCCCATTGATTTTGACAACATTAAAAAAATAAATATAAAACTAAAATGTTTTTGGTGAGTGTTTTGGTCGTGTCCTTTGGATCAAGATCAAAGTTCCCACGTGGCATCGTTGAATTTGACTTTAACTATGTTTAGGTTTTCAATGGTGAAGAATAACCTCAAAATAAAAATTTGGTGAAGACTAAGAATATTCTGTGAATCTCAGCCGTTAATTCAAACATCTCGGCTCTCTTTTCAATAGCATGCGTAGACAAAAAAGTTTTAGCACCCATTGTTGCTTGCACTCTTGCACAGTTTGACATAACTTGAACACATGATAAATCGATGATTGGGTTACTTTTTATCAAGTATCAATGGTTTAGTAGTGGATCCACGCGTAAGTAATGTATTCCTATCACGCGTAAGTACAAAGAATCGAGTCATAGTGCCCGTTTGGATTAACTTTTTCATTTCATCTATAATACTTCTGATAAAAAGTTTACAGTAACAAGCTAAATAAGTTATTTACAAATAGACACAGACACAAACACGTAACAAGTAGTGATTGGATTAAATATTAATGGTAGATTATGATTGAATTAAGTATTAGTGGTGGATTAATGTGTAAGTGATAAAATGTGTACAAAAGTGTGTCCATAATAGAATCGTGTGTTGTAGGGTAGTGGTCAAGCTCTTGGTTTGCCTATCTGGAACTCCAACTTGGCTTGTGTGTAGGTAGATCTAGTTGCCAAGATGGATGCCTTAAGGGTGTGTTTGTTTGAAGGTGAAATAGGGTAAGATGGAAGACTTTAGAGAGAACATAGGAAGGGAAACTTTTTTAGAGTGTGTTTGGTTAGAAGGGGAGGAAGGAAAATAAATGGTGGACTCAGGTGTTTTCTTTCCGAGCCCACCAAAAAGTTTTTCCCCAAAATGGAGAAAAAATTGAGAGGGGAAAGCTCTGAAATGAGCTTCCAAAAATACTCTTGAAATTCACCTATAAGTCTCCAACGCGTTAGCTTTTTTTTCCCTTGATTTTTTCTTTCTCTATTACTAACGTGTTGGCTTCCTCTTTTTTTTTTGGAAATGTTGGCTTCTTTTCTTTTTATTTTCTTTGATTTTTGTCTAGACGTGTAGCTTTTTTCTTCTTCTTCTTCTTTTTTCCCTTTTTTTTTTTTTTTTTTTTTTGTGCTCATATGTTTATTTTCTCATTAATTTTGGCTGGGTTTTTTTTTAGAAAACAGTTTTGGGTTAATTTCTTATGCTATTTTTTTTTTTAACTTTAATAAAGTGTCTATCTATACACAATTTTTTTTTAAGTATAATGTGCTACCTTTTGTTTTATTCAATAGGTACATGATGGTAAATTTATACAAAATTTATTTTCAACCAAATAAAAAAGTTTTCCATCCCTCAACTTTTCCACCCTCTCAACCAAACACAAATAAGGGAAACTAAAATTTTTTTCTATCGTCTTACTTTTCCATCCTCTCTCCATTTACCCTAAATTTTGGCTCAAAAATTATAGAGAAGAGTATTTTGTCATACGACTTTACTATAATTTAGCATGTGTCAAATGGTGATTTGATTATTTTAATATTTTCACCAAATAACAATAATGAGCTCGTGTGAAAGTCATGTAACACAATCACAAGTTAACATATATACAAATTGTGGTAAAGCCTGTGGTCTTATAAGAATTGTGTTTGGTTGGATCGAGTTTATTTTGTTTTGAGACAAATTATTTTAAATTATAATTATGTTGTAATAAATTATACCCAATCAAATGGTCAATGAAAAGCTTTAATTAATGATTAAAGTCACTAAGCGTGCATTTGCCTGTTGCGTTTAGCGCGTTTTGCGCTTTTTTTGACTGATCCCACGGCACTGTTCATGAACTAGCCAATTTTCAATAAACGCGTGAACAGTGTTTTACTTTTTAAAAATTATTTTACTACAGTGTTTTCAGTTTTCAGCAAAATAAACGGTATTGAAACAGACTCTAAGCACATTCAAGTGCTGCCATTAGTTTTCGACTTTACAACACGGTAAACAATTCATTGAATTTTGGAACAAGTCTTTCTCGGTTACATCCTTTATAGATTTTCATTTTTTCAATATGTATAATTGGTTGTTCTTGTTCCACGTGAGAATGATTTGGAATTTTGGTTTACAATGTAAACTATTTTCTACATTTATTTATTTTTATATTTGATAAAATAAAAATTATTAATTAAAAGCAAAATATTTATTGATCAAATGGGAGAGTACACAAAAATGGTGAATTTTTAAATCAAAATATATGTTGTATCCTCAGTTATCGAATGACTGTTTAGTATTCTTATCATATGGTGAATCGGTGATATGATATTCTCCACTCCCACATGAATAGTAGGTTTCGCTAGTTTAAAAAATAATAGGATATTGCCATTAATAAAAAAGTAGGGAGTACTACATTGTTATACTCCAAAAATATTATACAATTGAATTACTTTTCATTAAATACTAGCGGTGGACTCATGTAAATAATGCAATTCAATCCCGTTAACAAATGCATAAATTGTTTCATCAAAAAAAAAAAAAAAAACAAATGCATAAATTGTTAAAATGTACACAAAAATGTGTGCCCATAAAAGAATCGAGCGTAGTAGCAAAGTGGTCAAGTTTCTGTTTTTTCTTTTTAATTTAATTTAATGGGAAAGTGGTCAAGCTCTTGGTTTGTCTTTCTCCAGCTTGGCTTGTGCGCAAATCTGGATGCCAAGATGGACGCCTAAACTTTTGGCTGGACCAAGTTAATTTTGTTTTAAGAAAAATTATTTCAAAATATAATTATGTTTTCAAAAACTATACTCATAAACTTAATAAAATAAGTCAATGCTTAACTAATCTACCATCTATATATATATATATATATATATGCTATAAAACCGAAATTTTTGACTTTTTATTGATCTCATAATATGTTGACACATAAGCTTCTCCCACAATTTTACACATTATTTATATTTTTTTGGATTAATTTATTTTACTCAAATTTTATACTATTAAACAGTCCCCTTTTTCCGATAAGCACCCCCACACACACACACTATCTCTTGCATATGTGTTTAATTCAGCTTCTCTCTCTTTAGCTTAACACCGCTGTAAAATCTTCAAGACTTCAACCAAATCGAATAGCCCCAATCTATTACTGTAAGAGTTAAACCATTTTGTAGTGATACTTTGGGTTAAGTGATGTGTTTGAACTAGGTGAGAGAGTGTAATTAAATATGTGCGTGTGTGTTTAACAATTAGTTTGTTTCTCAAAAATAAATATAAAAAAAAAAGCCCCACAATTTAATCGAATTGGTAATATTGGGCATCAAAGCATTACGTGGTTTGAAGTTAACTGTTTCATCTTTCAAAAATAAGCCCAAAATTTTTATACCCACTTTTGGATGCTAGCATGTTGAAATCAAAATGGGATACAAAGGATTTGTTTGGTTGTGTTGTTTAAACAACACAATACATATTTCCACAATATTTTTTCACTAACAAGTATTTTCACAACACTTAAACAACATTATTAGAACAACATTATCAAACGGGCCCTTAACAATTGACATCTCACATAAAAGAGGAGCTAGGTCTAGATTGGCTAATTTTTTTTTTAGGCCATGGGACCTCTAAATATTAATAACATTTAAATTATATTTTAACTGTTTGATAGAAAAAAAAAATTTATATTTTCAATAGAATAGTTTAGGAATAGGCTAAAAGGCTTTAAATTAACTTTTTATTTTTTTAAAATCTTAAATCCTACCAATTTTTAAAAAATATTTCAATTGAACTCTTAGATTAATTTTTCCTAACATCATCATTGATAATTTGATATAAAATAACGTCATTTTAATTCAAGTTATGAGTTTTCCAAGTTTGAAAGACTTAATCTTGATCAAAATCTATAAGGCTTAAAAGTTTTAAAAAAATATAGCCTATTTTCCTTTAAAGCAAATGGTATTTGTATTGCTCTATATTTTCATTTGGATTGGTAGAGGAATTTTGGTGATGGGTTTTGTTGGAGACAAAAAGAGATATTTGGATGACCAGTTTGAATAATTCAGAAACTGCAAGATAACATTTTGTGGTTAAGGTTGTGTCTATTTTCTTTGATGATTTCCGAGAAGCTCCTCAACAACATTGCCAGAGCTCTGTGAGTAGTTGTTATCTATATGGTTGAATTTGAAACAAGTTTACTTATTGATATATTATTTGTTTATGGGTAAAAGAAAATACTTCACTAATAGAATAAATGTTTACTATTTTTTTTTTTTTTCACTTCTGTAAATAAAGTTGAGCATGCTGATCACTTATATGTAATAAAAAATTAGAAAAAAAAAGAAAAAAAAAAAAGAAAAAGAAGAAGAAACAAATACGAATTTTTTGTATTTATCCTCTTTGGGTTTTTCTTTTGTAACAAAATTAAAGTTTTATGTTAATGGTAATGTCAAGGGAAATATGTTTATTTTTTAAACAAAAATTTTTATTTTCATTAATTTTCAAGTTGGTACATTTAGCAAATTAAATATTTTTAATTTTAATTTAATTATTTTGTGCAATGTATGAGATAGCGACTAGTGATGACTAAACACATAAAAGTTAGCAGCTGCTTCTCAAAAAAAAAAAAAAAAAAAAACACATACACACACTAATGACTTAACACATTTAAAGTGCTGCGATTAGTTTTTGTATACCGGCAATCAATTCATTGAACTTTGGACCAAGTTTTTCTCAATTATAAGTTCCTTTTTAGATTTTTTAATTTGTTTTTAATATGTAAATAATTGGATGTTCTAGTTGAGAACAATGATTTGGAATTTTAGTTTTCAATGTGAAATATTTTTTATACATTTTTTTTCTTCTATTTGGTATAGTAAAAAAAAAAATAATTAGAAAAATATTGTCTTGATTGATGGGTGAGTACACAAAAATTGTTATTTTTCAAATCAAGTTTGTGCTCTCATCTTAGTTCTCTTGAAATACATTGGTGTAGTACTCCATTTTTATGTGAATAGTAGATTTCATTAATTAAATTTATGATAAAATACTATTTGAGATCAGACAATACCATATTACTATATTCCAATGGTTCTAAATGATTTTTTTAATTCTTATGTTTGAGAAAAACTTGGTCCAAAGTTCAATGAATTGTTGGCCTATATACATACCTCCTGTTTAGGAAGCGCATTTTCTAGCAGAAGTATTTTTTCCTGTGAATTTTGTACATTGTTTATGAGACCCACAAGTTTAAAATTTCAGCAATTTTTTTTTAAACTGGGTCCCATAATACTATTAACACATTTAAAAATTATTTTACTACAATGTTTTCAGTTTTCAACAATAACTTATGTATGAGAAAAACTTGGTCCAAAGTTCAATGAATTGTTGGCCTATATACATACCCCCTGTTTAGGAAGCGCGTTTTCCAGCAGAAGTATTTTTTCTTGTGAATTTTGTGTATCGTTTATAGGACCCACAAGTTTAAAATTCAGTAATTTTTTTTTAAAATTGGGTCTCACGATACTATTCACACATTTAAAAATTATTTTACTACAATATTTACAATTTTCAGCAATAAGCAATATCTAAACAGACTTATAAACTAATGGTAGCACTTTAAATGTGTTTACTGTTTAGTCATTAGTGTGTGTGTGTGTGTTTTTTTTTTTTTTGGAAGTAGGCTGCTAACTTTTATATGTTTAGTCATTATTTTTTTTTTTTTAGAATACTAAATATTTTTAATACAGATACGGGAGATGGGAGAAATTTTTCTAAAGAAACTTGTGTGTAGTAATCATTAGTTAAGCTTTTTGATTGACTTATTTTATTAAGTTTATGGGTATAGTTTTTTAAAAAATAATTATATTTTGAAATAATTTTTCTTAAAACAAAATTAACTTGTTTCAGCCAAAATTTAAGGCGTCCATCTTGGCATCCAGATTTACGCACAAGTCAAGCTGAAGAAAGACAAACCAAGAGTTTGACCACTTTCCCATAAAATTAAATTAAAAAAAAAAAGGAGCTTTTTAAGCTTGACCACGACCCTACTACGCGTGTTTGTTTTATGAACATACACTTTGGTACACATTTTGACAATTTATACATTTGCTAGTGTGTAATTTTTTTTTTTTTTTTTGATAGGATTACTAGTGTGTAATTGAATTACATCATTTACACTAGTGGTAAAATACTATTTAAGATAAGACAATACTATATTGCTATATTCCGATTGTTCTAAATGGTTTTCTAAATTCTCATATATAAAAGTCCCATTTGGTACACCCACTCAAACATATGTTTTCAGTTTTTAAAAAATATTACATACATTTTCACACATTTTTTTACACATATATATTTCCACACATTTTTTAAAATAATAATTTTCAAATTTTTAAATGCATATACTAAACATCTCATAATTTTGTAAGATTACAAGATTTGAATACCATTGATATTTGTTTTAAAGTGTTGCTATACAGATGGAATATAATCACATGCAACGCAATTGGAGGAAGGATCAAGTATCACGTGTCTAACTTGCATTGAAGAAAAATAAGGGTCACATGTCTAAGACTCTAAATGGTATTCTTCGCACCCCATTTTGTAGTGTGTGTCCCAACTTTTAACTAGGCGTGCGTTGGCCTGAAGATGTTTGCGCGTTTTGCCTTCTTTTTGCTGGATTCATGACATTGTTTATGGATCAGTCAATTTGTGAAAAACACATGATCAGTATTTTATTTTTTAAAAATATTTTATTACGGTATTTTCAATAATAAGTTTTTAATTTTCAACAAAATAAGTAATATCTAAATAGACCCTAAATGTTCTATTTTTTACCCATGAGATAATTTGAAAACCTTCTACAATGATAATGTGATTGATTGTACTTGAAATTTCCAAATTTACAGCACATCTTAGATTAATAAACTTACCATCCAAATATATGTGAAGGTTATATTGTATTTAGATTAGAGTAAAATTTTTATCTTATATTAAAAAAATTTTAAAAAAAAATTAGTAAGATTTTTCAAAATGAGAATCGTTTTTCTTTATCATATACTTACATGAGCACTGATAAACATTGATAGTAAAAGATTTAGATATTGACTTCATAGTAAAGTAAACAATTTTGTTTCCTGTTGTCACCAAACTTTATAAATATATTTTTGCTTCTTAATCAATACTGGTATCTAAACATTTTGAATCTCTTTTCTGGTTCTATTCTGCTATCCATTTCATGATTTGTATTAAATATTACAAATCTAAAAGAGATATATATCCTTTACTTTAGAGTTCTTAAGGTCATTCTACCGTAGATAGTAGAGTCCCTGAAATTATGTACATCAATTTTAAAATAATTTTATTGAATTTTACCACATCATAAATGTTTTAATATGTATCAAAATAGTGGTAGTTAACATTTTTTTTCTTTAAAATGTTGATGATGCGTTCAAATCTAATTTTCTATTTTCAAACTAAATGAATAGGATTTTAGGAATTCTATAGTGTAGTTAGCTTGAGAATTTTAGAGGACCTCAATCTAATTTAAAAGTATTTTACATTATTTAAAATTTTAAATGACACTACATTTTATACACTGTCAATTCTAGAAAATAAATCTCATCAGTAAAATAGAGAAAAATATGTTCCTTTTGTCTCTCCCTCAAACTTTTTTTGAGGGAGAGACAAAAGGAATGAATCACTTTATTTATTTATTTAATAATGTAGCAATGAATCACTTTATTTCGTACGTGGAGCCTTTTTAATAATAACCATATCATATTGATTTTGTGCGTTTATAATCTTTATTCTAAGATTTGTTCATGGAATCAACATTTTTAATAATAAACTCGTTAATTGTATATTGATATGTGTATTTACAATCTTTATTTTTATGTTTAGTTTTGTTTCTGGAGTGAACCTTTTAAAAAATAACTTTATCATATTGATTTTATGTATAACTTTTATTCTTGTGCTTTAGATTTCTTAGATTTCTTTCTTGAGTAACTTTACCTTAGAGTTCTCAAAATTATATTCATTCATTATTGTGAAAATTAGTGAATGGATTTTATCACACAATCAAATTTAATCCATTACCAAAACAGTACTAACCAACATATTGTTTAAATACTAATGACGTAGTTCTAAAAAAAAAGATACTAATGGCATAACAAAATATCCAATATGCACATAATGAATAAATAAGATTTTTAGTGGGTTTCAGTTAACTCAATTGGTAAAATTTCTGATGGTTGAATAAGAGATATGTGATTCAATCACTGCCTATACCAAAAACCGATTGATGTCTTGGTTTAATGATAAAAGGTTATCATCAGGAGTGGATGCCATAGGTTGAAACTCTTAAAAAAAATAATTTAAAGTTCAACAAAGTTACCTAATCTATATATCTATATATATATATATATATATATTAATAGACAAAACTTAGAGAAAGTTCAATTAGATTTTGAAATTAGAATCCAATTTTGTACCATGTGTCTAAATTTATGTAGAGATTACACCATAATTATCCATTTAAGTTTGTGTCATATGTCCACTTAAGTTTTTTAATTTTTGTGACCAAATGAGTTAATGAGTGCAAAATACTAAAAATCTAATATTAATAAACTATAATTTTTTTTTAAAAAAAATCCAATTACAAATTGTAAGGACACGATTCGTGGCGGACCGTAACAGTGTCGGGTTCGCGCGTGAAAAGGCTCTAACAATATCATTTGTAGAGCGTGGGTTTGGAAGGCTAGGCCTTGATCGACAAGCGGTGGGTTTTTCATGGTGTTCGTACAAGTTTAAGTTTTCCTTCACCTCTGGAGTCTTTCTCCTGGAGGTGGGCTGGGAGGCTCTGGTTTTTGGCCATTTTTCCCAACCTCCTGTTGGTGCACCTTCCTTTTTATTATATAGTCCGTCTTGGTTGATCCTGACCCTCCACTTGTAGGTCAGACAAGAGCTTATTTCTGTATCCATCCCATCAACCGTCCTGTCTAACTTTCTATTAGTTGCATGGATCGAAGTTTACACCGTCCAAACGTCTTTTCTCATTAATCAGCTCTGGGTATTGGCAGGTGCATTTACTGAAGAGGGGACACATTTTCCTTGGTCAAATTTCACACCTTGCTTCCCTATGGGCCCCATTCCGTTCACATCCCCTTGAGGGGGCTGTTTAGGGATTGCCTACACCATGGTGTTAGTCTTCCCATTGAAGCTCTGGAATGCCGAGGACAGGGTAAGTTCTCAGCCGTTCCCCTTGCTACCTCGGCCACTGATCATTCGTCCTCGGCAAGATACCTCCTCGGCATGGGCCCTGGGCCCAAATAGAGTTTGGGCCGGATTGCAGACCTCTCGGACCCACAATAGCCCCTCAAAATCCTGCTATCCGTCTCCTCGAACGGATAGGAGGGTTTTGATGACATCAGAGATCTGCCAATGCCTATCAATCCTTGTCACTTATCGTTTCCCGAAACTTTTCACCTGCCCAAGGCACGTTCCTAGTGCCCCTGGAAGGCGAAACGTGGCCTCATTAATTTTAACACGTACGAATATCTATGTATGCAGTACATTTATCATCATGTTTCCCACACCTTAGTTTATTTGCACCCGTAGAGGCTTTAGATTCATTTCTAACCTTCGTCTTACGAAGATATAAGCACCATTTTCGACGTTACGCATAATAGCTAAATCTCGCTTAGTGCCTGGTTTTCCTCATCCAAGTAGTTGGATTCTCCATAGGCTTGAGTCCGAGGACCATGCAATGCCCTGATTCTGTCCAAAACCTAGTTTTCCTCATCCAAGTAGTTGGTTTCCCCATAGGCTTAAGTCCGTGGACCATGCAATGCCTTGGTTCTGTCCAATACCTAACTTTCCTCATCCAGGCAGTTGGTTTCCCCATAGGCTTGAGTCCGTGGACCATGCAATGCCTTGGTTCTATCTAATACCTAGCTTTCCTCATCCAGGCAGTTGGTTTCCCCATAGGCTTGAGTCCGAGGACTATGCAATGCCTTGGTTCTGTCCAAAACCTAGTTTTCCTCATCCAGGTAGTTGGTTTCCCCATAGGCTTGAGTCCATGAACCATGCAATGCCCTGGTTCTGTCCAAAACTTAGTTTTCCTCATCCAGGTAGTTGGTTTCCCCATAGGCTTGAGTCCGTGGACCATGCAATGCCCTGGTTCTGTCCAACCTAGCCAGTTGGTTTCCCATAGGCCCGTGGACCATGCAAAAACCTAGTTTTCCTCATCCAGGTAGTTGGTTTCCCCATAGGCTTGAGTCCGTGGACCATGCAATGCCCTGGTTCTGTCCAAAACCTAGTTTTCTTTGGCACTGGAACTTGGTTTTACGGGAGTTAGCTCCTCGGCCAAGCCCCTAGAATTATTCGCGCGATTAACGCTAACAAACGTAGCCCCTAATCAAGAAGCATAGCCCCTAACGGAACTTTACGCTGAAACTCTATAACCAATTGTTAGGAATAAAAAAGGAACTATTTCAACCTACCGCCTATGCCAACACACAAGCCTTCCCACAGACGGCGCCAATTGTAAGGACACGATTCGTGGCGGACCGTAACAGTGTCGGGTTCGCGCGTGAAAAGGCCCCAACAATATCATTTGTAGAGCGTGGGTTTGGAAGGCTAGGCCTTAATCGACAGGCGGTGGGTTTTTCATGGTGTTCGTACAAGTTTAAGTTTTCCTTCACCCCTGGAGTCTTTCTCCTGGAGGTGGGCTGGGAGGCTCTGGTTTTTGGCCATTTTTCCCAACCTCCTGTTGGTGCACCTTCCTTTTTATTATATAGTCCGTCTTGGTTGATCCTGACCCTCCACTTGTAGGTCAGGCAAGAGTTTATTTCTGTATCCATCCCATCAACCGTCCTGTCTAACTTTCTATTAGTTGCATGGATCGAAGTTTACACCGTTCAAACATCTTTTCTCATTAATCAGCTCTGGGTATTGGCAGGTGCATTTACTGAAGAGGGGACACATTTTCCTTGGTCCAATTTCACACCCTGCTTCCCTATGGGCCCCATTCCGTTCACATCCCCTTGAGGGGGCTGTTTGGGGATTGCCTACACCATGGTGTTGGTCTTCCCATTGAAGCTCTGGAATGCCGAGGACAGGGTAAGTTCTCAGCCGTTCCCCTTGCTACCTCGGCCACTGATCATTCGTCCTCGGCAAGATACCTCCTCGGCATGGGCCCTGGGCCCAAATAGAGTTTGGACCGGATTGCAGACCTCTCGGACCCACACAAATATTCAATAAAAATCATCACACAACAAAGATCACCACATGTTCTATCTTATTAAAAATTAGAAAATAAATGATCATAAGTAGTATTAAATTTAGGTAAGAATTTTAATATGTGACTAATTACATTTACTTAAAAAAAAAAGACTAATTATTTATATTTTTATGATAAAAAGTGTGTTTAATTTAAAATGTATTTATATGTATGCATTAATGCATGTGTTACATGTTTTTTGTTTTTTAATAATTTGACTAATTATTTATATTTTTATAATAAAAATTGTATTTAATTTTAAATGCATTCATGTATTTGTATGGGTTACATACTAGTTATTATATAGTGAGAAGTCAGTTTTAGACCCCTTTGTATTCTAAATGCTCTAATACCTCTTGAAAAAACTACTTTAGACCCCGTTGTTAACTATGCAGAGGAATTATTTAGCGATTTTTCTCATTTACATTATTCACAATATAATTATATTATACCACATTTCAACATGCACCAAGTCATAAAAGTAATAACACGTGATTCAATGACGAAGCAGAAAAACAATAAGACAATCAAATGCTCTCTTTGGAATCACATGATGAGTGGACAAACGACAATAATTTTTCTATGAAGCACAATGAGAAAAAATAAATAGAAAAAGGTGTAAGGTTTTCTCTCTAAATAGGTCGTGGCCTCCGGTTCTATACTAAAAATTATTCAAAGTGGGGTTTAAATAGGTGCACAAAAAGTGACGACACAAAAAGGAATCAAAAACTGATCGGATAATATTAAAAGTGCACTTAACATCCCACAGCTGAGGTGCATAACCTAAGCCACAAAGGTAACCGGTGGTGTAGCAGCTACCAGGGGCGGAGCCAAGGGGGGGCGAGGGGGGTCAAGTGCCCCCCCTGACTCCTCTTTAACAGGTTTATGAGTACTGGCATGTAGAAGTCAGTAGAACTCTATCTTAAATGCTTTGCTAGTTTGCCCGTTCTGGTTTAAGAAAAAAAAAAAAAAGAGCAAAAAACAGTCTCTAAAATAGCTTTGATGCCGAATAGAAAGGATAACAGTTTCACAGCATTGAGAGATTTACGGTACCATTTAACCAACTACATCACTTTTGTTTAAAACATAAACTTTTATCATTTTCATTTATAAAAAAAAAAAAACTTTATCATTTCCCAGATTTTAGCGTGTCACTATTCACGGAATTTTGATTGTTTATCCTCTTTTTTTTTTTTTTTTAATTTCATTGAATTTCAATTGGTGGTGGGGGTTTTATATTTTATGCAAAATATATATATATATATTTATATTTATATATATTAAAGCCTAACTAATTAATGTCCTTGTACCGTACTCAAATTCAAACTCTGGGTCTAGGTTTCTACTATAAAGTATAAACCCAATTTAAATACTTTGAAGAATTAATATAAAGCAAAAAGACAGAATTCTATATATTTTTTTAAAGTAATCAAGACAATATACGTATATTGTATACAACTTTAAAGGTATTAACACTTTTACATTGATTATTTTTTTAATTTACTACAAGGAACTAAATTAGATATCTAAATTTATGTATTTAGATTAATATATCTTGCTTTGATTGTTACTAACTACTGTATAAATTAGTTATTTTTGTTTTGATATAAAATATATATTTGTAGTTAATTGAAATTATGGAGAATACATAGTATAGTAATAAATCTTGCCTCCCCTGAATTGAAATTCTGGCTCCGCCACTGGCAGCTACTGATGTGAGATGCACTAGCCAAGCCACAGGGGTAGCAGGCAGTGCAGTAGTTGCTGATGATAGATGCGCTGGTCAAGCCACGAAGGCATCATCTGCTGATAAGGGGTGCACTGCCTAGAGCACAAGGTTTACATCAAATAGCTTGATGAGCACAGAAGTGTTAAAAATGCTTGAAGCCATGCCAGATCACGAGTTCTTCATCCAATAACGTTGAAGGAGTTTGTTCCGCAAATCCAGGAGTCTATTGCTCTTGGATGTCACGTGTACAGATTCAAGTAACAGAATTTGGCGCCAAATATAGGGCGGTTATATTTTTCTGTGTATATAAAACAGAGTACCAGTTATGTATTATTCATTCATTCCATTTCTTGTAATTTTCTTCTCCATCAATGAAATTCTCTCAATTCTATTTAGATTCTCTAGTTTTTTCAGATAATAATTTTTCATGATCTCTCTTGAGTTATCGTTGAGCAAGGGTTAGTCAAGCTTAATGGTTTGCTTTAGTAGGGGTTAGGCATGCATTCATCTTCGCTTAAGTTAACATCAAGTGAGCTTCTAAATTCAACATCTTGAGTTGCAACTTCAAATACAAGCTATAACATGATTTTTTTATAAGGGCTAAATTACATCAATGAACTTGAAATTCCTTGCAAAAGAAATGTCACGAAATAAGCCAAAATCTAAAGTCATATCATAGTGGATCGTAGTTTTATGTGTTTTGGAAAGAATTAGAAAAAAGTATCTTGAATCCACGATCTTTTTAAATTACTCCAACACTCATAAACAAATCATAAAATGATTATTTTCCATCAAGATTATAGCAGCTTAACAACATTGTCATGTTCTCCTACTAATAGTTTGTCTAGATATTTGGAAAAATAGGATGGTAGAGGGTAAGGTGGGGAAGTAGAGAAGAAGGGAGGGAATAGTTATCCCTTCCCCTTGTTTGGATGAATAGATGCCCTTCTCATTTTTTAGATGTTTTGAAAATTAATAAGGAGAGGAAAGGGGAACTCAATGATCATATGTGATCCTTCTAAATGCCCTCATACCCTTCTCCTTCCCCTTTTTAAAATACATCCAAACAAAAACTCATTAACTCCCCCCCCCCTCTCTTCCTTTTACTCCTTTTTCCTTCCCATTCATACAAGCATAGTATAGAGGAGAAACTGAGTTCAAGCTCCCTTCCCCCACTTAGTGTAAGCAAGGCTATATGGCCATTGAACTAGATCGAGAAACTAGATTGGTGCCAAGTTGGCTACTACACCAAAGGTAGTTGTCGATAGTGAATGATTTAATGATCTATAGTTTTCAAGTGTATCAATAATCAACCAGTGCGGTTGTTGGTCCTCTTTATAAAATTATGGCAAAAACCACACCAATTTAGACATACACACACGCACACATACATACATGCATATTTTGTCATTCTCTTATCTCTCATCAATTTTTAAATACCCTTTTCTCTCCCTACTCCTTAGCTTTCTAGTCTAAATGTTATGTGCGTCACTTTGATTTGATCACTAATAGGATGGTGAAGATTGAGCCTCCATGAGAGTGAGAGATGGTGTGTCGTGGGGGTTAAGCGATGGTGTCATAAACCATTGCAAGTGGTGGTCATGTTGATCGAAGGGTCAAAGCATATCTATTTTCTATTTCTCCTTTGAGATCCCATGGGCCCATTTGGTCATGGATTTTAAAAATTGTTGTTTAAAATGATGTGAAAATTGTGGTTTAAAAAGTGTTGTTGAAATACGTGTTTATAGTGTTTAAAAAACAAAAAAAATGTGTTTGGTATCATAGTTTAAATAACATGTTTCAGTGTTCAAAAAACAAAAATATGTGTTTGATTTAAAAAAAAAAACTGACTAGGTAGACTTTGGGATTTGGCGTGCAAAGACTTTGGGATAATTGTGAGAGGAAAAGATGAGACATACCTGACCAGGTGGGCCATTACCATTTTCAAAATAATTATCCAATTGTCACTGAGAACCCTTGTTTTGTTGTTTAAAAACAGGCTGAAGGTGATTTCAAAACTGTGTGTTTGAAAACCGATTTTGGAACAATGTTTTCCAAACAACCTGTGTTGAAAATGGATATCCAAACGCGATTTTATTTTTTTAGACACATATGTAGTGTTTAAACACTGAACGCGTGTGTTTAAACTGGATGACCAAACGGCCTCTTATATGCCTTTCTCTCTCCATTGGGTTTGATTGTTAGTTTGGGCCTGAAGTGGTTGAGTTTTTAGGATCTCCAATATGCTTTTGAGATCCCATATCCACTTTGTGGTCATGTAGATGTTTCTTTCTCATTGTTTTACCAGTATTCAACATCCGATTACCGTTTCAACAATTTGAACTTCACGAAAACCAACAAGGTCGACGCGGCGCAAAAACCTCTCCCAACACCGGTCACATCGAATCATACAGACCCTTAGGGCTTATAAGCCCCTTTCACTTCCATAATTAAAAAAAAAAAAAAAAAAAACCCTTCGGCCCAAGTCAAATCTTTTGAGATATCAGTTTGGGCCAAATTTCCATCCCAATGAATCTCTCTTTAGAAAAGCCCACAAAACGCCCAAACGATATTTTCTACACGTATTTACACCTCACTCTCACTCTCATTCATCCATTCATTCATTCTCTTATAATATTAGTCTTTTCCGAGCCATCGTTTTCTCTCTTCTCTGAGAATTAGGGTTTTCGATTACTCGAACCTCGAACACACACAAAAAAAAATTCATCTTCGATTATCTTCGGTAAGCTCCATCACCACCAATCTTCGTTAGGGTTTCGCTTTCCATATCTTCCGCTTTGGTAATTTCACACTGCAATTCATCTATCAATTGCAAAGCACAAATTTTTATTTTTTGTTCAGTTTCGATTTGGATTTATTTTTTTGCTTTCTTTGAAATCCGATTATGAAAGAATCAGGAAATTTTTGTTCTTTAATATTTGTTTAATTTGGTGCAAATTTTTAATGCAGGTTAATATTTATTTGGTAAATTATTTCTGTGTGTGTTTGTGAAAGAACCATGTACTCCTCGAGAGGGAGCAATGCGTTTGGGCAGCAATCGTATGCGGCTCAATCGGCTGCGTATGGCGCTAGTGTAAGTTTCTTTTCTGTTAATCAAAGCGAAAAACTTTATCTTTAGCTGTGTTTTGAACAAGAATTTTTGTATGTGTAATGTGGGAAATATGGAGGGATAGGAATAATTGTATATTTAATGGTATGGCGGTATTGGTTATCGAGCTGAATTTGTGTTTTTTGAGATCATTGTTCAAGTGTTTATGTATTATTGGAACTAGTAATACCCATTTAATTGTAGGCCTTATAGACCCTCTATATTGTTTAGATTGTATATTTTTTAGGAAAACTTTGTGTTTATATCTCCATTTCAATAATGATTATTACCGGGTTCAATTTGGATTGTGTAGAATGCTTCACTCTATATGGGCAACCATTTTGTAATTTAGAAGTTCTTGTTCGGACTATTAAAAAAGAGTGCACTTTTACTTGCTATAATGATGGAATTACTAGTAAATGGTTATGAGTATATTGTACCTTTAAGGTAGTTCTTTAACTGCCTCAATAACAAATGCCGGTATCTCCATTTCAATAGTGGTTGTTATTTTTCAAGGAAAGAATTTTTTTTTTTTGGCTGTTTGTTACCGGGTTTGATTTTGATTGTGTAGTATGCTTCACTCTATATGGGCAACCATTTTGTAATCTAGAAGTTCTTGTTCAGACTCTTAAAAAAGAGTGTACTTTTACTTGCTATAATGATGGAATTACAAGGAAATGGTTATGAGTATGTTGTACCTTTAGAGGCCATTTTAAGGAAGTTCTTTAACTGCCTCAATAATAAATGCCGGTATCTCCATTTCAATAGTGGTTCTTATTTATCAAGGAAATATTTTTTTTCCAAATAAAAAAATTTAGTTTTTATTTTATTTTATTTCTGTTTGTTACTGGTTTTTATTTTGATTGCGTAGAATGCTTCACTCTACATGGGCAACCATTTTGTAATTTAGAAGTTCTTGTTTGGACTCTTTAAAAAGATTGTACATTCACTTGCTATAATGATGTAGTTACAAGAAAATGGTTTTATGAGTATATTGTACCCTTAGAAGCCATTTTAAGGTAGTTCTTTAACTGCCTTCATAACAAATGTCGGTATATATAGAGCTATTTTTGTTGTGTCTAAACTTTGAGGTGGTGGTGTCACATGGGCATGTGTAATGTGCCTGGTCTCTGTTGATAGAGTGGCGGTCTCATTTATCCTTATTTATTGCATTTTGTAGTTGGGAGCTGCTTACTCTGGCAGTACTGTTGGAGGCCCTGATGGGGGTTCTCAGCATTCATTGGCTGCTCGGCATTCATCAATGTTGGTTGGCTCTCAGGAAGCTGATGTTGGTGGGTATAGACCTCATACTTCAACTGCGGCTCACTATGGGGGACAGTATAGCTCTGTGTATGGTTCGGCTGCTTTAAGTGGTGCTCAGCAGGTGAATGGTTTACTTTTAAAATATGTGTGTGTGTGCGCTTCTCATTACCTTGCCTCACCTCATAGTGGCTCAACAAAACCTCATCCTAGCCATTTTACTTGCCTGTTGCGTTGAGTTTCTCATCTGTCTGCTTCCAAGGAGTTTATAATTTGTTTTATTCAACTGTCTTATGACATTGATGCCCAAGCAATGATGCTCAGATCAAAATTCAGTATGATAAAAACATTAATCTGTCCTATGACCTTGATGCCCCATGTAATTCTTATTGACTATATGCTTCCAATAAAGCATTAGTAGGGAATCTCTTTTCCGCCTGTGTTTATATCCCGTCAAGTATGTCCCTAAGCCATAGACTAGTTAAAGTCTCAGAACACTATAATTTCATATTGCACATAACATCAAGTTACATCTCATTGATTGCTTGCATCTTGACAACTTCGCAATAATCATTTGTAAGCTGTTCGGTGGTTCACTCCATGTAGTCAAAGGTGTTTCAAGTGATCACTTAGGTGCTCAAGCGAGGCGAGGTGGCATAAAAGTGCCTCTAAGTCACTGAGGCAAGGTGCCTTTGGTGAGGTGCTCACTTTGAACACATTTTCCAGGCACTAGGCGAGAGCCTTGGACGCCTCCACCACTTTCAAAGTTTCAAGTTTTTGTTTTTTTTTTTTAATTTTTATTTATTTGGTGTTAATACTCGGTTCCTTTGAAAACAAAGTGATGATTTCGTTAAAAACAAAGTGATATTTGTATCTCAGCTTTGTCTTTTAGTGACATAATGGGGTATGAGTTGGCACCCACAAATATTTAAAAAAAGGCAAAGCAAATATTAGCCTTTAGGAACCACAAATATATTAAAAAAAACAACATATGCACACAGGTTTCGGACAGTACAACAGTTACTGGCCACCCAACAAACTGAGTTTTATTTTTATTTTTTATTACATTAATCTATTTCTACATTTAAAAAGCTTACTTTTTTACTTTCGTTTTTTACTCTCTTACAGTCTTACCTCTCTTTACCTCCTCTCTCTTTTCTTTCTGTTTTTGTTTGTCTTTACTCCTCTCTCATGGCAGCTCTGCTTTGTCTCTTTCTTTCCCTGATAGCTCTCCTCTGTCAGTTTTTCCCCCCACTACTCTCTTATCGCAACTCTCCTCTGTTTCTTTTTTTTTCCCTTTACTACTCTCTCTTTTTAACTTTTTTTTTTTTTGGGGGGGGGGGATCTGTTGGAATTCAACCCAAAAACTAGTTTTCCTATCAATCAGGAACAAAGTAGAGTTGCTTGATTATAATTTTCAGTACATTAATATATATATATATATATATATTTATGCTATAAATATGTAAAAAACTAAAAATTATATTTAGAATTTAGCGCCTTGCTTCACTTGGGCTAGGGCCTTTTTGGCACCTCTCGCCTTGGGCAATACAAGGCCTTAGTGCCTTAAGGTCGTCTTTTGCCTTTGACTACATTGGGTTCACTCATCCAAGTCTTGGCTTTATTAGCTGTTGAAATTTTGAGTGAATCATCTGGTGTGATGCTAATACGTGCAGAATCTTTCTCTATGTAGGTTGCAGCATTGAATGTGAAAGGTGCTGGATCGTCAGCTTTGGAAGGTCGTGGTGGCTATGCCTCGGCTATACAAGATTCACCTAAATTTGCATCGACTGACTATGTCTCCTCCTCAGGCCATGGATATAGTCACAAAGGTGATCAATTATATGCTGAGAAGGTTCCAGATTATTCTAAATTAGACAGACGACAATATGGTGAACGACAGAGTGCCTATGTTGGTAGGGACTTGCAAAGTGAACCAACTGGGCGATATGCTGATTCTGTTGGTTTTAGTCAACATCAGGTAATGCCTTTTGTCATTGTTTCAACAAATCTGTTAGTTTCTGCTTGTTTTTCTTAGTATTTTTATTTAATGAAATATGAAATTTTTACTTATTGTTTGTGCATGTGTAAATAATGATAATGATCTTTGTTTTTGTTATCTAAATCAACAGAATGAGATGTATGATCGCATTGATCAGGCATTGCTTCGACAAGAACAATTGTTAAAAGCTCAATCACTGCAATCTGCATCTCTGGATGGGAGTGCCAGGTACTCTTAGCTTTCTGACTGATATATGGTAGCCATAAGATTTGTTCAAATGAATTTCCTCTTTGTAGCAACTATAATCACTTTATAAATTATATCCTTTTCCCAATAATGAAGGGTCAAGGTCATCCTTAACTTTGTTTAATGAAGTGGGTTTACTCTCAATGGTGATAGTCTATGCACAGCTATATAAGATAATAATATATTCCTTACAACACTGAGTAGCAACACATTTCTGGCAGACAAGCAGATTATCTTGCAGCAAGAAGTACTGCAAGTCGTCATCCCACCCAAGATCTTCTCTCTTATGGAGGAAGGATGGATGCTGATCCTCGCAGTTTATCAATGCTTAGTGCTTCTTCGTATAGTGGACAACAAGCTCCATCGATATTAGGGGCAGCTCCACGGAGAAATGCGGAAGATCTCATGTATGCACAGAGTTCTTCAAATCCTGGTTATGGAGTGAGTCTGCCTCCTGGTAGGGACTATGCCACTGGAAAAGGGCTTCATGGCACATCTCTTGAATTGGATTATCCAAGCAGTGTGTCATCACGTGGTGGTCATCCAAGAATTGAGGATCACAAGGATGACAGGGCTGCTTACCTTAGAGAGTTCGAGCTAAGGGAGGAGGAGCGGCGTAGGGAGCGTTTGCGTGAGAGAGATAGAGACAGAGAAAGGGAGAAGGAACGGGAACGTGAACGGGAACGAGAACGAGAAAGAGAGCGTGAAAGGGAACGCATGTTGGAACGACGGGAGAAGGAGAGAGAACGAGAGCGCAAACGTGGACTTGAAGCCAGGCGTGATCGAACTCCAGCAAGAGTCTCTAGGGACCGCCGTGGTTCCTCTTCGGTGAAGGAGGGGAAATCTTTGCGACGAGATTCCCCACATCATGATGCTTTACATAGGTGGATCTTGATGTTTTATTTTGCGTCCTGCTCAAGTTCTGAATATATAGCTGCTTGTGTATCTTGCAGCCCTTGTAACTAACTTGGTGTTCTCTTATGCTGAAGGCATCATTCACCTGTTAAAGAAAAAAGGAGAGAATATGTCTGCAAGGTAAAAAAAAAAAAAAAAAAAAACTAGTAAAGAGCTTAAGACATTTAATGATAATGAGAATATTCCTCTTCAAGGATCTGCTGTTTTTCCTGTGGGGATGTGGAGTTGAGGGCTTCATTGGGTTCATTCTTGTTGCTTCCTGTTATTGCTCTTAGTTGTGGCTTTACTCTTTTCATATTGCTCTCTTGTCTTTCGCTCTGGGATGCAGATTTTACTTCTGGGGAGTTTTCTCACTCTTGACTATTCCTTGTATTGCTATGAATTTGGGCCTTTTTCCTTCCATGTTTCCTCCTGTTGATCTTTTAGCTCTGGTTGGGAATGTTTAGATCTGGGGTTTTCTTTTGGCTTCTTGTTCCTTATCTACTCTCCATTCTTACAATATCTCTCCCTTCAATCTTTTGGTCTTTCGTTTGGTGCATCGGATTGATTTATACGTGCTTTTATGGAGAAAGTGCTGCATACCTCTTTTCTAGGATTTATGACCTTGGCCTTATGTTAAATCCAGTAGACTTGCATGTATGATTTATTTTATTCTTACCTGATGGTCGATGTTTATCAATAGCAATTTCAATTTTGGAAGTACTCCTTTTTATGGAAGAACTGATTTGAATTTTGAAACACGAAAGAAGATCATGAGATTTTTTTTTTCCCTCCCTGTTAAGAACTATGTATTTGGTGCATGCTGCAATGTTTTTCTGAAACCAGGCATGTACATGTATTTCATTCCTTTCAGTGATGAATGCTGTCTATTTGCAGGTTCACTCATTCAGTTTGGTAGATGTTGAGAGGGATTATTTGTCACTTGATAAGAGATATCCTAGACTCTTTGTGTCCCCAGAATTTTCAAAGGTTAGTCTTTATCGTTTATTTTAAAGATGTCAAGTAGATAGTTGAATAATTGCCTTAATGTGGTGTTTTATTTTTTTAGGCTATTGTGAACTGGCCAAAGGAGAATCTTAGACTTTCCATCAACACTCCTGTCAGGTGCCGCTCTTTTATGCTGTTACTTCAATGGTTTTTGCAAAGATTATCTTATGCTTATCCAGCATATGCTTTTGTACCTTTAATTTTTTTTGGTGCAAGTGGCAGTTTGTGATTTTAATGGTTTTTCAAGTCAGAAAAATTTTATTGAAAAAGACTAGTTCATGCAAGATGAATGAAATAGCATAAAAATATGTACAAGAAAGAAAAGTAGTAAAACAACCTTTTACTTGTTTTTCTAAAAGTTTGGTCCAGTTTCTGGGCAAAAAAAAAAAAAAAAAAAAATATTGCATCTCAGAACAAGTATTTGAACTTTAACTAGTTTTGTGATTTCTAATATTCTATGTTTCTTCACTTCTCAAAACCAAATGGATGTTTGTTGTATTACTTTTTTTTGAAAGAAGGGAAAGATAAGGTTTTTATTTTTTATTTTTTTATATACATTGTTGAGTGGAGCAGTTTTGAGCATGATTTTGTTGAAGAAGAGAAGGCAACTGAGCTGAAAGAGCCATCTGCTGAGCTTTTGGCTGAAGCACCTACGAAATCAGAACATGGAAATATAGTGTGGAAGGCAAAGGTAAATCATTTTTAAATTTAAAATTATAGAACTATATTTGTTTCAATAAAAGACAATGCATTTTTAAATTTAAAATTATAAAACTATACTTGTTTCAATTAAAGATAATGCACTGTGCAGTGGACAATTTATTCCATTGATGCTGTTAAGGTTCTGCCAGCTTTTGGAATCAATAATAACTGCCCACAGTAGCTTAGACCTGAGTACCTAAGATTTTAAGTTATTCTAATAATAATTATATCGTATGAGGAAGTTGTAAGCCCATAAATTGGTTGTTTTTCATATTCTTGGGCATTGTGGACTTGTTGCTACTTGCTGGTGATTAACTAATTGTGCTTTTAAATCATATGAGAACCGAGTGTTTGCTGCTTTATGATGAAAATGTTAAAGCATGGTTGGCTACACAAAGGAAAAAAAAATTATCATGAGGTCTCTTACAAGATAGGTTGTCATGAATTCTCTCCCTTTAGCAAAGATTTTGCATGACTTATAATAGTTTGGGGCAAGGTAAGCCCCATGGGGTGGTACAATTTTGGGTATAACGCTTCATGAACCGATGGTCACTAGTTCAATTCCCCTTTGGTTCCACTTGGGGCAAAAACTCGCTAATGAACTAGAAAAGAAGAAACAATTTGGGGTGAAGTAAAACATTCAAAGCCCTCATGCCTCATGTGAGATTGATAAAAAATTTGATCTTTCTTAATCAAAAAGTATTTGTTAGATCTACTAATTTTGATTAGAGTGCATGGTTTTGTGGGTCCATTTGAGCATTTTTTTTGCTGAAATTTTATCAGTGGAATGCACAGTTAAGTTTTACATGTTCAGGATCCCCAAAAGTGTGGGAGAGCCCATAGGAAGAGGGATGAGGGTCCCCTTATCATATGTTTTATCATGATGGATCCATTATTTATGTGCTTTGTCACCATTTTATTATTTTAAAGCTGCTGTTGGATGATGAATTGTATTAAAGTTTGTTATGATTACTTAAGGTTTCTTTGTCTTCTTGGTTCAGATGATTTTGATGAGCGGACTTAGCAAGAATGCTCTGGAGGAGCTGTCATCTGAAAAAAGTTCTGATGATCGCATACCCCACATTTGCAATATCCTCCGGTTTGCCTTGCTTAAAAAGGACCAGTCTTTCATGACAATTGGTGGTCAATGGAATCCTGCTGATGGTGTTGACCCATCAGTTGATGATACCTCTTTAATTCAAACAGTCCATAGGTTTGTGCTGTCTGATATTTGTTGTAGAGGATGTCTAGAAATGATGTTTTTCAAATGACCTGAAGTTATTTTTACTTTGTAGATATGCAAAAGATGTCACTCAACTTGATTTACAGAACTGCCGTCATTGGAATCGTTTTCTTGAGGTAGGACTTTCTTTTGATGATTGTTACATTTATTAGGACCTCTTCAGTTTCTTTGAATTTTTGTTACAACAGTGAGCATACTCGTTGTGGCTTTTATAGCTTATTTCAGTAGGCCTTTTGGGTTATCTAAGGTGGCTGACTTTGGAATGAATTTCTTCAAGCTTCTGCTTTATGTTTGATTTTTTTTCTTATTGAGATCTTAGTTTTATGAATTATAAGATGATTTAGTTGTCAAAACATACACTAAATCATTAAATTAGCCTACCTATATTTTCACTAACAGAGATATTTCCCCAAACATTACATTCACATCTATATTCTTGGCTACTTCCAAAAACAAATTTGTACCCACTGTACAAAACTTCCACTTTTATGGGGTCTGGAAGAGGTTTGGTAGCTTATCCCCCTTTTTTTTGGAGTCTTGGCTACTTCAATATGTAATATTTTACTGAAAAGGTTCAGACTCCTTGTTTATAACTTTTTAGGTATCATCTTTGTTGACCAAAAAAACAAAAAAAACAAAAAATCGTTTTTCTATTTTTATTTTTTGGTTATGATGCAGATGAGACAGTGCAATATGTAGCATTTTTGAACTCTTTTGATGTTTCTAGGTTGTAGTTAAAGATTTTGTTTTTGGTTACGTGCGTGTGTTTACTGGATCCAGAAAGTTAATTTTTAATTCTACTTGGTGTTTGCAGATACACTATGACAGACTTGGCAAGGATGGACTTTTTAGCCATAAGGAGGTCACTGTACTGTTTGTTCCAGATTTGTCTGAATGTCTCCCCTCTTTGGATGCATGGAAAGACCAATGGCTTGCTCACAAGAAGGCTGTTGCAGAGAGAGAGCGCCAACTTTCTTTGAAAAAAGAGGTTTGTTGCTATATTGTTTGAAGCTTTTTTTGATCAGTTTTACTCATGCTCAAGTTCGTTGCCAAAAGACATCTAATTCACACACTGGCAGAGGCAAACACAAAATATGTGCATGTAGTTATGCACGTATGTAGATACATGGACAGATATCTGTTCTGAGATTGAGTGCAGGTCAAATTCAGTTGTTGAAAATGTTGTTACTAATGCACTTTGATATCTGGCAATCATGATATGGGCATGTAATTGAAAATGGGTTGTTCAAAATATCTTTAGATTCTGGACACAACATTGCTGAATTCGTCCCATTAAAGTCTTAATACCAATTACATGGGGTTATCTATTATTTAACATTCTGTTTCTATTTAGAGCAACATTAGCGCTCAACGTTTGGCAATCATGTTTATTCTTGCCTAGGTCTTTTGGATTTGCTGCTTTCTTCTTACTAATATAATGCTGTATTCTTTTCAGAGGTCTAGAGAGAAGAAAGATGGGCTGAAAGGTAACTTGCTGTGCATGGTCTCATTTTATTTGATATCTACTTCTTATGTTAGTCATCAGTTATCAAATTGATTTCTTTTTTTTGGGGGTGTTGTAATTTAGATAAGGAAAAGGATTCCTCAAAAGATGTCAAAAGACTAGACAAATCAGAAAAAAAGAAAGAGTCCACATCCTCTGGACAATCAGAAGATTCTAACAAAAAGGAGAAAAATGGAAATGGTGTGAAAGGGATTACTACAGCTGAAGAAAAGGGTGATGGGAATAACAAAATTGTTGAGAAAAAAGATGGGGCTGAAACAGGCGAGGAAATCAAGAATGTGGAGAAAAAGGAACCGGATGAATCTGCTGTTGCTCAGACAAGTGGCAGCGTGAAGCCTGGGAAGAAGAAGATCATAAAGAAGATTGTCAAGCAGAAGGTTGTTGATAAGACAGCTGGTAGTAGTGCCAGCAAACAAAATGACAAGCTGGATGAGAAGGATAATGGACAGAAGAACGCAAACTCAGAGATACCTGATCAACAGGATAAGTCAGTTACTCCTGCTAAGACATTTGTAAGAAAAAAGGTGGTAAAAAAGGTTCCAGCAGGAAAAACTGCTCAGAATGAAGGTACTGAAGATATACCAAAGGATAATTCAGATCCAAGCAGTGCTGCAGTTGTGGAAGGTACCAGTGTAAAAACAACTGTGAAGAAAAAAATAATTAAGAGGATAGCTAAAAAAAAGGTCCCTGGTTTGGAATCCAGTGATGGGGTTCCTGGAACTAAGAAAGATGCTGATGGGGATGAAATAAAGGTAGTTCAGCCAGTGCATGAAACCAAAAACACAGAGAGGCAGGCAGCAGATGCTGAAAATCTGGTCAGTGAGGTCAAAAGATCTGAAAAGAAAACAGTTCCCAAGACTGACTCCAAAACAGTTGCCACTAAGAAGCAAGGAGATGGCGATTCAAGCAAAACAGAGATAAAGGCTGACAAGGATGATAAGGAGGAGGATGAAAGAAAAACTGGTGAGAAAAGTGGCGTGGTGCCTAAAGTGGAGACTGATGCTGACAAGAAGAAAGTTCCTCAAACTGATGTCAAGAAGGGAAAATTAAAAGATGGGGATAAATCTAAAGATGAGAAAGTGAGAAAAGAAAATGATGGAAAAGATGACTCTAGAAACAAATCAAATAAAGATTTGAAAGAAAAGAGAAAGCCTGAAGAACCTCCTCGACACCCTGGATTGATTTTACAAACCAAATGGAGCAAGGAATCCAAAGTAGGTTTTTGCCATCCTACACGGCATAATGTACATAGTCAAATATATTCTGTATGTTCATCCCATCTAATGTTGCTTGTTTTTACTCCTTGTCTAACTATGAATCTTCCATTACAGCTTCGTTCATTGTCACTTTCACTGGATTCACTCCTGGATTATACTGACAAGGACATGCAAGAATCAACGTTTGAGGTTTGTTCTCCTGCTTCATCCATTTCTCTTATATGCTGTCTCTCTCTCTGTCTGACCTCGTATAACTAGCAAGATTATAGCTTGTTGTTTCTTCCTCACTGTGTTTCATGTTTCTTGCAGTTGTCATTATTTGCTGAATCGTTGTATGAAATGCTTCAATATCAGATGGGTAGTCGTATTTTAACATTTCTGCAGGTTTGTTATGGACTATGTCAATATGCATATTACTGGCTTCCTTTACTGAGGCATCCTCATTTACATGCTTATTTTTTGGGTGTGCGCGTGTGCAGAAACTACGTGTAAAATTTGTGACAAAAAGAAATCAACGTAAGAGGCAACGGGATGAAATTCAAGAAAAGGAAAAGGATAAAAAATCACCGGTGAAGCGAGCAAAGACCAGTGATCTCCCTGTGAAAGAGCAAGATATTAAGTCTGAAACCTTGAACACAGCTCAACCAGATGATGACAAAACCAAGGTCAAGGAGGAGGATAAATCTGTTGATCATGTTAATGAGGTGAAGATGGAAGATGAAACGGATGTGGTGAAGATGGAAAATGAAAAGGATGTGGTGAAGATGGAAGATGAAACTGATGATGAAGATCCAGAGGAAGATCCTGAAGAGGACGAAGAAATGGAGGAGTCAGGTACGCATCATGACTTACCTAATGTGAATAAAGAAGAGAAGACTGATGTGAATGCTGCACCTGAAAAGGTGGAAGGAAATGATAAAGATAAAGCAGAGGACTCTTTGAAGGAGAAAGAGAAACCAAAAGCTGCTGAGACAGAGCTCAAGTCTGATGGGAATGAAAAGACAGACTCAAAGGCTGATACTGGTAAGAAAGAAACTTCCGCTGATACTGTTAAGAAAGAAACTTCTGCCGTGACGGAGGTTGCTATTGATAAAGAATTATTGCAAGTATGTTTTTGGGAACTCTTTGCCCCCTTTTGTTATTTCCCAATTTCTGTTATAGCATATTTGTTGCATGCACTTGTCATTATATTAATGTTAGTTTTCAAATTTGAAACAGGCTTTTAGGTTTTTTGACCGAAATCGAGCTGGCTACATTAGGGTAAATATTTTATTTGTACTTTTTCTCTCTCATATGCGTGATATCATGATGATTAGTGTGGTAAGGAGCAACTGTTGTCTTTCAGGTTGAAGATATGAGGTTGATCATCCACAACTTGGGGAATTTCCTCTCACACAGGGATGTGAAGGTGAAAAAATCTGTTATTCAATTACTCTTCCATATTTGATTCTTTTTGGGTTTTGTCCATATTTTTTATTTTTAATTCCTTGCTTGATATTTTTGTGTTGATTGTCTGGTAGCTAATGTATCTCATGCATCAGGAACTTGTGCAAAGTGCATTGTTAGAGAGCAACACCGGTAGGGATGACCGCATTCTTTACAATAAGCTGGTGCGAATGTCTGGTATTTGAGATTGGAGAAGGGTCTTCATTTTTTCTTGATAATGAATTTCAGTATGACCTTGCCTTATTATGGCCCTTGAAAGGGGACAGATTCTTACAGGGCTTTGGTTTGCAAATTGGATAGTTGTCCTCTGTTTGATTTCTTTTAATGCCTGTCAAAAAATAAAAATGAAACATTTGTTTATACTGCTTTTTTTTACTAATAAAAATGAGAAAGATGCGCACAATTAGTATCATTGCAAAACAGTGTTATTAGTATTCAAACAGTCCAACCCAGTTGCCTCCAATCTCCCAAACATGAGTGCATACTCATGGTGAGGGCAACACTGTAGGATGTGATCTCCCGTCTCGTCCACCTTCACCTTCATGATGGGGCCGTCAGGGCTTGGGGTGGAGGCATTTTGCAACCCTCTCAGTTCTCAATTTGTTGAATTCGATATTAATAGGATGGACATGGGAGAAGAAAGAAAGGGGTTATATAAATAAGTAGACATGGCAAAACGGGTCAGAATTTTATGATCCGACCCGAAAAATACCTGACCCGAACCTGTTTTTGACCTGAAACAAAAACGGGTTGACTCGTGACCCGACCCGTGTTTTGTGAGGGTCAACCCGACCCGCGACCCGAACCCGAACCATTTTTTTAAAAACTTTTTTTTTTTTTGGGTAAAAAAAATAGTGAAATTAAGACAATATTGGTTTAATTGTTTATTGTGAGTTTTAAGGAAACAATTGATACATTTACATAACTGCATGTAAATTAATTGAAAAATAAATGGTTGAGCATTCTGTAATGAGTAAAGATTTTTAGATATCAAATAGTAAAGTATATGCTAAGATAATCTGGTTACAGTAAAGTTAAAAACAGATTTAAAATTGTAAATATGTGTGAGACACATTCACAAGTGTGAAAATAGTAAAGCCAAAGTATTAAATTAGCATAAATTATGAATGCTTAGATCTATTTTTTAACCATTTATGTTCAAAATAAACAGTTTTTCAAAATAAATTATGATATTTCCTAGAGTGTGTGTTGCTTAACAATGATATGATCTTCATAAAAGAGACTAGGTATAAATAAGTAAGCAATCAAACTTTAATGTATATCTCAAATTGAAATAGAGTGTCAACCACAATTGATAATAGATTATAAAATTAATTTTTAAAATTGCAACTTTCTTATATGTTTTTATTCTTTATTAAATGAGTTATCCAATAAGTCATTCGTAATATTTTTTTTTTTTTGGAATGTTGATATTGTGTAAAAATAAAACTTGTATATTTGTTCTACTTATCTTTGTGTTGTTTTGTTTTAGATAGCAATGTTAGGATTTGTATAATTTTAAAATTATTGAATAAATATTAATAAGTTTAACTGAGTTTATTCTTGATATAAGTAGTGAATTCAAAATAATGCATTTTACATCAAGTAATATGTTGCATAACTATTCAAATGGCAAATATATATTGTTTTCTTTATAAAAAAAATAAAAAAATAAAAAATTTCATGTGAAAATATGGGTCAACCCGACCCGTCCCACAACCCGATTGACCCGAACCCGATTTCAATCCGCTTAAAACGACCCGTTTTTGACCAGTGACCCGACCCGACCCGCCCGTTTTGCCATATCTATAAATAAGTAATTTAAATATGTATTAAATAAAAGATATATACAAACTCTTGTCCTGTCCCTTCTTTGGGGCACGGTGGGCCAAGATGGGGCATTTTTACTGTCTTTATGTATGTATGGGTTGGCTTCATTACACAATAAATGTTAAGTTCCACCATTTTATGGATCCGGTTCTATTGGTCTTCACTAAAAAATTAGCTAATTAAACTTGACCGAAAAATTAGATGGTTAATCTTAATTTTTGAGAATTTTATAATTACTTAAGAACATTGACTAACTTTGGCATAATAACCTTCTTGACTTGGTTAACTAAGCCTGCGTAATTAATGAAATCCTTCTTCTAGAAAGGAAAATTTGCGGTTATTTCAATAGAAAATAATATTTTTGGAAAATGGCATGGACTTTGGAAAGCTTTTTTGATAAAAGGATTTGTATTTTAGTGTGTGACGCTGATTTTGCAAATTAGTTGAAATTTTATTTTGTTGTTTTATGGAAAATTATTAAGATTTCCTCTGATTTCACATAATTATATGAACAAACTTTCGTTCACAAAAACAAATTTTAAAAAGAAAATTTTTTAAAAATAAATAAATAAAATTTAATGGTAGTGTTAAATGGGAAAATAACCCTAACTTTGAAATCTATGCACAAAATTAGGTGCAAAAGTGACTGGTTCTAGGAAATAAATATCATTTAGAAAAAATGACTATGCAAAGAGGGAACAAAGAGATCTGAATGAGTATGAAGAGAGGGTGTAAAGAGAGAATTACATAATACACACACACAAGACGATGCAGACAAACTCGTTCTATTCCTTGTCCTATCTCCTCTTTGGGTTGGAAATTCCACATGATAGAGAACATGGATAACGTGGGTCGAGCAGGGTGGGACATTTTTGTCATCCTTCGAAAGTAAAGTATATTTTTCTTGATACATATAACCGATACATGGTATATTTTCCTCTAATTTTCTCAACTTGTTAGGTTATAATAGATGTTAAGTTTGTAATCATATGGATCTCAATATGATGGTCTTGTCTAAAAAAAGGAAATTAGCCAATTAATCTTAATTACCCAGAATTTTATGGTTACTTGGAGCATGGATTAGATTTGGCACAATGACCTTATTGACCAAGCAAACTACACTTTTGAAATCTTTCTCCTTGAAAAGCAAATTTCTGTTTATTTCGACAATTTATTTATTTATTTTTTATTTGGAAAATAGCATGAACTTTGGAAAGCATATTTGGGAAAACGAACTTATTTTTCAATGTTTGGGTCTAATTTTGAAAGTGAGTCGGAAACTAATTATAGTTTGCTGGAAAATTATTAATATTTCTTTTAGTTATATGAACAAACTTTCATTCGGAAAAATTAATTTCAAAGAGGGAAAGCTTATTTTGCTTTATGAGTTTTTCCTTTTTGCTGATCATAGAAAATTTTCTCTATTATCTTGTGTTTTTTGTTGTGCCAAAACACCATAAAATGCCCAATACACTAAAAGGGTGAGGTGGTGGTCTAACTCGATGCATTTTAAGAAAAAGAAAAACGAATAGAACTTGTATTAGTTAATAGGCCAATATCTTTGTATAATCTGAATTGAAGCAATTAAACAGATCAGTGGTACCAGAAAGAAAACTGAATGGAACTTGTGTGTAGCTAAATAGTTTTGTTAACAACATGTCAACAACAACAACAACAACAACAACCAAAAAAAAAAGAAAAAAGCAGAAGCTAGCTAAGTAGCTTTGTTAGCAAGAACAAAATGAATAGACTTGTAGCTTGAGCCTTGAGGTAATATAACTCGAAGCTATTAAACAAATCAAAGTGGCAGGAAAAAGAAAAAAAAAGTAGAACTTGTGTGTTGCTATGGATTTTGTTAACAATGAAAAGATAATAGGTTTGTCAAAATAAGCCAATCTCAAGTAGAGTCCTTAATGCTTGTTTCTTAACCACCTTTCCATACACTCCTCTTCCCAGCTTCAAAGCCCTCTCCTTGTCCAACACCCCTGAACTTTTATTCAATCCTTCGATCAACGCCTTCAATAACCTCTCATCACTTCCCATTACTTCAACTAAACTATCCACCACCACGTCCACAGCTGGAATCCGCTGTCCCCATCTCTTCATTGACTTCTGTGAACCATAAGCCTCAGAATATGCAGACCAATAGGATGCCCTCAAATAGCCTTTCTGCTTACCCCTCACTACACATCTCCTCATACATTCCTCTAATCTGTACACTGCACCACCCATATCTATCCCTCTTTCAAGGCCAATTTCAATTTCTCTAATCTCTTGCTTTTCACTCATTTCCTCCTCAAACTTGCACCTCTTACAATTACATTGAAACCCCCATGAGTTTGACATTTCTCTACGCTTATCCAATGGCAAAAGCACATCATGATAAGCAAATGTAATCTCTTCACCTGCCTTAACATCCCTTGAAACATGAACCATCACATAATCCCCTACATGCAAACGCCTTGCATTAGGACTACAAGCATGGTTAATGAATGAAGCTAATACCCACAATCCAACACCATAATAATCACTGTTCCTCCCCAAAACTTTGGCTGAAACTGCATCTTCAACCAGAGAATTCACATCCAAGATGTTTAGAATACTAGCCATATCAAGCTTCTTATCCAAGTCTCTTCTTTCCTCTTCAGCCTCAGGCCTAAAAAGACTTATATCTGGAACCTCTAACACGTCCTCATCTTCGCCAATTGACAATGTATTAATCAAATAACATGTTCTAGGACATTTTGCAATTGAACTTGTAACTTTATCAATGAAATTCTTCCACATAACCAATTGGGCATTCTCACCTGAATCTTCACTAGGCAATATACCTCTCTCTGTGGCAATTGCTTTGGTGACCAACACCAAAGTCCCAGCATCAATGTTCTTTGTTGCAAAGAGGCCACGCCCACTAATCACAGATTTCCTTATCTGCACAGCACCAATGTACTCGGCTAGTTCTGGGGACTTTCCTCGATACTTGTTTACAATCCAATCCGAGAGATCAAAGCCTCCGGTCCTTGATAAAAACTCGAGCTTTTTGCATTTCTCCAGATACCCATTAAGGCTTTCAGCATTCTCATTAGCCTGAGGATCCAAAAGAGCAGTCTTGAAACAGTCCAAAGCCATAGAGTACCTATTGAGATTTAGCAAAATCTTACCTTTGCATAGCAGGGTCTTGAAATGGGTACTCTCAATTTTCAAAGATTGTTCACAATCCTTCAATGCTTCATCAAATTCTCTCAGTCTGGACCGTGCCTCTGCTCGATTTGAGAGCCCTAAGCAGAGAGATTTGTGGAGCTTGGAAAGGTTTTCTGGGTCTAAGTGATGTTGGGTGTTTGAGATTTGGTCTTGGCAAAGATTGATGAAGTGAGAGTAGGCAAGTATGGAGTCTTCCCATTCTTCTCTGAGGAGGTGCTCCTTGGCTTTGGATCTGAGCTGTTGCATTTGCTCTTCGGCCATTTCGAGTTCTGTCATTGTTTTTTTGATGGTAGTGGGTGGTGGACTGAAACTGCTTTTGCGTCTTTGACTGGTCAGTGGTGAAGTATGTTGAGGGATTTGAATATGAGGATTTTGTAACGGTCAAATTGCTTATTCTAAGTTTTAACTTTTGTCTCACATTTTGTTCTGTAACGGCAACGGCTATGTCGGGGTTCTTTATTTATTACTATCATTACTATTTTTTTTATGTTTCTTTATTTATTAATTTAGTGTTGAGTAGAACAGAGGAATACTATTTTTTTTACACGAATGAAGGCTATTTTATAGGATTAGTTTTATAACAAAGATTTAATTTATTTAATTTTATTTTGTTTTAATCGGAGAAGAGTAAAATGTTTAATTATAAATATAAAAATGTGTGTTTAAATTTTAAAATCTCAATCCACCTAAATGATTTCTTAAAAAATGACAAGATATCATGTACACATTTTGATTAGTAAAAAATTAAATGGTTATTCTTCATTTTACAAACAAATGGAGAAGATCCTAATATTATTTGTTGAGTAGTATTTGTTACACACACGGTTATTCTTCATTTTACAAACAAATGGAGAAGATCCTAATATTATTTGTTGAGTAGTATTTGTTACACACACGGTTATACACCTATTTTTTGAATAAAAATTGTGAGTTGAAGACACGATTTCAAAAGTGAAATCATGCTTTCAACTTACTATTTTAGTTCAAAACAAATTTTCAACTTATTATTTTAGTTCAAGAAATGTGCAATAATTTTTATCAATGTTTGTTTAGCCGAATTTCTTACTGATATTGACAAGGAAATGTAAACTCACGAGACAACACATGCTTCATGATTAAGAGGCTCTTCATTTACCTTTCAATTATATAAAAACCAGTATATATTTGAAATTTAAATTCTATAAGTCTAAGGCATGTAAAATGCAACATATTTAATATTTTCACACCAAACACGTCCAATTTTTGAAGGAGCATTATTAAAAAGATTAAACTAAATCCAGGAAACAATAAAAAGATGAACTTATCAAATTTAGATACGCCCTCTCTCACTCAGTCCCCATCAAATCACAAATTCACAATTTTCAAAGATACCACCAAATTTTCCTCTCAAACAGAGACACTATGAAGATCACAACCAAAAAGATGACGCCTTTTTGAACAGCTTGCTTGTTCCCATAATAATATAGGGCCTCATTTGAACACTGTAAAGGATGAACCATTGCTAAACTGGGATAATCTGGTGCAATACAAAAAGTTATAAAAAAAAAAATTTGTATTGGCTAATTGATTCAATTGCACTTGGGTATTGCACTGAATCTCAATCCACCAAACTGCGAGTTCTTCACAAGACATCATGTTGAGGTTCTTCAACTTTCAATTAAGATGAACAAATGACATTGATTGCCGTCGGGAAATTATGAAGATCTGCTGACTTACTGCCATACATCTGCACTTATGCATCATTTTGTTGACATTTTAGACCGGGCCAATGATTAAAAAAAAAAAAAAAAAAATCACATTATCTAATCCTTCTGATGAGACTATGTAAGGCCCTGTTAGAATCATAAATTTTGCAGAAAGCTCACATTCTTAAAAGCATAAAAGGAATGCTTAAAAGAAATTCAATGGATTCCATATGTTACTAAGCTCTTTGGTAGCTGTTATGTAATTCATCAAAAAATGCAGCAGTTTCAAATTTCAACAGAGAAGGGCCTCAGGGCCATCTTAAAATTCAGAGCGCACACGTAAGACTTATACACCTATTAATAATACAAATCATAATAAACTTACTAATTAATGGATCAAAGCCAAAGGAACCTGTTAAGAATAACTCAAATAGGATTTTTTTTTTTCAAATTCCTGCAATTTTGAATGCCTATTCTCCAGAACTCCAGCTCTGTGTGCATCCATATTCCACACGCCAAAAAAATGTTTTCTGCAGAGAATTGAAGATGATCTTAGGAATAACCCAAAATTGCTCTCCACAGATCCATTGGAAACCATCTTAAAAGACACTGCAACTTGCATCAGAAAACAGGATGATGTTCAATTAGCGTCCCAACTAGAACTCGGGATAATTGTGACACACTCCTGCCACAAAGATTTGCCATCTTCACAGGGCTATGTACAGATTGCAAAAACTCTGAAATTTTAGCACTCTCTTCCTGAAGACATTCCTAAAACATTGGGAAATGCATATATGAGGTTCAATTACGGTAGCTCATGAAATGAAGAGAACAGAAAAGTATATAACAAGATTGTGCTTTCAGAAGCTTATCCTGTGACCTTTCCACTCTATAATAGTTTAACTCTAAAGGAAATCTCACCAGCTCTACTTGCTTAATGACAAGTCATTATTTCTTCATGAAGTACATTCCATCTCTCAGTTCCAACTTTTCTTCAGAAACTAGACCAGATAAGAAGCTCTGAAGTTGTTGGAGCGATTTATCGTAAGGGGGGTCAGCTACGCAAAACATCTAGAGCAATGTGTTAAAAAGTAATTTAGTTTAGCAATCATGAAATTTGTAGCTAAATCAAAATCTAAGGAGCCTGTTAGAACAATTCTTACCTTGAGAGTATTATGAATTCGATCTAATGCCATGCTTCCAAAGTTTGTGAGCATCCCCATGATAAATTTCTAGAAGCAAGTGTGATTTAGAGTTATTCATAGAACAAGATGACAATTAATAAATTTCATGCAGATGCATAAGTACTTGTAAATCTTCCTTTTAATTCTGATACTTAACCAAATGATTGCCCAGGGGTAGCCAAATCTAACATGGTTATCAGACTAAGCCAGAAGAAACAGTTTTTTTTTCCCAGTCATTTACATTTTCAGTGATTTCTTTCTTCCCTCTTGGGAAGGCTAGTTCAATAATTACTACTTGACAAAGCTATGATCAGCAACAGAAAATTATCTGCTGGAACCTAAAAGGTTGTTTGATGATCCAATTCTGGAGTATTATCTAAGGCTAGCTTTTTGCTGAGTGAAGAGAGAAATTTCTGTTCTTCCCCATCTCTTTTTCTGGGGATATCTACTTCTACTTAACCTTGGTGAGTTAAGAGTAACTTTTAGTTATAGCCTTTAGTCCAAAATGAAACACCAGACCCACCCAACCCTATAAATAAAAGTAAATATCCTTCAAAGCAGGGTCTTGAGTCTGACTAATTTGGAATTTGTACGAGGAAAGTCAGAAAAAGAAACAACGGAACAGTTTCAAACAACCATTCATGCAATTACATCAAATAATTCTCAAATTCACATCACATACCTCATAAATAGTCATTTCCTTGCGTATTTGATCCTCAACAGAGGCCACAGATCTCTCTCCCTCGTCATCACCAACTAAAATCTCCTCACAACTACCACTATTTCCACCATTCTTATTAGTTTCAACCATGCCTTCCATCAGGGTAAATACATGATCATTAGAGTCTACCCCAAGTGATTCTGCAAGGATTCCCTGATTACAAAAGGAGGTTAATAAAATTAGTTTTCATCTTGACCCTAGCCCTTGAAGATTGTAATATATTTGAATATTTATGGATTACCAAATTTCTACCTAATTGAGCAGATTTAACCAGTACTTGGAAGGAAAAAAAACAAAAAGGTTGACTTCACAAAAAAAGCAACAAAGCCTACAATTCAAAATAACCACAAAGTCAATAAAAGAAGATTGGTGCCATTGCCAGTATAATGTGGAAAGTTCTGAGGTAAAGGAAATTGAACCAAGCAAGTAAGCCTTATTTTTTTTCAGCTATTAAAAATCTATTGAGTGTCCAACGCTAATTGATCATTCACTAGAATGAATCATTGAATTGGTCATGTATGTTCAGCAGCAATCCAGGAGTTTTCATTAGATCTATCAAGTGTCCAACACTAACTGAGTAAGTGAATGTTATCAGATACCTTGCATATCCAAAAATTTATCCTTCGATTGAGTACATCTACAGGTAAGCCAATAGCAGCTGCAAGATTTTTAGAGGTCCAACTGAAAGTAGAAAATACAAATGCGGTTACACTATTAATGAATAGCATATAATGCATTCAGATAATTCCCATGGTTACCTCGTTTGATCCTGAAATTGCATAATAATTGCTGCATGTACAGGTGCCACTGTGAACTGCACTGCCCTATCTTCAAATTGCAACTCCAACTGCACATCCATTATAAATAAAAAAGTGAATGATTTACTGATTCAGGACAGATATAAAGGAACTGGAAAAATTTTGCTTTGTTTAAACATGGGAGTAATCCAAATATCAGTGAGTATCAAATTGCATTTTTTTAATTTTGAACCATACCTTGACTGTACCAAGATTTTTCTTCCATAGAAGCTTACGAGGGGTTTTGATTTCATTAAACCTCTTTGCATAATCAGAGAGCAGGTTGTCAACTGGCTCAGGGACATTAAGGGTCTCATCCTGAAAATTTTCTTCAAGGTTAATAGAGCAAAAATAATTTGTCGCTAAGGAAAAATGAAATTGTCATTTGAAAAGAAGAAATTTTAACCCAAGTATATATATTGTTAGCAAGGGACAGATATAGGTCTATTGTGTTGGTGTAAACAGATACTTCATGCAGAGACAGCAGAAAGTGTGTGTGATTGCAGAAATGAGAAAACATGTAAATATGCCCAATCATCTAGATAGCACGTCAAGTAATATTGCCAGAAAACCTTTTTTTTTTTATAAATAAATTAAAAATTTATTGAAATAAGACTACTTAATGCACATGTACAATGAACACAAAGGAGTCAAAAGAATTAGAAACAAATTATTCTGTAAAAAAAAAAAGCAACGGCTAACAAAGAAATCAGCAATGAACTGAACAGAGTTACTATAAGTATAACCCCATGTAGGAGACCGTCAACAAAGATCACGTAAATTATCATGCCTTTTCCAACTACCAGAATTTAAAATGATTGATATCAATGATAGCAGTGGTGACCTCTATACCTGGATTGGAGGCCAGAAATTAGAAGATATGATTGTAGCATCAAGAATATCCATTGACACTGCAGACTCCCCCGGCTCAGCCCCTAAGAATTTATTCACCAAAGATTACTTGAAAATTTTTCATAAATGAATAGATCATAAGAAACTAAGATGGCCTATTGGCAATCATGGCACAAGTAGTCCCAAAAACTACTAAAGAAAGATATAAATCATAATACTACACTTATTCAAGCAAAATGCCATCCATCATAGTTTGTAGATTTATTTGAATGATTTGGATATGGAAAGTATTCTTGCCATGGAATGTGAAGATGGGTGTGGCACCATCAAATTTGATGAGGTGTCACCTAATCATAGTTTATCTCATTCCTAATTTCAAAATGCTACCTGTCAGAGGGGTCTGAGCAATGGTTGCTTTTATATTGGAGTTTGTCCTCTTTGAATCTATCAGGTCATTGAGCATTATTTCACATTTTTGCATGCTGCTCTCTCCAAAATGTATCTGCAGGATGACAGTACCACCATGAAAATGAAGGCGGAAAATTCTAACGCAACAAAGAGAATGCCAAATGTCAACTACAACCAGGAGAGCTAATTAAACAGATCAAAGACTCCAATATACAAACCACCTGCCTTGAGGAGTTCTAAAGTTCGTATCTCTGAATCAATGTCATAATCAGATTTGTTGAGAAGCTTTTCTGCCAGCATAACACGATATTCATTGACTAGTTGGTCCTTTGAACCAATTATGCCAACAATCATCCCAAGTATGTCAACTTTCCTCCGGTTCCTACTACCTTTCGATGGGTCAGCTTCTACAGGATCAGGCTCCCAGCTGACAGGCAGAATTCATGGAGACATATCAGTCAACTGACAAGGCAAGCTTAAAGGTACAACTAAGTTACATATCATCCATTGCCATGATAGCATAAACATACCAGGCAGCATTGATCCATGCTTGCTTGTCATCGGTGATGAAATCATCATCAACACCAGTATTCTCTTGACTTTCTTCATCTCTATTTAATTCTTCAAGAAGGCTATCCCCAGCATTTCCAGATACATTAGGATTTCCACCAGTCCCATCAGTTAACATTGTCACAATGCATTTTATGGTATCTTTCCTTCCCCTTAAATAGTCTCTTATTGGTTCACCAACTGCTTCAAGAAAAACACCTGCCGGGTCTATTGTCCGTAGTGCTTTAATAGTTGAAACATATTGATGCAGTATGTCATTGGTTGAGGCACCAGCAGTAAGCAAGCGATATTGTAGTGCTGAGATAAATGATTCAACCAACTTAGAATGTTGTCCCGTATATTCAAGACATTGTTTTAAATCTTCAATAGCTGGAGAGCTGCAAAATTTATTAGAAAAAAAAATTAGGAAAAGAAAAATGGAAAACAGAATGAGGACAACCACAGGAGAATCTTTCAGGCATTCAGGTGATTGTATCAAACATTAACACCCATTTCACCATCCAGTTGATATAGAGATCTCATCACATCAAATTATGTTGCAATTATAGCTACTGTAAGAATCTTAATTCTCTTCTCATTTATAAGAAACAAAAATAAAGCAAGACCAGTGCACAATTTGACAACTTGACCACTGTAACAATCACATTTACTTGACTTCTACAATAGGAAACCAAGGAAAATACCAGATTAAGAATGTAAAAGGAATCACCTGTCAGGATAATCCACAATTATCTCAAATAGTTTGGCTATCCTTAAATCTTGCAATGTCTCGTAAGCAAAATACTCTAGCCGCAACTGCCATCTAACAAGTCCTTGAGAGGGAGTATCAATTCCGGGATAGCATGACGAAGGATGTGAAGCCAAAGGTGATTTGAGACCAGATGAAGGACTATCATAACTAACAGAGTCACCAAGATAAGCAAGAAGTGCACGGAAGAACTGGAGAGGCACAGCCTGGGAGACATAACTCCAAGTATATGGAGTCATTTATTAGTAGCATAAAAATATATACCTAAACTAGAAAACTAGCATGGAGGGCAGTAGAAAAATAAGCAGAAGAAATACAAAACATGGCAAGAAAAACAATATCAATTTTACAGCATCTTGCAGATTGCATTCACTCTATGCAGGAAGAACTTTTGGACAATTACAGTAGCTCCTGAAATCAAATCAAATTACAGTTTATGACCAAAGAACTAATACAATTTTGTATATAGCCATATTATAACTAACAAATAATTTATATAAAAAACCCAATTACATATAAACCAAATAATTATATGCCTAGCTGAAACAACTATAATATCTTCAGCAATTGTTCAATGACCTTCCGCATATATAGACAAGAAAGCATCTGTCATATGGTATAGACCAGTACAATTTAATCCATTAACTCAAAAAGAGGACCAGGTTTATTGAATCAAAAGTGCAATGCAAATGAAAACATCTTGGATAGATAACAGGTTAAAACATTAGGGATTTTAGAAAATGATAATTAAAAAAATAAGGCAACACAAACAAGAAAAAATACCTGTATCCACCCTTTAATGGACTCCAAAACAGAACTTCTGTAATCATCACCAGCCAAATCATGTACTTTAGCCTGCCACACATACAGGAAAATTTTGATGGGACCCAAAGACAAATTACATACAAAGAAAATGTGAGATGTGATTCTCACATATAGTATTGGAAAAGAGGATGTCCAATACAACAATACAATATTGGAAATGAAAAGAAAAAGGCCAATGTATGGGTGAAAAGAAATAAGCTGGACAGCTATTGCAAAAATGGAACACATGCTCACCTTTAGAAGCAGAAATATGGCAGAAGAATAGGCATCTTCAGTCATAGATGTAAATCCAAGACTTCTAAGATCTCGAACAACCTTCCCAATGTTCTTTACCAACTTATTGTTCTCCAAGAACCTACCCTGGTGAGAACATTCATCAATATCCATTTCACCAGTCCTATAAGAGATTTTGCTTTTTTCATCTAAATCCATTTCATCTTTGTCTTGAGATTCATCATCGTCGAACTCTCCACCCATTATTGTACTCAATTCCTCCAACCTTCCCTTAAAATACCAGTGGAGTATCTCTAAGAACATTTGGGAGGTAAAAAGAAGAAATTAAAGTAAAATCAGGAAATTGTTACACACTCGCACGAAACTAATTTTTAGACAGCATAAAACAAAAGATCTCCAGTGTAGATAATCAGGTAAAATAAGAAAAGTGGATTGTTTTAATCCTAAAGCACACCTAATTACAGTTGAGTGACTTGACCTTGTACTGACTAGTGTAGTGGAGAACTGGGTGGTGGCAAACAAATAGAACATTCAGCAGAAAATCAATCCAACACATGGTGCATCAAGACAGCAATGATTGCTGCCCCATCTATATCTAGTTACTCAATGAGCTCAAATACTCCTTGGTATAGAAATAAGTAGGTTTCCCAAGAACCCTACATGGTAAATACTTCTTAAAGCCTCCCATTTCAATCAATTGTTGAGGAATACATTCATTCTTTGGGAAAAAAATAAATGCATATATTCTTTCTTGGGCTTCTATGTTTTTTGGGAGCACAGGGTAGTGCCAGAATATAACAAAATAATTTAGATTGACAATTATCAATCAAAATTTAAGCTTTTTTTCTTCTATACTGAGCCACCAAATAGAATGTATTCACTTGCTATGGATACTGACATGCAGATCCAAGCAATACCTGAACCCGACCCAAATAAATTTTTGATGCATCAAATGTGAATTTATAATATCCATCACCCAAACTTTCAATCTTCATAACACACAGAACAAGCCAAAAATGAAAAGATACTTAGATGAAGGATGCTAACTACCAAATAGCATTCATTGAAGTCTAGTTTTTAGCCAACACGTACTCAGCAAAAAACACTATGCTCAAGAATACTAGTAATCAATCAAGATATATCATTAAGTATATACCAGGAAAATGCCGAGGAAGACTAGCCATAAGCACTGAAGACACAAGTAATTGGTATCTAGAAAAGAGATGGCTTCTCTCCGCATCCGAAGGATGCCTTCCCTCAGACATCTGATCCTTGTAGGACTGCAAAGCATGAGACAACATCAACAAGCACTTCTCCTGGTATTGCTTTTCCAAAGATATCTCTTCTAGAGCTTTGCACAACACTTCCTGAACCTCACTCTCGCATATCTGCACTTCACAATTAAGCCAATGAGTTGTAGCTTAATGGCATCTCCTCTCTCTCTACATTACCCTCGTAAATGTAATGTAGAAGGTGAGATCGCCAGTTCATGATCCACCATATGTGTTGTGTGTATAATTCCAAAAAAAAGGAAAGAAAAGTGCAAGTCACCAATTTTCCAATTCAATACCTTATATTTATCAAGAATTTTAATTGATCTCTCTCTCTCTCTCTCTCTCTCTCACACACACACACACACACACAACTATAAGATGTTTAAATTTCAAGTTTGGATAACATAGGGAACCTCTCTAAAGAAGGGCCCTTTAAACTCGCTTCTAGCTAGTAAAACCTATGAGTAATAGACCCCACCCATCAGAACCAATTGTCGGGTAATTCAGAGGCACCCATGACAGGCTAAACAGTTTATGCCCGTACCCAGGAGCACTGTATTTTAGAATTTTCAAGAGTCTTGTAGCTCAATGGTGTTGCCTGGTCTCCTTCTTAAGGAGAACCACGATTCAAATCCCCCCTCCCCACTTGTTGTAACAATTGAATTATAAATTAAAAAAAAAAAAAAAAAAACTTTCTTTATTTTAAAAATACCCACAAAAAATGAGTATGAATTGAATAGTAAACAGCATCCAATATATGAAATTTAGTGTGCATGTTAAGAATGAAAACATATAATCCAAAGGTGAAAAGTTTGAAACTTTAATCCAATAATAAGCTATTGAGTGATTGTAGCGTTGCCATATATATATATAGAGGTTGATGCTATACATACAGGGGGTTGGTTTTTGGAGAGAAGTGCAAAATTGGTGTAAGCATCAAAATGGCGCCAAAATTTCGAAGCTCCATTTTGCTCAAAAATTTCCTGCACACACACAGATAACGAAACCCTAATTGGAGTACAAATTTTCAAAACAAGTAGTGCCCTAACTTTGAAAATTGAGAGCATTATGACAATCTTGCATACATAGATACATATGTATATATATACCTCTAGTGACTTGAGAAAGTGGTCGCGAACGAGAGAGTGGAGGCCGTGGTGGCAGAGGGAATGGACGTGAGCGATGAATTCTGGGCCGACGGAGAGGTCACCGGCGCCGGTGAGAAGGGTTGCGGTGGTGGCGCAGAAGCCGGTGTAGCTATCGTGGATTTGTCGGATGGAATCGTCGGTGAGAGAGTCAAGAATCGCTAGGTTGCAGCTGGAGGAGGAGGCGGAGGAGGAGGGTCCCTCCGTCGTCATCAAGTTTTGATTTTTCTGTGTGTGTGGGGTTTTGCCGCCACTGTGAGATTGAAATGGTGTTGGGGGAGTGGAGTTCACAGTAGTGTCTCTTTTGCTTTTGCCATAGCTTTTGGCCAAACGAAAATGGGTCCAGTTATCGATTTTGACAAAACCGGTTTAGGTCTAGCTCTTGGTTGAACCAACTAGTCCGTATTTTGATGTGGTCACCTCTCCAACTCACTTTTTTTTAAGAAACTCTCCAGCTCACTTAAGCTCAATTCAAGTATGGTGTGGAACAATTCATACAATAATAGGGTGCTATTATTCGAATTCACAACTCCTAAATTTGGACGTTTAATAAGTCATAATAAGGAGTCCAAATCTTCTGTCTCATCAATTATGCTCCACTTCATGCTCCACCAATAAATTTTGGACAGCTAGCATTTCTCATTAAATGAAATAATTCTGACTTTAACACTCACGTTACTGAAACGTTAACGTTAAAATCCCTTTCTTTTTTTTTCTTCCGCGGCTTTATTTCTTCTCTGTTCTGGCTTTTGGTTTCTTTTTTTTCTCTTCTCCATGTGGTTTGTCTCTTGCCGCAGCTTTTGGGATTGATTTGGACTCTTCCCCTTTTTTTTCTTCCGCAGCTTTAATTTCTTCTCTGTTCCGGCTTTTGGTTTCTTTTTTTTCTCCTCCATGTGGTTTGAGTCAACAAGAACTCTTTTGAATTTTGTCTCTTGCCGTAGCTTTAGTTTTTGATTTGGACTCTTCCCTATATTGTCTCATTATATTCCTTTCTCCCAAAGTGTTTCCAGCTTTTGCTTTTGTTTTTGTATGCCACAGAGGTTCCTTTTGTCCGGTGCAGATTTGCTTCAACTTTTGAGAGACTTCTGCTGAAACAAGCAACCTTCAAGGCTTTCAAGGTTTCTTTTTTTTCTCTTCTCTATGTGGTTGACGTCTCAAGTGTTCATCTTCATCCTCATTTCGCCCCGGTTACAGACACATCCTCACTTCATCTTCAAGTGTTCATCTGCTTCTATTGGTTTCCACAAAGTGACTTGTCTATGGTGATTATGGTGTTTGATTTTTGTTCCATTATGAAACATGTGGAAAGAAAAACGTTTTTGGACGATGTAAAGGTTGTAGTCAGTAAATAATTGGGGTTGCTGGATTTTGTATTTTACATGTTTGTTGAAATTCTTAAATGAGTGACTGGGACGGGAAGCTCCTCCATAGAAGCTCTCTTGTATATATCTTATTGTAGAGATTACACTTTGATTTGAATATATGGATAATATTTTATTTAAATTCCAGATTTCATTATTTTATCAAACTCTATTTGATAAGGATTGACTGGATTAATGGATATCTGCTGAGAATGCTTGGACTGATGTTTTGGTTTTGTGTTTCAATTGAGATAAAGTCGGATATGTCTCAATAGATGTTTTTTTTTTTTTTTTTTTTAAGATGAAACTGGACCTATTATGTAGGAACAAAACATTGTATGCAGGAAAAATAGTTTCTACCGAAACAAAAACAGGGGAACCACACCAATTCTGCAGAAACAGAGAAACAATTTTATCTGCTTGAAGTTGTACACATCCCTTGATGATGGTGAATGTTGGGTGCACTGTCCAGCCCACACTTTGTCTTAGCTCATTAAATGAGCTTGTTGGAGAATTGGCAAGAAGTCAGCAAAGCAAATTGAACTTGCTGGAGAATCTGGTCCGAAAGAGAAGAATTGAGTTCATCTTTTCCTCTATAATTATGTACAAAAGTCCAGCAACATTTATGAAGGGATGTACAAAAGTCAAGCCACATAAATGAATAAATGATGTTAAACTTGTGGGACACGTTGGAAGTAAGAAAGAAAAGAAAGAAGCAAAAGGCAAGGGTGATTCGGCTTAGGGAGAGCTGAAGAAAAGAAATTGTTTGAAGCAAAGTCAAGATAAGTTGGCTTGCATTTATTATGACTTGATGTGAAGAGTGTGAAAGGGAGAAAAGAAGGAAAAGATGAAGAAATAAAAGGAGAGGCCATTCGGCCATTTGAAGGGGTGAAGAGTGAAAGAGTGAAGTCCCAAAGTTTGCTTCTCAAGGCTAACCATGCTGTCAGTTGGGTTGCTTGGCTAGCCACTGTGCTTTGGCCATTGCTTGGAGCTATCAAGAAAAGGCTAATCCATAGGCAGGGAGTAAACTTGTTAGGAGAGGCTAGTTACAATTGTACTGTCATGCTAGACTAATAGGATTTCATATATGAAATTTAAAACCCACCGGTATTTTCTCTATATGGATATGACTTTCAATTGACTCTGAGTCAAAAACTTTGTCACTACAATTAAAATAGGACTCCATGAACAAAATTAGGCAAGTGCCACAAATACAGAAGTTTAAAGAAGATAATTTTTAAAGGAAGCAGAAGTTTTAGACCTACAAACAAACAAAAAACGATGCTCCTCCCCCAAATACAGAAGTTCAAGGAGCCCATTTGCTAACAAGATCTAACTAAAAGACACATCTAGAAAACCATAGTAAAAGATAAAAAAATTTGCAAAATTAAGTTAATATCTCAATGCATGATCTCTATGGACTTGGAGCGTGGCTGATAAATTCCTACAAGCAATCGCACTTCTATCTTCAATTCTATCTTGTTATTCAACATCTTCATAATTTCTTTGATTTCCCACTTTGGGTAATTGTGCCTACATATAAATGTATAACAAATTAGAAATCAATAAAATCAAAGCAAAAAATTAATAATTAAATCAACTTTCATCTAATTACCTGTATCAAGTTCAACATATCAGTAAAGCCAGGTGTATTTAAATTTGTCATGCTATCTTCTTGATACATTTAACAATGAAATAAAAATAAAAGCAAAAAATAAATCAATAAATAAACTTTCATTTAATTACCTGTGTCAAGTTCAGCATATCAGTAAAGCCAAGTGTATTTAAATTTCCCATACTATCTTCCTGATACATTTCACAATGAAACAAATAAAAATAAAAGCAAAAAATAAATCAATAAATAAACTTTCATTTAATTACCTGTGTCAAGTTTAGCATATCAGTAAAGCCAGGTGTATTTAAATTTCCCATGCTATCTTCCTGATACATTTCACAATGAAACAAATAAAAATAAAAGCAAAAAATAAATCAATAAATAAACTTTCGTTTAATTACCTGTGTCAAGTTCAGCATATCAGTAAAGCCAGGTGTATTTAAATTTCTCATGCTATCTTCCTGATACATTTCACAATGAAAATCATATAAATAATTTAGAGTATTACTACATACTATTGTCTAACAAATCGTAAGCACAAAGTAACAAAACAAAAAACAAATTTCATACCGGTGTGAGCTGTTGAATATGAGAGGATGCTTTAGTTTGACGTTTTCTCTTTCTTGTAGCTTTCTCTAATGCACCCTTTCTTCTACGAGATGTCCCTACACATGCTTGTCTCCCTTTAAGCTTAATTCCTTTAATTTTATTTCCTTCACAATTAGTAGGCTGCATATTATCATTAGCTTGTTGAGCCTTTGATTTGAAATGAGTGCTCCCAACAGTAGATTCTTCAATTGATAAATTTTTCAAATTTGCCTCTACTTTGTTCAAAGTACTTTCATGAGCATCCAAAGAAATACGAAAAGTCTCATCAGTCAGTGCAGCTCTTGCTGCCAAATTAGAATACAATTTAAGCAACACTTTATAACGACTTCCCACATCTGCATTTTGGTCATGTGGTCCTACATGCATATAATTTTTCATTGTAGAACCAACCTTTGCATCTTTTGTCCACCTTTTTAAAATATACTGATTTGGCACCCTTTTACAATTTTGAAGAGATAACACTTTTAAGGCATGGGCACATAAAATTCCAACAAATTCAAATTTATTACAACTACACATCACTGTAGAAGCCAATGAATCAAATTGAACAATGTGTTGGCGAGATTTACGGGGAGAAATAACTTTATATATTACCACAGATCCAACCTCACCCTCCTTATGCAATTCACAATCCCAAGTGAGCCATAATTCACGATTAAACAACTTAAATACTGCAGGAGTATAAACACTTGCTGCATGCTTCAATATTTCTACTGGATATTCTAATGATGGTTTACTTTGAGTTGCTTTAAAATCTGCTCTCAACTCTTCAAAACGTCTATCATCAACCAACCTTTGAAAGTGATGAAAGAAACGCAACAAGTCATAATTATAAGTTATGTACCTTTTAATTTGACTGTTCATACTCTCGCTTCTCTGAGTAGTAGACATATCAGCACAAAATGTTTTCCTCCCATAAACCAAAGCCCATTTCTCCCTTAACTCAAATTGTCTTTGCAACCAACTGTTATTCTTTAGATCATATTTATCAAGCATATTATCCCATGCATCTAAAAAATCATCTTCATAGTCATGGTCATATACACAACTACTAAAATCTCCTGCAAAAGTATTGTACCTTCCAAACACTTCTTTGAGGTTCTTAGCTGCATTCTGGTACATATGCCAAACACATAAACGATGATGTGTTTCTGGCCATTGTGAAGCTAATGCCTTTGCCATTGCAGCATCTTGGTCTGTGAGGATAGTCTGTGGTTTCTTACCAAACATTGCTTTCTGAAAAGAATCAAACAACCATATGAAAGTCTCAGATGTTTCATCATATAACAATGCAGCACCAAAGATGATAGTTTGTTTATGATGATTTACACCAACAAACAATGCAAACGGCCTACCTTCTTTATTTTTTTTGTAAGTTGTATCAAAGCAAACTACATCCCCAAAATATTCATAATCCAACTTCATTCTACCATCTGCCCAAAAAATATTTGTAATTAGATCATCAAGGTCAACCTGAATTGCATAAGAAAAATTAAGGTCTTCAGATTGCATTCTTTGAAGATATTCAAGTAAGCCTCCTGTATCCCCGTTTTTCATCTCTTCTGTTCGTCTTGTACGCAAATAATTATTATAATCCTCAGGAATGAAGCCAAGATTGTCAAGTCCACCTACCCTTCGAGCCATTAGTCCTACACTTGCTCTTGGTGCAATTCCAGAACTATCTGCTAATTCAGCCTCAACAGCTTGGGCTGGATTAATGGACCTTTGAGATCGAAGGAATATACGCTTACGAGGAGAAGCTAAGACATGTGTGTGCTCTGACACAAATTTTACCACACAATATTTTTCACTATATCTACAACTAATTTTCATCTCTGCTTTGCAACCACATCTTGTTTCTGGACGATGGCATTTCACATTATCATCTCTTTTGTCATTCCCTCGTATACCCTCGCAAGAGCAACAAAAAACTCTATCTAACCATTTACGTGAACCATCTTTATCACCCTTGTGGCCCTTACTTCGCCTAATACTAAATCCAACTACACGCGCATAACTATTATAGAAATCATACGCATCTTGCTCAGTCTCAAACTCAATTCCTAATTTCGGAATCACTTCTTCTTCTACATTGGCATGAATTTTATCATTGCTATCTATTGATATTGGTTCTGGTTGTTCAACTATCACAAGTGGTGAATCCTCATCTTCAAAATTCAATTTTCGAACCGATTGACTATCAGTCTTAGTATGATAATTGCTATCACTCATGACCTTAATACAAAACAAAAACAAAATAGTTATTTTTTTTTAATAAACAACATATATATATATATATATACACACACACGTTAGACACAAACTCACACAAGTATAAGAAAGTTGTTATAAATCCTAAAATAAATTAAATAAAGAAATTTATTTACATTAAACCAAAAGAAGAGGACTTACTTTGTGACTGAACGATACGAGTACAAGCCTTGTAGGTTGCTTGTTGCAGTAGGAGCCTCTCAAAAGTTGAAAAAAATCTGCACTTATAGGAGAAAAGGACCTCCGTGTCATACAAAAACAAAAGCAAAAGCCTGACTTTGACTTTGGGAGAAAGGATTACAATGAGACAAAATAGGGGAAGAGTCCAAATCAATCCAAAAGCTGCGGCAAGAGACAAACCACATGGAGAAGAGAAAAAAAAGAAACCAAAAGCCGGAACAGAGAAGAAATAAAGCCGCGGAAGAAAAAAAAGAAAAAAAAAGAAAGGGATTTTAACGTTAACGTTTCAGTAACGTGAGTGATAAAGTCAGAGTTATTTCATTTAATGAGAGAGGTTAGTTGTCCAAATTTTATTGGTGGAGCATGAAGTGGAGCATAATTGATGAGACAGAAGATTTGGACTCCATAATAAGTACAGAAGAAGTACGTTCCTATCACTAAACATACTTCTCATACAATAACATTATTCATTTTTTTTTTTTTTTGGTAAATCAAGATCATAACATTAAAACTAAGCAGGAACAAGTCTTTTACAAAAAGAAGCCTCCTTATCGGCAAAAAGGAGATCAGCCACCATAGGTGGTGGGCATAAAAAGACAACAAAATTAGAAATGGAGCTTCCCCCAAATCTTGCCAGCATGGTCGCTCATTGATTAGCTTTGCGGAATATGTGCACAACCCTCTTGTTGGGAATAGCAACTAACAGTCTCCTGCAATCAGAGAGTAAAGGTTCCATTAAAATATTAGCCTTATTATTATTCATCAGCATGACAATGCTCAAAGCATCCATCTCAACAATCAGGTTGTCAAGCCCAAGCTCTTTGGCGATTTCAAGGCCATCTCGGAGAGCCCATAACTCAGCTAAGGAGCTACTGGTGTTTCCATGGGCCCTTGCATAACCTCTAACCCAATTTCCTTAATGATCACGAATTAAACCCCCTCCCCCTACCTTACCCAGGTTTCCCAAGGCAGACCCGTTTGAATTGAGCTTCCACCATCCCAAATGAGGCTTTTCCCAAGCAACACAGACTACCTTCTTCATTCTGTTGCACCGAACCTTAGCCCCTATAGCGAAATATTCCGCACTTTCTTTAATACACTTCATATAGATCATATTATCTACAACACCTGTCCTGAAGAGAAACAAGTTGCGGGCTAACCACAAATGCCAAATTCCCATAGGAAATATGATCTTCCACGAAATGCCTAAATGCTCAGAGACAATCCCAGTAGCACAGTTCGCCTCCAGCCACTTCTCAAGAGAGTGATCAAAAGTGTGTAAGAGGCCTAGTGGCACCTTGAGCTTTCGCTATAAGTCTTGAGCAACAAAACACCTTCTTAGTAAGTGGTCCACCGATTCATTTCCTTGGTGGCAAATTGTACATAAAGGGTTGAGGTTTAAACCCCTTGAACCTAGGACTTCTCCAGTGGGCAGGCTGTTATGTGAGCACAACCACATGAAAAATTGGATCCGTGGGTGAGTATTAGCCTTCCAAAGCCACGACATGGAAGAAGAGCCTAGGTTCAAAGGATTTGAACCCCTTGCTAATAGGTATGCAGATTTAAGAGAAAAGAAACCATCTTTTGAAAAAGCCCAGGTGAGTGAGTCTTCGGAGTCTTGGTTCAGAGCAAAAGGAATAGCCTTGATTAAACTCAACATGTGTCCCAGCAGCTCAAAAGAGACGTTGCAAACATCTCCATTGTAACCCAAGTTTACCCCTTGCTGCACAATCAGGTGATCTTCATCTCAGGTTAAAGGTCCTTCAATGAAGTTTCTAAGCGGACCACAAGGTAGCCAGAAGTCTTTCCAGAAGTTAAT